>NC_053027.1:548349411-548485556 GCF_003073215.2 Triticum urartu
AATGAATGTATGGCATTTTTAAGTAGTTGAAACTTCTAGTGGCAAAGTTGAGTTATGTGACACAACTAGTGGCAAAATTGATAAAAGTCCTTAATAAAAATATACGTGTGTTTCTAAAATTGATAAAACTCCTTAATAAAACATTATTCATGCATTTAAAAAATTGTTCCGTAATTGCAAAAGGTATTGAACCTATTTTGAAAACGTTTGTGTATTCATTAAAATTGTTTACTCCATTTGGAAAATTGTTCATGTAGGTTTATAGTGTTCAATCTAACGTATAAGTTTTAAAAGTGTTCACGCATTTGAAGAATTTTTTTCACATGTTCTGAAACAATGTTCATGTATATATACTAAAATGTTCTTGTAAATACAAAAGTGTCCACATAATTTGTAACTATCTTTATATATAATTAAATAGGTGTTCACGTAATTTTAGAATTGTTCACGAGTTAAATAAATTTCATGTACATTTGAAGTGTTCACACATTAGTAGAAAATGTCCAGTATGTTAAAAATAATTGTTCATGTATACCAAAATACTTTCACGAATATGGAAAAATATTAATTTATTTTAAAAAAGTTATTGTGTGAAAAAAGTGTGAAAAGAGCAAAAAATAAAAATGAAGCAATAAGAAATAATAATAAAAGGAAAGGAAGAACAAAAAAGTGAATGAAAAATATAATAAAAGTTAAGAAAATCAAGTGTGTGACTTAATGTAAGCAAATACATCCTAGCAGGCTAGCACTACCAAAAAAATTTAGAACTACTAGAACTAACAAAAAATTAGGCAAAGTGATACAATAGAGCAGACTCCCGTTGTGTAGACAAACCGGCTCACTTGGGAGCAGGAGCATGGCTTATGTGGGCGATAGTTCGTTACAACTCGTACTAAGGGAGAGATAGTCTTTGCGGGCGAGCTATATTTAGCACCCAGAAATGTGCATATGGAGCTGCTTGTGGAGACAACGACCCAGTGTGTGGATTGGTCGGAGAAACGACACTGAAATTCCGAGCAGGCTCTGGAAACCAAGAGTTCGATCAAATCACATGGCCGGTCGGCCCTTGGCAAGAGTATCGCTGGCGACCAATGGCGACAGAGAAGTTGGGTAAGGGGCGGCTAATAGAATCAACTATTGTGGAGAAGTAATAGAAAAAAGCAGCTTGGTCTGTCAAATCGAAGATACCCGACCCAAATTGGTCTTCAAGTTTTAGAACTTGTCGGTGTAAGTTTCGAGATTTGTCCGACTCAAGTTTCGAAGTTTGTTGGTGCAATTTTTGTAATTTACATCTGTGTTATCCATATAGTCCCTCCGTCTCAAAATAAGTGACTTAACTTTACAATAACTTTATATTAAAGTTAGTACAAAATTGAGTCACTTATTTTGGGACAAAGGGAGTATAATTTATTGGGTCATATCGATTTCCCCTATGCTTTCACCTTTAAGCAAGTTTGTTTCTATCTGCAGCCCAGCCTCGCATCAAAATTTTAACCTTATTTGAATAAAAAACTGAGAGTTGCCACTGTTTCTATCGTGTATAGTCATCCCCGAATGGCTACGATGCATCCCGGGTTGTTCAGTTTGGCATGCTACGGTGGACATTGCTCAGTTCAGCCTGCCGGGCTGTGCACCCCTGCGTGTGGGGCGGAGTGTTAAAAAGCATGCCGCGGTTGGCTTTGTGCGATTCTACAGTCTACACCTTTCCAGTAGTTCCACCCAGTATATAAAACTGAATCTTCGAAATTTCAGGATACGATCACGATTACCACCCAGACCCAGGCCGTGGCTTCCATAGAATAATAAATACAAAGCTATTTTTTTCTAATCTAAAGCTGGTTGACGAGCAGGGAAGCGCCGTGGACACCTGAGCCGACCTATTCACGAGCCATCCTTTTACGCGGGAATGACACCGCCCTTTTATGTGCTGACAGGGAGCGTCCCCTTGGCCGATCTTTTCTCTGGTGTCCAGCCTACTTCGTCAACATCGACTCCGGCCGCTCCACTAATCCGGCAGCAAGCACGTGACCTCGATCGTCTCCTGGATGAGATGGCTCGCCGCACTATCTTCAATAATGCCTTGCTAATCGCTTCCGATAGTATATATTTAGAACAAAAGGCCCTCAGGCTACGTTCATTTCATTGAAAAATAAGACCAAGGGACTCCATATATGTCAGTTGCCCTCGGCCCTCGCGCACTCACAGTCCCCTTTCTGTGCAAAAAGCTCGCATATTCCCTGCCCAATTTAACCACCCTAGCCGCGTTTCTCGAATGTCCCATCCGGTCGTCCGGGCGGTCACCACTCACCAGCGATGGCTGCAGCTGCAACATATATAAGTCATCGGCGCCAGTCTCTCACAAAGGCCGGACACACACGCGTGAAGAAAGACGGGGCGATGGGGATGGTGGCGGCGCTGTGGGACGTCCTGGCCAAGGCGGCCAACCTGGCGCAGATGTCCGGCCTGCACGCCGTGATGCTCGTCGCCGCCGGCGCGAGCCTCATGCGCATCCCGCAGAGCAGGCGGGAGTGCGCCAAGCTCGAGCGGTGCAGCCGCAGGCTCCACGCGCTGCTCAAGTGGCCGACGGGCTGCGGCGCCGTGCTGCTCTGCTCGGAGCTGGGAGGCCCCGTGGTGCAGACGCTCGTCGACGCGGCCGGCCTCGTCGACTCCTACCACCGGAGCACGCTCTGGCGCCGCGTCCGGAGCGGCAGGAGCATGGCGATCCGGCTACGCGACATGCGGGACGTCGTCGACTCCTACTGCGTGCTTCTGCTCTTCATCAACGCGCATCTCCTGCTGCAACAGGCGACTAATCATGATCAGCCCCCGCCGCCTACGTACGTGTACGTAAGATGCAAATTATGTTTGATCCGTCGATGCAACTCTGTCGGATGCGGGCCACATACCTACTTACGCCTAATTACGTCTCTGATACTATCATGCTGATTTGATTGGTGACGCAGGATTCTTGAGGTGAATGATTCATCGGAGAATCAAAGTGTACAGGCAGCGAGCAACTATACTCAAAGGGGCAACGGTACTGGCGATGGAGGAATATGAAGTCAGACAGAAGGGTGCCTGCTCTAGTGATGATTTCCCATGCATAATGTACAGCGGTTAGGGAGGAGACGTGTGCCAATAGGATCGATGGTTAGTAGTGAATTCTCGGAAAAATCGACCCTTTTTGTTTTAGAAAAGGAGGATGACCTCCGGCCTCTGCATCTGGACGATGCATCTGAAAAAATCGACCATTATCAATTAGAACCCTAGTCTTGTCATTTGCTGCAAAGTGAAGAATGCAACATCTGTGTACATAAGCTTAGAAGTGCTTTTTTTTGTAAAAGGTCCTAAGCTTTCCTTATTTTCTAATTGAAAAGGTCATAAGCTTGGAAGTTGATTCGGCATCTGATGAGAATTAGATTACTCATATGGACACGGCCCTAGCCAACAGAGAATGGTGAATGGAAGAATGATTTGGCGACAAGAGGCACTGCTTTGTGTCGATGCGGTCGTATCACCTTGATAAATCAATTCAATGAAATGTCCTTTATTGAAAAACAGGCGCTGCCTTGCAGATGCTATCCCAAAAGTAGGTCGCTAGATAGGGGCACATCTTTTTGTAGGGGTACAACTATGTCTAGCATAACGCAAGCGAGACTAGTGCAGCCTCGTGTCGAGGAAAGCACTACTCAGAAGGCCCACTAATGAGACCGAGCGTGGGTTTGAATTTCCCGTTTATCCGTTCACTCTATGTCCATTTATATAGTTTAAATACCTATATTTCATAACGTATATTCACTTCACCTTTTTTTAAACTGTTGTTGATTGCTACTCCCTCCGTTCCACATTTTAAAATGTTTAACACACACTGAAAACATGTTCAGAACATAATACAAAATAATAATAAAACATATATTTGAAAAAAGTCAATCATGTATTTAAAAAATGCTAAACATATGTGAAATAGATTATTCTCATGTATATGAAAAATATTCAATGCGTATGAAAAAAATAGACATCAAAACATATATATGAAAACCAAATCTTAATCATGTATTTGAAAAAGGTAAACCATATATAATTTTTTTCAGATGTTTACAAAAAATAGACATCAAAAATATATATTTAAAAATGTTAATCACGTATTAGAAAAAGCTAAACATGTGTAAAGAAATATTCCTTGTTTATACAATCTATTTTGAAAAATATACATCCAACATATATTAGAAAAAAATGTTAATCATGTATTTAAAAAAAGTTTCTTTTTTGAATTATTTTGATTACCTGCCACATATGTATAAAATATTTAAGATGTATATGTAAAATGTACAATGTATATGGAAAAATTACACATCAAGAAATATATTTGACAAAACTATTTCGACATGTAAAAATATATTTCATATCTATAAAAAATTGTAAAAAAATGTAATGAAAAAAGTAGACATATATAGAAAAATAAAAAGAAAAAACTGAAGAAAACCGTAAAGGAAAACACACAAATAGAAAGAAAGGAGAAACAAGAGAATCAAAAGGAAACCAATGAAAACATTAAAGGAAAAATACAGAAAATTAAATAATAGAAAAATCTCCAAATAAAACCAATGGAACTGTAAATAGAAACACGAAAAAAAAAGAACAGTGGCAACCGTAACGAAAAATACAAAAATGGAAACAAAGAGTGGAAACCAAATAAAACACACAGAAAAGAAGAAACAAAGCATGTGAAAATAGTAAAAATGAAAATAAAAAAACGAATAAAAACTGGGCCATTCTAACTTACAGACAAAGAAAAACAATTAAACTCTACAGAGAGCGAGCTTCTTTTCTTCTAGCGAACTAGCGAAAGAGTGAGCCAGGAACGAGAAAAAGTCCAACAAAACTGGCAGACCCAGAAACACAACTACACAAACAACCTTAAGGCGAGACGTAACAGATATCACTACGGGCGACTTATAGCTCTGGCGGAAAGATAGCGACCAAGCGTTTTCCCCTGTGAGAGAGAGTTAGGGACACCTATGTTTGCTGGCCCATGCCAGGTCTTCCCAAAGCGGGGGTTTTTCCTTTTTATTTTCTTCTGTGTTTTATTTTATTTTTTATTTTTAAATTTGTGATATATTGTTTTCAATTCACGAACATTGTTTCAAATTCATGAGAATTTTTAAGATCTGACAACCTTTTCAAATTCCCGATTTTTTTGAAAATCAGGATTACATTTTTCAAATTCATGAGCACATTTTTAAATTCATGTATAATTTTTTACATTCGGAACATTTCCATATTCGTGAATATTTTTTGAAATCGAAGTTTTTTTTCAAATACATGGACATTTTTTGGAATTCGAACATTTTAAAAATTTATAAAATTCTTTGAAATAAGGGAACACTTTTCAAAATCGTGATTTTTTTAAATTTAGGAACATTTTTCAAATTCAGTAATTTTTAAAAATTCAAAAAATTTAGATATTCAAGAATATCTGAACAAATTCATGCACTATTTTGAAGGAACCATTGCATTTTTGCCCTTATTGGGAACCTACCCAAGGGATTTGTCCTTACCTTTTCACTCTCCTCCGTTTTACCTTTAAATTTATCTCACAGGCCCCTCGAATACCCTTCCATCACGTTTTCGTCTGGTCAAAGGCCATTGACCATTATTTTGGACCAAACAGTTCTTGGTAGTTGGCAGAGGGGCTACTGACTTACATGCAAGGCGAACCAAAAAAAATATATCACCTCTCTCTTCATCCTAGTCACTTACATGCGAGACCCACGAAAAATGAAATAGGAAAAGTCTTCCCCTCTCTCTAGACACAACAGACGAGGCCACATGAGGTGGCACTGGCGGCCATTTCTTCCTCCCTCCTCTCTGTCTCGGGCTGTAGACGGACCTTGAGCGCCTCTCTCACTGTCTCTCGCTCGCAACCCTAGCCCCTCGCCACACCCTCCGTCTCCCTCGTTCTTGCTCTCCCAGCCAAGAGTGAGCGTCAGTGAAAGTGGCCGTAGGTCGTCACCGCGGCCAATGGCCTTCCCATGGCAAGAAGTCTTGCCGTCGCGATCCTAATAGCCAATTTTAATAGTTCCACCTGATGAATCGGCGGGGGAATGCCTAGAACCGACGCCATACACTTCTTATGCCCCGACGCCAGTCACCGTTGCCTTCGTCAGTTTGCCGCCTTCCGCCTACAATTGGCCTTCCCAATATTCACATCGAAGATATCGTGATCCCCTCTCCATTTACCTTCTTCCTCCCCTACCGATTGGTTCCTCAGCTCGCTCCCTACTGTACACCATGTCGGTGTTGTCGCCGTCGTGCTGCGCGCCGATGATGTTGTCTACCATCGAGCCAAACAACCACTGTTTCAAGACCCTAGAGCTGCTAGGACCCGAAGAACCCTTCATATCAATCGATTTGTGGTCGTAACAACGTCTTAGCGTACCCCATGCCAACGCTGCAACAAGACCTCTTTGGCAGCCCTGTTTCCACAGTGACTCATACGACCACCCATGGACGCAGCTTGCTCCAAGAGTCCATAGGACTAAATCTACGCTCAACTTATCGTCGGCAGAGGAATCCCGGGCCTATTCCCCTTGGATCCTGGTCGCCGACATCTTAACGCTGGTGGTCAAGTTTATTAGTGTCCTTTCTTCTGAATAAGTTAATTACTCCCTCCGTCCCATAATATAAGAGTGTTTTTGACAGGATTATGGGACGGAGGAAGTAGGTTCTATGGAGGATTAGCCAGGAACATGGCACGTCGGCCCAACCTTGTAGCATTAGGATTAGCTAGGACCCGACCTATTTAGAGCCGCCCATGAGGTGATATGGTATTTGGTGAGACCTCCTATGACGCTTATAGGCCGGTCCATGCGTGGGGTGCGACGCCCCTGTTTTTTTATCTTATCTTTTTTTTCTTTTTTTCTTGCTTGTTTTTTTCTTTTTTTAACTTCAATTTTTTACAAATCCTAAATTCAAAAAATGGGATTTCTCAAAAGGTACTGAATTTCAAAAATGGGCATTTTTGCTCTTAGTGGAGACCTACCCACAGGGGTTGCCCTTACTTTTCGATTCTGCTCAATTTTGCCCTTAGATTTGTCTCCAAGGTCACCCGAATACCGTTTCGCCGCCGTGCCATCCGGTCAAAGCCCTTTGATCATATTTTGGTGCCCCCTCCCCCGCGGCTAATGACCAGAACCATTGGAATTAGAAATCCCCACCTAGAATCACATGAGTGGAAGGAAACCAGGCAAACCACCCAGATAGTCGACATGGCAGGGAAGAGTGCAACATGCACGCCAGTCGGATGTCCTGAGCAAAAGGAATGCAAGCGAACCGACCAGACGATCGACGGGGCGGGGAAGAGTGCAATAAGAGAGCACGTGGAGTGCACATGCCAATCAGCCAGGTCGCAGCTGTGAAAGGCCGTTAGAGATGGCAAAACACGCATTCCATTCCGGGAGAGCTCGCAGAACACGTCATCCAGCAACCACATCGGTCAAAATCCAGGTAGGCGTGGCAAGACACACACACCCCATTTAGCAAAACACAAGCAAAAGGAAGCACCATGTTCATATTGTGTCTACATCAATAACTATTTGAAGGACGCCCCTTTTTATAAGCATCATAGACACCTTCATAATCACGCCCTTGGATCGAAGACCGATTGGAGCCAAGGAGCGAAGCAACTTACGAACAACATATTTTATGAATGATCCACAAAGAGACAAAAAATAATGCATCAGAGAATTTAGATGAACTATTTGAAGGATGTTTCCCATGAATTGTCTGTAACTGATTTTGTTTGTTCTATGTTTGTATTTTCCTTGTGTATGTACTAACAACAGACAATGATAATTGTTTCCCGTATCCTTCTTTGGCCCAGGGCAATCTAGTAGGCGGGTCGATATAAAGTATCGTAATTGTCATCTCCGTCCAGCCAGTGAAGTGCCTTTTTTTGTCTAGTATCCAATTTAGATCTTGGCAACGTGGTTGCCGAGTCCCCGATAGTCTATACTATACAATTGTTCTATGGTAATTTTCATTAATTAATTCCAAGAAAGAATATTTACAAAGAAAGAAAAAAGAAAAACACACCAATGGCTACTTATCCAGTTCCTAGTCTCGGGAACATAATAACATTAAGGAGCAATAACTATATCCTCTACAAACCTCATAGATGTGTAGCAGCCCATCCTTAAAACTGTCCAATTTTTTTGCTTTGATTCTGTCTTGTAATAGAACCAAATCTTCTTTGACCCAAAACTTCCAGCAATTAATACTTGGCACCTCCTGTCTAAAAATCTTTCCATTTCTCAGTGTCCAAATTCTCCAACATCCTTGGATAATAATGACCAGGGAAAATTCTTTTGGGAGAGAAGAGTGCAATATCATAATGTCATCGAAGCTTGATATTCCTAGTTTTCTGTTTGGAACAATGCATTCCCAGCATTCTTGTGCAAAGGTACAATCCGAGAAAAGATGCCTCAAGGTTTGTTCCATGTAGAATCTACATTGAATACAATTATAGTTGTCCAGATGCATATTCTTTCTCCTCAACAAATTTATGATGTTGATTCTATCATGTAATAGTAGCCAGAATATTTTTTTGCCCTAGTCTGTTAGAAGTCTTCCAGATCCATTTGAACACCAAATTACTTTCAGTCTTCGGCTAAATAGCTTTATACATTCTGATTGATAAATAGTGTTGGCCTTGCTCGGAGCCCTTCCATCTATCCCTTCTTTGCTCATTCCAATGCATAGTCACTAGACCTTGAAGATCATTCAGTTGGATGTATGCTAGTTCTGAAAGTGGAGTGTGAAGCAGTAAATGGGGGTTTTCTTCTGATATCCATGTGGCTGCTGAGTGTGTATCCTTTTTGACCAAGGAGTGCAGCTCTGGGAATTTGTTGATAAGAGAATAATCTAACCACTTGTCATGCCAAAAAAGGACAGTTTGTCCATTACCGATTGTGCATTAGTAACTCTATTTGAACAGTATAAAGAGCTTTAAATGACTCTTCCACCAGCTGGAACCTTCCATCTTTAGCCCTGGAAGCTGTGTGTTGTAGTAAGTATCTCAGATTAATTTAACCCATGGCAAATCCTCTTTATTGAAAAACGTGCGGCCTGTTGCCTCCCCACGGAGCCACCCATCAAGATTAGACGGCTCGCACAGGGTGCGCCCGATGTTGCCAAATAGTGCAACTGCATTATTATGTAATTAGGAAAAAACAATGTATCAAGGTAGATGTAGAGGCAGTGTATATCCCTTAGTTCCCAATGTTTTTTTGAAAAGGAGGATAACCTCCGGCCTCAGCATCAGTATGATGCATAGGTCCATATGTTATTAAGAATGCAAAATCCAGTAGCCGAACAACATCGACCCAGAAATAAAGCAAAAAGAAAATCCGAGTCTGCATGCCTCGTGACAGTAACTCCACCAGATAGCCACTAACCCTATGTTAAAAGATGACATCAAAACGAAAATTACACAACTCCTAGGCTACACCTCCAAGAAGGAATCGCCACACGTGTGCCGATGATGGCGACTCTAACATAAGTTTGAAGTCTGAATTCTCATCCCCAAAGAAAAGTTTCAATCCACCACCTTCAAAAAGACATCCACATAGCCTGATCAGAGATCTTGTGTTTCTACCGGAGTGCATAAACTCGTTGTTGAAACCGTATGTACCATCGTCCCTTATTTGGCTACCGACGCCTCGATGACCAGATACCTCTGAAGAAGACACCAGAAGACAGATGTCCCATAACGCCTGCCTCCCATCACCGTCGCACCACCTTCAATCCAGCAGCAACAGGTTAGACATGAGACCTCCACCAGAACCTCGTGTAGCACGTGCCGGTAGCAGGCATGACTTGACGTCCTCGCATGAGACGTCGTGCATAGCTTCTGCCAGCGGTGCATCCGTGATACGTCTCCAACGTATCTATAATTTTTGATTGCTCCATGCTATATTATCTACTGTTTTGGATCATATTGGGCTTTATTATCCACTTTTATATTATTTTTGGGACTAACCTATTAACCGGAGGCCCAGAATTGTTTTTTTTTGCCTATTTCAGTGTTTTGGAGAAACAGAATATCAAACGGAGTCCAAACTGAATGAAACCTTCAGAAACGTGATTTTCTCATCAGATAAGACCCAGGAGACTTGGACCCTCCGTCAAGAAATCCACGAGGCGGTCACGAGGGTGGAGGGCGCGCCCCACCCCCTAGGGCGCGCCCCCTGCCTCGTGGGCCCCTCGAAGCTCCACCGACGTACTCCTTCCTCCTATATATACCTACGTACCCCCAAACGATCGGGGACGGAGCCAAAAACCTAATTCCACCGCCGCAACTTTCTGTATCCACGAGATCCCATCTTGGAGCCTGTTCCAGAGCTCCGCTGGAAGGGGAATCGATCACGGAGGGCTTCTACATCATCATCCAAGCCCCTCCGATGAAGTGTGAGTAGTTTACTTCAGACCTACGGGTCCATAGTTAGTAGCTAGATGGCTTCTTCTCTCTTTTTGGATCTCAATACAATGTTCTTCCTCTCTCTCATGGAGATCTATTCGATGTAATCTTCTTTTTGCGATGTGTTTGTTGAGACTGATGAATTGTGGGTTTATGATCAAGTCTATCTATGACTAATATTTGAATCTTCTCCGAATTCTTTTATGTATGATTGGTTATCTTCGCAAGTCTCTTCGAATTATCAGTTTGGTTTGGCCTACTAGATTGGTTGTTCTTGCCATGGGAGAAGTGCTTAGCTTTGGGTTCGATCTTGCGGTGTCCTTTCCCAGTGACAGAAGGGGCAGCAAGGCACGCATTGTATTGTTGCCATTGAGGATAACAAGATGGGGTTTTTATCATATTGCATGAAACTATCCCTCTACATCATGTCATCTTGCTTAAGGCGTTACTCTATTTTTAACTTAATACTCTAGATGCATGCTGGATAGCGGTCGATGAGTGGAGTAATAGTAGTAGATGCAGGCAGGAGTCGGTCTACTTGTCTCGGATGTGATGCCTATACACATGATCATACCTAGATATTCTCATAACTATGCTCAATTCTGTCAATTGCTCAACAGCAATTTGTTCACCCACCATAGAATACTTATGCTCTTGAGAGAAGCCACTAGTGAAACCTATGGCCCCCGGGTCTCTTTCTCATCATATCAATCTCCATCACTTTATTATTGCTTTGCTTTTACTTTGCCTTTTACTTTTCACTTTGCATCTCTATACCAAAAATACCAAAAATATTATTATCATCTCTATCAGATCTCACTTTCGTAAGTGACCGTGAAGGGATTGACAACCCCTAAGCGCGTTGGTTGCGTTGAGCTATTTTTTTTGTGTAGGTACAAGGGACTCGCGCGCAGCCTCCTACTGCATTGATACCTTGGTTCTCAAAAACTGAGGGAAATACTACTTTGCTGCATCATCCTCTCCTCTTCGGGGAAATCCAACGCAGTGCTCAAGAGGTAGCAAGAAGAATTTCTGGCGCCGTTGCCGGGGAGTCTGCGCAAAAGTCAACATACCAAGTACCCATCACAATCCCTATCTCCCGCATTACATTATTTGCTATTTGCCTCTCGTTTTCCTCTCCCCCACTTCACATTTGTTGTTTTATTCGCCCTCTCTCTCTATCCTCCCTCTCTTTCTCTATTTGCCTCTTTTTGCCCGTTTGCTTTTTGTTTGCTCGTGTGTTGGATTGCTTGTTTGTCGCGATGGCTCAAGATAATACTAAATTGTGTGACTTCACCAATACCAACAATAATGATTTCCTTAGCACTCTGATTGCTCCTTTTACCGATGCTGAATCTTGTGAAATTAACGCTGCTTTGCTGAATCTTGTCATGAAAGATCTGTTCTCCGGCCTTCCTAGTGAAGATGCCGCTACCCATCTTAATAGCTTCGTTGATTTGTGTGACATGCAAAAGAAGAAAGATGTCGATAATGATATTGTTAAATTGAAGCTATTTCCTTTTTCGCTTAGAGATCGTGCTAAAGCTTGGTTTTCATCTTTGCCTAAAAATAGTATTGATTCATGGAACAAGTGCAAAGATGCTTTTATCTCTAAGTATTTTTCTCCCGCTAAGATCATCTCTCTTAGAAACGATATTATGAATTTTAAGCAACTTGATCATGAACATGTTGCACAAGCTTGGGAGAGAATGAAATTAATGATACGTAATTGCCCTACTCATGGTTTGAATTTGTGGATGATTATACAAAAATTTTATGCCGGATTGAATTTTGCTTCTAGAAATCTTTTAGATTCGGCCGCGGGAGGCACTTTTATGGAAATCACTTTAGGAGATGCTACTAAAATCCTAGATAATATTATGGTTAATTATTCTCAATGGCACACTGAAAGATCTACTAATAAAAAAGTGCATGCGATAGAAGAAATTAATGTTTTGAGTGGAAAGATGGATGAACTTATGAAATTATTTGCTACTGAGAGTGGTTCATCTGATCCTAATGATATGCCTTTTGTCTACTTTGATTGAGAATAATAATGAATCTGTGGATGTGAATTTTGTTGGTAGGAATAAGAAATTGCTTAAAGTTGATGATTTGGCTAGGAACGTTGATAGAATTTCTCTTGAGGTTGATTCTTTAAATCTTAGATCTATTCCTCCTAAGCATGATATCAATGAGTCTCTCAAAGCCATGAGAATTTCCATTGATGAGTGCAAGGAAAGAACCGCTAGGACGCGTGCTATGAAAGATGCCTTTATTAAAGCGTGTTCTTCCAATTCCTATGAAAATAAAGATGAAGATCTAAAAGTTATTGATGTGTCCCCTATTAAATCTTTGTTTTGCAATATTAATCTTGATAATGATGGGACTGAATATGATCCACCTTTACCTAGAAGGCGTTCTAAAAATTCGGAGTATTTTGATCTTGATGATGAAATTGATAAAAGTGGGATTAAAAGAAATAAAATCCTAGACGATGCTAAACCCACTATATTGGATTTCAAGGAATTTAATTATGAAAATTGCTCTTTAATTGATTGTATTTCCTTGTTGCAATCCGTGCTAAAATCTCCTCATGCTTATAGTCAAAATAAAGCCTTTACCGAACATATCGTTGATGCCTTGATGCAATCTTATGAAGAAAAACTTGAGTTGAAAGTTTATATCCCTAGAAAACTTTATGATGAGTGGGAACCTACTATTAAAATTAAAATTAAAGATTATGAGTTTTATGCTTTGTGTGATTTGGGTGCTAGTGTCTCTACTATTCCCAAAACTTTGTGTGATTTGCTAGATTTCCGTGATTTTGATGATTGCTCTCTAGACTTGCATCTTGCGGATTCCACTATTAAGAAATCTATGGGAAGAATTAATGATGTTCTTATTGTTTCAAATAGGAATTATGTGCTCGTAGATTTTATCGTTCTTTATATAGATTGCAATCCTTCTTGCCCTATTATTCTCGGTAGACCTTTCCTTAGAACGGTTGGTGCAATTATTGATATGAAGGAGGGAATATTAGATTTCAATTTCCATTAAAAAAGGGCATGGAACACTTCCCTAGAAAGAAAATAAAATTGCCATATGAATCTATCATGAGAGCCACTTATGGATTGCCGACCAAAGATGGCAATACCTGTTGGGGAACGTTGCAGAAAACAAAAATTTTCCTACGGTTTCACCAAGATCCATCTAGGAGTTCATCTAGCAACAAGTGATTAGATGCATCTACGTACCTTGTAGATCGCGAGCGGAAGCGTTCAAAGAACGGGGATGATGTAGTCGAACACGACGTGATTCAAATCACCGATGATCTTAGCACCGAACGGACGGTGCCTCCGCGTTCAACACACGTACGCAACGGATGACGTCTCCTCCTTTCTTGATCCAGCAAGGGGGGAGGAGAGGTTGATGAAGATCCAGCAGCACGACGGTGTGGTGGTGGATGCAGGGCGTCACAGTAGCAGGGCTTTGCCTATACTGCGAGAGAGAGAGACGTAACGGGGAGAGAGGAAGCACCAAAGGCTGAGGTATGAAATCCCTCCTCTCCCCCACTATATATAGGAGGGCCAAGGGGGGGTGGTGCGCAGCCTAGGAGATCCAATCTCCTAGGTGCGGCGGCCAGGGGAGGGTTTCCCTCCCCCCCAAGGCACCTCGGGGTGCCTTCCACCACTTGGACTCCTCCGTGGTGGAAACCCTAGGCGCATGGGCCTAGTAGGGCTGGTGCCCTTGGCCCATATAGGCCAAGGCGCACCCCCTACAGCCCATGTGGCCCCCCGGGACAGGTGGACCCACCCGGTGGGCCCCCGGGCCCCCTCCGGTGGTCCCGGTACAATACCGATAACCCCAAAACTTGTCCCGATGGCCGAAACAGCACTTCCTATATATAATTCTTTACCTCCGGACCATTCCGGAACTCCTCGTGACGTCCGGGATCTCATCCGGGACTCCGAACAACATTCGGATTACTGCATATACATATCTTCATAACCCTAGCGTCACCGAACCTTAAGTGTGTAGATCCTACGGGTTCGGGAGACAAGCAGACATGACCGAGACGACTCTCCGGTCAATAACCAACAGCGGGATCTGGATACCCATGATGGATCCCACATGCTCCACGATGATCTCATCGGATGAACCACGATGTCGAGGATTAATCAACCCCGTATACAATTCCCTTTGTCAATCGGTATGTTACTTGCCCGAGACTCGATCGTCGGTATCCCAATACCTTGTTCAATCTCGTTACCGGCAAGTCACTTTACTCGTACCGTAATGCATGATCCCGTGATCAACCACTTGGTCACCTTGAGCTCATAATGATGATGCATTACCGAGTGGGCCCAGTGATACCTCTCCGTTATCCAGGTGACAAATCCCAGTCTCGATCCGTGTCAACCCAACAGACACTTTCGGAGATACCTGTAATGCACCTTTATAGTCACCCAGTTACGTTGTGACGTTTGATACACCCAAAGCACTCCTACGGTATCCGGGAGTTACACGATCTCATGGTCAAAGGAAAAGTACTTGACATTGGAAAAGCTTAGCAAACGAACTACACGATCTTTGTGCTATGCTTAGGATTGGGTCTTGTCCATCACATCATTCTCCTAATGATGTGATCCCGTTTATCAATGACATCCAATGTCCATAGCCAGGAAACCATGACTATCTGTTGATCAACGAGCTAGTCAACTAGAGGCTTACTAGGGACATGTGGTCTATGTTATTCACACATGTATTACGATTTCCGGATAATACAGTTATAGCTTGAATAAAGACAATTATCATGAACAAAGAAATATAATAATAATACTTTTATTATTGCCTCTAGGGCATATTTCCAACAGTCTCCCACTTGCACTAGAGTCAATAATCTAGTTACATTATGATGAATCGAACACCCATGGAATTCTGGTGTTGATCATGTTTTGCCCTAGGGAGAGGTTTAGTCAACGGATCCGCTACATTCAGGTACGTATGTACTTTACAAATCTCTATGTCTCCATTTTGAACATTTTCACGAATGGAGTTGAAGCGACGCTTGATGTGCCTTGTCTTCTTGTGAAACCTGGGCTCCTTGGCAAGTGCAATAGCTCCAGTGTTGTCACAAAAGAGTTTGATTGGCCCCGACGCATTGGGTATGACTCCTAGGTCGGTGATGAACTCCTTCACCCATATAGCTTCATGTGCTGCCTCCGAGGCTGCCATGTACTCCGCTTCACAGGTAGATCCCGCCACGACGCTCTGTTTGCAGCTGCACCAGCTCACTGCTCCACCATTCAACATATACACGTATCCGATTTTTGACTTAGAGTCATCCAGATCTGTGTCGAAGCTAGCGTCGATGTAACCCTTTACGACGAGCTCTTCGTCACCTCCATAAACGAGAAACATTTCCTTTGTCCTTTTCAGGTACTTCAGGATATTCTTGACCGCTGTCCAGTGTTCCTTGCCGGGATTACTTTGGTACCTTCCTACCAAACTTACGGCAAGGTTTACATCAGGTCTGGTACACAGCATGGCATACATAATAGAACCTATGGCTGAGGCATAGGGGATGATACTCATCTCTTCTATCTCTTCTGCCGTGGTCGGACATTGAGCTGAGCTCAATTTCATACCTTGCAAAACAGGCAAGAACCCTTTCTTGGACCGATCCATTTTGAACTTCTTCAAAATCTTATCAAGGTATGTGCTTTGTGAAAGACCTATGAGGCGTCTTGATCTATCTCTGTAGATCTTGATGCCTAATATATAAGCAGCTTCTCCAAGGTCCTTCATTGAAAAACTTTTATTCAAGTATGCCTTGATGCTGTCCAAGAGTTCTATATCATTTCCCATCAAAAGTATGTCATCTACATATAGTATGAGAAATGCTACAGAGCTCCCACTCACTTTCTTGTAAACGCAGGCTTCTCCATAAGTCTGCGTAAACCCAAACGCTTTGATCATCTCATCAAAGCGAATGTTCCAACTCCGAGATGCTTGCACCAGCCCATAAATCGAGCGTTGGAGCTTGCACACCTTGTCAGCATTCTTAGGATCGACAAAACCTTCCGGCTGCATCATATACAACTCTTCCTTAAGGAAACCATTAAGGAATGCCGTTTTGACGTCCATTTGCCATATTTCATAATCATAGAATGCGGCAATCGCTAACATGATTCGGACGGACTTCAGCTTCGCTACCGGTGAGAAAGTCTCATCGTAGTCAACCCCTTGAACTTGTCGATAACCCTTAGCGACAAGCCAAGCTTTATAGATGGTCACATTACCATCCGCGTCTGTCTTCTTCTTAAAGATCCATTTATTTTCTATGGCTCGCCGTTCAACGGGCAAGTCAGTCAAAGTCCATACTTCGTTTTCATACATGGATCCTATCTCGGATTTCATGGCTTCTAGCCATTTGTTGGAATCCGGTCCCGCCATCGCTTCTTCATAGTTCGAAGGTTCACCGTTGTCTAACAACATGATTTCCAAGACAGGGTTGCCGTACCACTCTGGTGCGGAACGTGTTCTTGTGGACCTTCGAATTTCAGTAGGAGCTTGATCAGAAGTATCTTGATCATCATCATTAACTTCCTCTCTAGTCAGTGCAGGCACCTCAGGAACATTTTCTTGAGTTGCGCCATTTACCGGTTCAAGAGGTAATACTTCATCAAGCTCTACTTTCCTCCCACTTACTTCTTTCGAGAGAAACTCTTTCTCTAGAAAGGACCCATTCTTGGAAACAAAGATCTTGCCTTCGGATCTGAGGTAGAAGGTATACCCATAAGTTTCTTTAGGGTATCCTATGAAGACGCATTTTTCCGACTTGGGTTCGAGCTTTTCAGGTTGAAGTTTCTTGACATAAGCATCGCATCCCCAAACTTTTAGAAACGACAGCTTAGGTTTCTTCCCAAACCATAATTCATACGGTGTCGTCTCAACGGATTTCGACGGAGCCCTATTTAAAGTGAATGCGGCAGTCTCTAAAGCATAGCCCCAAAAAGATAAAGGTAAATCGGTAAGAGACATCATAGATCGCACCATATCTAATAGAGTGCGATTACGACGTTCGGACACACCATTACGCTGAGGTGTTCCAGGCGGCGTTAGTTGTGAAACTATTCCACATTTTCTTAAGTGTGTGCCAAATTCGTGACTCAAGTATTCTCCTCCACGATCTGATCGTAGAAACTTGATTTTCCTGTCACGTTGATTCTCAACTTCACTCTGAAATTCCTTGAACTTTTCAAAGGTTTCAGACTTGTGTTTCATTAAGTAGACATACCCATATCTACTTAAGTCATCAGTGAGGGTGAGAACATAACGATAGCCACCGCGAGCCTCAACACTCATTGGACCGCACACATCAGTATGTATGATTTCCAATAAGTTGGTTGCTCGCTCCATTGTTCCTGAGAACGGAGTCTTGGTCATTTTTCCCATGAGGCATGGTTCGCACGTGTCAAATGATTCATAATCAAGAGACTCTAAAAGTCCATCTGCATGGAGCTTCTTCATGCGTTTGACACCTATGTGACCAAGGCGGCAGTGCCACAAGTATGTGGGACTATCATTATCAACCTTACATCTTTTGGTACTCACACTATGAACATGTGTAGCAATACGCTCGAGATTCATTAAGAATAAACCATTGACTATCGGAGCATGACCATAAAACATATCTCTCATATAAATAGAACAACCATTATTCTCAGATTTAAATGAGTAGCCATCTCGTATTAAACGAGATCCTGATACAATGTTCATGCTCAATATAGGCACTAAATAACAATTATTGAGGTTTATCACTAATCCCGTAGGTAAATGTAGAGGTAGCGTGCCCACGGCGATCACATCGACCTTGGAACCATTCCCGACGCGCATCGTCACCTCGTCCCTTTCCAGTTTCCGTTTATTCCGCAGCTCCTTTGGTGAGTTACAAATATGAGCAACGGCACCGGTATCAAATACCCAGGAGTTACTACGAGTACTGGTAAGGTACACATCAATCACATGTATATCAAATATACCTTTGGTGTTGCCGGCCTTCTTATCCGCTAAGTATTTGGGGCAGTTCCGCTTCCAGTGACCCTTCCCTTTGCAATAAAAGCACTCTGTCTCAGGCTTGGGTCCATTCTTTGACTTCTTCCCGACAGCTTGCTTGCCGGGCGCAGCAACTTCCTTGCCGTCCTTCTTGAAGTTCTTTTTACCCTTGCCCTTTTTGAACTTAGTGGTTTTATTCATCATCAACACTTGATGTTCCTTCTTGACTTCTACCTCTGCTGATTTCAGCATTGCAAATACTTCAGGAATGGTCTTTACCATCCCCTGCATATTGAAGTTCATCACAAAGCTCTTATAGCTTGGTGGAAGCGACTGGAGGATTCTGTCAATGACCGCGTCATCCGGGAGATTAACTCCCAGCTGAGTCAAGCGGTTATGTAACCCAGACATAGTGAGTATGTGCTCACTGACAGAACTATTTTCCTCCATCTTACAGCTAAAGAACTTATCGGAGACTTCATATCTCTCGATCCGGGCATGAGCTTGAAAAACCATTTTTAGCTCTTCGAACATCTCATATGCTCCATGTCTCTCAAAACGCTTTTGGAGCCCCGGTTCTAAGCTGTAAAGCATGCCGCACTGAACGAGGGAGTAGTCATCAGTACGTGTCTGCCAAGCGTTCATAGCGTCTTGGTTCTGTGGGACGGGTGGATCACCTAGCGGTGCTTGTAGGACATAATCTTTCTTGGCAGCTATGAGGATGATCCTCAGGTTCCGTACCCAGTCCGTATAGTTGCTGCCATCGTCTTTCAGCTTGGTTTTCTCTAGGAACGCGTTGAAATTGAATACAACGTTGGCCATTTGATCTACAGGACATATTGTAAAGATTTTAGACTAAGTTCATGATAATTAAGTTCATCTAATCAAATTATTAATGAACTCCCACTCAGATTAGACATCCCTCTAGTCATCTAAGTGTCACACGATCCAAGTCAACTAAGCCGTGTCCGATTAACACGTGAGACGGACTAGTCATCGTCGGTGAACATCTCCATGTTGATCGTATCTTCCATACGACTCGTGTTCGACCTTTTGGTCTCTGTGTTCCGAGGCCATGTCTTCACATGCTTAGGCTCGTCAAGTTAACCCTAAGTGTTTTTGCATGTGTAAAACTTCTTACACCCGTTGTATGTGAACGAAAGGATCTATCACACCCGATTAACACGTGGTGCTTCGAAGCGACGAACTGTAGCAACGGTGCACAGTTAGGGGAGAACACTTCTTGAAATTGTTGTAAGGGATCATCTTATTCACTACCGTCGTTTTAAGTAAACAAGATGCAAAACATGATAAACATCACATGTAATCAAATAATAATAGTGACATGATATGGCCAATATCACATAGCTCCTTTGATCTCCATCTTGGGGCTCCATGATCATCCTTGTCACCGTCATACTCATCGACATGTAAGTCGTGATTCCTTGTACAAGAACATGATCAATCTCATACATCACATATATCATTCATCACATCCTTTTGGCCATATCACATCACATAGCATACCCTTGCAAAAACAAGTTAGACGTCCTCTAATTGTTGTTTGCATGTTTTACGTGGCTGCTATGGGTTTCTAGCAAGAACGTTTCTTACCTTACGCAATGACCACAACGTGATATGCCAATTGCTATTTACCCTTCATAAGGACCCTTTTCATCGAATCCGATCCGACTAAAGTAGGGAGAGACAGACACCCGCTAGCCACCTTATGCAACTAGTGCATGTCAGTCGGTGGAACCGGTCTCACGTAAGAGTACGTGTAAGGTTGGTCCGGGCCGCTTCATCCCACGATGCCGCCGAATCAAGATAAGACTAGTAACGGCAAGCATATTGAACAAAATCAACGCCCACAACTACTTTGTGTTCTACTCGTGCATAGAATCTACGCAATAGACCTAGCTCATGATGCCACTGTTGGGGAACGTAGCAGAAAATTCAAAAAATTCTAGTATCACCAAGATCTATCTAGGAGTTCATCTAGCAACGAGTGATTAGATGCATCTACGTACCTTGTAGATCGCGAGCGGAAGCGTTCAAAGAACGGGGATGATGTAGTCGAACACGACGTGATTCAAATCACCGATGATCAAGTGCCGAACGGACGGTGCCTCCGCGTTCAACACACGTACGGAACGGATGACGTCTCCTCCTTTCTTGATCCAGCAAGGGGAGAAGAGAGGTTGATGAAGATCCAGCAGCACGACGGCGTGGTGGGATGCAGGGCGTCACAGTAGCAGGGCTTCGCCTATACTACGAGAGAGAGAGACGTAACGGGGAGAGAGGAAGCACCAAAGGCTGAGGTATCAAGTCCTCCCTCTCCTCAACTATATATAGGAGGGCCAAGGGGGGTGGTGCGCAGCCTAGGAGATCCAATCTCCTAGGTGCGGCGGCCAGGGGAGGGTTTCCCTCCCCCCCAAGGCACCTCGGGGTGCCTTCCACCACTTGGACTCCTCCGTGGTGGAAACCCTAGGCGCATGGGCCTAGTAGGGCTGGTGCCCTTGGCCCATATAGGCCAAGGCGCACCCCCTACAGCCCATGTGGCCCCCCGGGACAGGTGGCCCCACCCGGTGGGCCCCCGGGACCCCTCCGGTGGTCCCGGTACAATACCGATAACCCCGAAACTTGTCCCGATGGCCGAAACAGCACTTCCTATATATAATTCTTTACCTCCGGACCATTCCGGAACTCCTCGTGACGTCCGGGATCTCATCCGGGACTCCGAACAACATTCGGATTACTACATATACATATCTTCATAACCCTAGCGTCACCGAACCTTAAGTGTGTAGACCCTACGGGTTCGGGAGACAAGCAGACATGACCGAGACGACTCTCCGGTCAATAACCAACAGCGGGATCTGGATACCCATGATGGCTCCCACATGCTCCACGATGATCTCATCGGATGAACCACGATGTCGAGGATTAAACAACCCCGTATACAATTCCCTTTGTCAATCGGTATGTTACTTGCCCGAGACTCGATCGTCGGTATCCCAATACCTTGTTCAATCTCGTTACCGGCAAGTCACTTTACTCGTGCCGTAATGCATGATCCCGTGATCAACCACTTGGTCACTTTGAGCTCATAATGATGATGCATTACCGAGTGGGCCCAGTGATACCTCTCCGTTATATGGAGTGACAAATCCCAGTCTCGATCCGTGTCAACCCAACAGACACTTTCGGAGATACCTGTAGTGTACCTTTATAGTCACCCAGTTACGTTGTGACGTTTGGCAAACCCAAGGCATTCCTACGGTATCCGGGAGTTGCACAATCTCATGGTCTAAGGAAATGATACTTGACATTCGGAAAAGCTACAGCAAACGAACTACACGATCTTTGAGCTATGCTTAGGATTGGGTCTTGTCCATCACATCATTCTCCTAATGATGTGATCCCGTTATCAATGACATCCAATGTCCATAGTCAGGAAACCATGACTATCTGTTGATCAACGAGCTAGTCAACTAGAGGCTCACTAGGGATGTGTTGTGGTATGTGTATTCACACATGTATTACGATTTCCGGATAACACAATTATAGCATGGATAATAGATTATCATGAACAAGGAAATATAATAATACAATTTATTATTGCCTCTAGGGCATATTTCCAACAGTCTCCCACTTGCACTAGAGTCAATAATCTAGTTCACATCGCCATGTGATTAACACTCACAGGTCACATCGCCATGTGACTAACACCCAAGAGTTTACTAGAGTCAGTAGTCTAGTTCACATCACTATGTGATTAACACTCAATGAGTTCTAGGTTTGATCATGTTGCTTGTGAGAGAGGTTTTAGTCAACGGGTCTGAACCTTTCAGATCCGTGTGTGCTTTACAAATCTCTATGTCATCTCCTAGATGTAGCTACCACGTTCTATTTGGAGCTATTCCAAATAACTGTTCTACTTGGAGCTATTCTAAATTGTTGCTCCATTATACGTATCCGGTATCTCTACTCAGAGCTATCCGGATAGGTGTTAAGCTTGCATCGACGTAACCCTTTACGACGAACTCTTTTACCACCTCCATAATCGAGAAAATTCCTTAGTCCACTAGTTACTAAGGATAACTTTGACCGCTGTCCTGTGATCCATTCTTGGATCACTCTTGTACCCCTTGACTGACTCATGGCAAGGCACACTTCAGGTGCGGTACACAGCATAGCATACTGTAGAGCCTATGTCTTAAGCATAGGGGACGACCTTCGTCCTTTCTCTCTATTCTGCCGTGGTCGAGCTTTAAGTCTTAACTTCATACCTTACAACTCAGGCAAGAACTCCTTCTTTGACTGATCCATCTTGAACACCTTCAAGATCATGTCAAGGTATGTGCTCATTTGAAAGTACCATTAAGCGTTTTGATCTATCCTTATAGATCTTGATGCTCAATGCTCAAGTAGCTTAATCCAGGTTTTCCATTGAAAACACCTTCCAAATAACCCTATATGCTTTCCAGAAATTCTACATCATTTCTGATCAACAATATGTCAACAACATATACTCATCAGAAATTCTATAGTGCTCCCACTCACTTCTTTGGAAATACAAGTTTCTCATAAACTTTGTATACACCCAAAATCTTTGATCATCATCAAAGCATACATTCCAACTCCGAGATGCTTACTCCAGTCCTTAGAAGGATTGCTAGAGCTTTGCATACCTATCAGCATCTTTTAGGATTGACAAAACCTTTCGGTTTGTATCACATACAACCTTTCCTCAAAAACCGTCGAG
Source organism: Triticum urartu (assembly GCF_003073215.2). Classification (NCBI taxonomy): domain Eukaryota; kingdom Viridiplantae; phylum Streptophyta; class Magnoliopsida; order Poales; family Poaceae; genus Triticum; species Triticum urartu. The sequence continues at coordinate 548,372,718 of NC_053027.1, forward strand.
GAAACAATGTTTTGACATCCTATCTGCAAGATTTCATAAATAATGCAGTAATCGCTAATATAATTCCAACAGACTCTTAGCATCGCTACGAGTGAGAAAGTCTCATCGTAGTCAACTCTTTGAACTTGTCGGAAAACATCTTAACGACAAGTCGAGCTTTCTTAATGGTGACATTTACCATCATTGTCCGTCTTCCTTTTAAAATCCATCTGTACTCAACAGCCTTATAACCATCAAGTAGTTCTTCCAAAGTCTACACTTTGTTTTCATGTATGGATCCTCTCTCGAATTATATGGCCTCGAGCCATTTATCGGAATCCGGGCCCACCATCGCTTCTCCATAGCTTGTAGGCTCATTGTTGTCTAGCAACATGACTTTCAAGACAGGATTACGTACCACTCTGAAGTAGTACGCATCCTTGTCATCCTACGAGGTTTGGGAGTGACTTGATCCGAAGTTTCATGATCACCATCATAAGCTTCCACTTCAATTGGTGTAGGTGCCACAGGAACAACTTCCTGTGCCCTGCCACACACTAGTTGAAGAGACGGTTCAATAACCTCATCAAGTCTCCACCATCCTCCCACTCCATTCTTTTGAGAGAAACTTTTCCTCGAGAAAGGACCCGATTCTAGAAACAATCCCTTATTGCTTTCGGATCTGAGACAGGAGGTATGCCCAACTGTTTTGGGTGTCCTATGAAGATGCATTTATCCGCTTTGGGTTCGAGCTTATCAGCCTGAAACTTTTTCACATAAGCGTCGCAGCCCCAAACTTTTAAGAAATGACAGCTTAGGTTTCTCTAAACCATAGTTCATACGGTGTCATCTCATCGGAATTACGTGGTGCCCCTTTTAAAGTGAATGTGGTTGTCTCTAATGCCTAACCCATAAACTATCGTGGTAATTTGATAAGAGACATCATGGTATGCATCATATCCAATAGGGTGCAGTTATGATGTTCGGACACACCATCACACTATGGTGTTCCAGCCTGTATTAGTTGTGAAACGATTTCCACAATGTCTTAATTCTGTGCCAAACTCGTAATTCAGATATTCATCTCTATGATCATATCATAGATATTTTTATCCTCTTATCACGACGATCTTCCAACTTCACACTGAAATTACTTGAACCTTTCAATAATTCAGGCTCGTGATTCATCAAGTAAATATACTCAACATCTACTCAAATCATCTGTGAAGTAAGAACATAACGATATCCACTACATGCCTCAGCACTCATTGGATTGCACACATCAAAATGTATTACTTCCAACAAGTTGCTTTCTAGTTCCATTTTACTGAAAACGAGGCTTTCAGTCATCTTGCCCATGTGGTATGATTTGCATGTCTCAAGTGATTCAAAATCAAGCGAGTACAAAACGGTCCATTTGCATGGAGTTTCTTCATGCATATACACCAATAGACATGGTTCGCATGTCTCAAACTTTTCAAAAATGAGTGAGTCCAAAGGTCCATCAACATGGAGCTTCTTCATGCGTTTTATACCGATATGACTTACGTGGCTGTGCCACAAGTAGGTGGTACTATCATTACTATCTTTTGGCATGAACATGTGTATCACTACGATCGAGATTCAGTAAACCATTCATTTTAGGCGTAAGACCATTGAGGGTATTATTCAAATAAACAGAGTAACCATTATTCTCCTTAAATGAATAACCGTATTGCGATAGACATAATCCAATCATGTCTATGCTCAACGCAAACACCAATCTCGATGGTAGAGGGAGCGTGCGATGCTTGATCATATCAACATTGGAAATACTTCCAACACATATCGTCAGCTCACCTTTAGCTAGTCTCCATTTATTCCGTAGCTTTTATTTCGAGTTACTAACACTTAGCAACCGAACCGGTATCTAATACCCTGGTGCTACTAGGAGTACTAGTAAAGTACACATTAACATAATACATCCAATATACTTCTATTGACCTTGCCAGCCTTCTTATCTACCAAGTATCTAGGGTAATTCTGCTCCAGTGGTTGTTCCCCTTATTACAGAAGCACTCAGTCTCGGGTTTGGGTTCAACCTTGGGTTTCTTCACTAGAGCAGCAGCTGATTTGCCGTTTCATGAAGTATCCCTTCTTGCCCTTGCCCTTCTTGAAACTAGTGGTTTCACCAACCATCAACAATTGATGCTCCTTCTTGATTTCTACTTTTGCGGTGTCAAACATCGCGAATATCTCAAGGATCATCATATATGTCCTCGATATATTATAGTTCATCACGAAGCTCTAGCAGCTTGGTGGTAATGACTTCGGAGAACCATCACTATCTCATCTGGAAGATCAACTCCCACTTGATTCAAATGATTGTTGTACTCAGACAATCTGAGCACAAGCTCAACAATTGAGCTTTTCTCCTTAGTATGTAGGCTAGAAGAACCGTCTAACTGAACTATCATGTAGTTATCAAAACGTGTATGTCAGATGTTCGCAACATCCACAGACAACGTTCGAGGTTCAGCACACTGAGCGGTGCATTAAGGACATCAGCCTTCTATGAAGCAATGAGGACAATCCTCAGTTTACGGACCTAGTCCGCATAATTGCTACTATCAACTTTCAACTAATTTTTCTCTAGGAACATATCTAAACAGTAGAACTGAAACGTGAGCTACGACATAATTTGCAAAATCCTTTTTGACTATGTTCAGGATAATTAAGTTCATCTTATGAACTCCCACTTAGATTGACATCCCTCTAGTCATCTAAGTGATTACATGATCCGAGTGAGCTAGGCCGTGTCCGATCAACACGTGAGACGGACTAGTCAACGTCGGTGAACATCATCATGTTGATCGTATCTTCTATACGACTCATGCTCGACCTTTCGGTCTCTGTGTTCCGAGGCCATGTCTTCACATGCTAGGCTCGTCAAGTTAACCCTAAGTGTTTTTGCATGTGTAAAACTTCTTACACCCGTTGTATGTGAACGAAAGGATCTATCACACCCGATTAACACGTGATGCTTCGAAGCGACGAACTGTAGCAACGGTGCACAGTTAGGGGAGAACACTTCTTGAAATTTTAATGAGGGATCATCTTATTTACTACCGTCATACTAAGTAAACAAGATGCATAACATGATAAACATCATATGCAATCAATTAGTGACATGATATGGCCAATATCATGTAGCTCCTTTGATCTCCATCTTGGGGCTCCATGATCATCTATTACAAGAACATGATCAATCTCATACATCACATATATCATTCATCACATCCTTTTGGCCATATCACATCACATAGCATACCCTTGCAAAAACAAGTTAGACGTCCTCTAATTGTTGTTTGCATGTTTTACGTGGCTGCTATGGGTTTCTAGCAAGAACGTTTCTTACCTACGCAAAAACCACAACGTGATATGCCAATTGCTATTTACCCTTCATAAGGACCCTTTTCATCGAATCCGATCCGACTAAAGTAGGAGAGACAGACACCCGCTAGCCACCTTATGCAACTAGTGCATGTTTGTCGGTGGAACCGGTCTCACGTAAGAGTACGTGTAAGGTTGGTCCGGGCCGCTTCATCCCACGATGCCGCCGAATCAAGATAAGACTAGTAACGGCAAGCATATTGAACAAAATCAACGCCCACAACTACTTTGTGTTCTACTCGTGCATAGAATCTACGCAATAGACCTAGCTCATGATGCCACTGTTGTAGAACGTAGCAGAAATTCAAAAAAATTCCTACGTATCACCAAGATCTATCTATGGAGAAACCAGCAACGAGGGGAAGGAGAGTGCATCTACATACCCTTGTAGATCGCTAAGCGGAAGCGTTCAAGTGAACGGGGTTGATGAAGTCGTACTCGTCGTGATTCAAATCACCGATGATCAAGTGCCGAACGGACGACACCTCCGCGTTCAACACACGTACAGCCCGGTGACGTCTCCCATGCCTTGATCCAGCAAGGAGAGAGGGAGAGGTTGATGGAGATCCAGCAGCACGACGGCGTGGTGGAAGTAGCGGGATTCCAACAGGGCTTCGCTAAGCGCTGCGGGAGGAGGGAGATGTGTCACGGGAGGGAGAGGGAGGCGCCAGGCCTTAGATTGGTTTGCTCCTCCTTTTCCCCACTATATATAGGGCCAAGGGAGAGGGGGAGGCGCAGCCCTTGCCCCTTCCTCCAAGGAAGGGTGCGGCCAAGGGTGGGGAGGAGTCCATCCTCCCCAAGGCACCTCGGAGGTGCCTTCCCCTTTTAGGACTCTCCTCTTTTTCCCATCTCTTGGCGCATGGGCCTCTTGGGGCTGGTGCCCTTGGCCCATATAGGCCAAGGCACACCCCCTACAGTCCATGTGGCCCCCCGGGGCAGGTGGCCCCACCCGGTGGGCCCCCGGGACCCTTCCGGTGGTCCCGGTACAATACCGATGACCCCGAAACTTGTCCCGATGGCCGAAATAGCACTTCCTATATATAATTCTTTACCTCCGGACCATTTCGGAACTCCTCGTGACGTCCGGGATCTCATCCGGGACTCCGAACAACTTTTGGGTTACCGCATACTAATATCTCTATAACCCTAGCGTCACCGAACCTTAAGTGTGTAGACCCTACGGGTTCGGGAGACATGCAGACATGACCGAGACGTTCTCCGGTCAATAACCAACAGCGGGATCTGGATACCCATGATGGCTCCCACATGTTCCACGATGATCTCATCGGATGAACCACGATGTCAAGGACTTAATCAATCCCGTATACAATTCCCTTTGTCTAGCGGTATGTTACTTGCCCGAGATTCGATCGTCGGTATCCAATACCTAGTTCAATCTCGTTACCGGCAAGTCTCTTTACTCGTTCCGTAACACATCATCCCGTGATCAACTCCTTGGTCACATTGCGCATATGATGATGTCCTACCGAGTGGGCCCAGAGATACCTCTCCGCTTACACGGAGTGACAAATCCCAGTCTCGATTCGTGCCAACCCAACAGACACTTTCGGAGATACCTGTAATGCACCTTTATAGTCACCCAGTTACGTTGTGATGTTTGATACACCCAAGGCATTCCTACGGTATCCGGGAGTTGCACAATCTCATGGTCTAAGGAAATGATACTTGACATTAGAAAAGCTTTAGCATACGAACTATACGATCTTTGTGCTAGGCTTAGGATTAGGTCTTGTCCATCACATCATTATCCTAATGATGTGATCCCGTTATCAACGATATCCAATGTCCATGGTTAGGAAACCATAACCATCTATTGATCAACGAGCTAGTCAACTAGAGGCTCACTAGGGACATGATGTTGTCTATGTATCCACACATGTATCTGAGTTTCCTATCAATACAATTATAGCATGGATAATAAACGATTATCATGAACAAGGAAATATAATAATAACCAATTTACTATTGCCTCTAGGGCATATTTCCAACAGTCTCCCACTTGCACTAGAGTCAATAATCTAGTTCACATCGTGATGTGATTAACACTCACAGGTGATATCGCCATGTGACTAACACCCAAGAGTTTACTAGAGTCAGTAGTCTAGTTCACATCACTATGTGATTAACACTCAATGAGTTCTAGGTTTGATCATGTTGCTTGTGAGAGAGGTTTTAGTCAACGGGTCTGAACCTTTCAGATCCGTGTGTGCTTTACAAATCTCTATGTCATCTCCTAGATGTAGCTACCACGTTCTATTTGGAGCTTATTCCAAATAACTGTTCTACGTTTGATACACCCAAAGCACTCCTACGGTATCCGGGAGTTACACGATCTCATGGTCAAAGGAAAAGATACTTGACATTGGAAAAGCTCTAGCAAACGAACTACACGATCTTTGTGCTATGCTTAGGATTGGGTCTTGTCCATCACATCATTCTCCTAATGATGTGATCCCGTTATCAATGACATCCAATGTCCATAGCCAGGAAATCATGACTATCTGTTGATCAACGAGCTAGTCAACTAGAGGCTTACTAGGGACATATTATGGTCTATGTATTCACACGTGTATTACGATTTCCGGATAATACAGTTATAGCATGAATAAAGACAATTATCATGAACAAAGAAATATAATAATAATACTTTTATTATTGCCTCTAGGGCATATTTCCAACAATACCTAGATCTATTCTTGCTTGTTATGCCTAGCTAGGGGCGTTAAACGATAGCGCTTGTTGGGAGGCAACCCAATTTTATTTTTATTCCTTGATTTTTGCTCCTGTTTAGTAATAAATAATTTATCTTGCCTCTGTTTTGGTTGTGTTTTTTGTGTTTAATTAGTGTTTGTGCCAAGTAAAACCGTTGGGAAGACTTGGGGAAAGTCTTGTTGAACTTGCTGTAAAAAACAGAAACTTTAGCGCTCACGAGAACTGCTGTCATTTTTATTTGGAAAGTGATATTTAGTTAATTCTTTTTGCAGATAATTAATAGATAAATTCCTCACGACCAGAAATTTATTTTAGAATTTTCGGGGTTCCAGATCTTGCGCTAGCTACAGATTACTACAGACTGTTCTGTTTTTGATAGATTCTGTTTTTCGTGTGTTGTTTGCTTATTTTGATGAATCTATGGCTAGTAAAATAGTTTATAAACCATAGAGAAGTTGGAATACAGTAGGTTTAACACCAATATAAATAAATAATTAGTTCATTACATTACCTTGAAGTGGTCTTTTGTTTTCTTTCGCTAACGGAGCTCACGAGATTTTCTACTTTAAGTTTTGTGTTGTGAAGTTTTCATGCTTTGTGTAAAGATTTGATGGATTATGGAACAAGGAGTGGCAAGAGCCTAAGCTTGGGGATGCCCATGGCACCCCCAAGATAATCTAAGGACACCTAAAAGCCAAAGCTTGGGGATGCCCCAGAAGGCATCCCCTCTTTCGTCTACTTCTATCGGTAACTTTACTTGGAGCTATATTTTTATTCACCACATGATATGTGTTTTACTTGGAGCGTCTTTTATGATTTGAGTCTTTACTTGTTAGTCTACCACTATCATCCTTGCTGTACACACCTTTTGAGAGAGCCATACATGATTTGGAATTTGTTAGAATACTCTATGTGCTTCACTTATATCTTTTGAGCTTTATAGTTTTGCTCTAGTGCTTCACTTATATCTTTTAGAGCACGATGGTGGATTCGTATTATAGAAACTATTGGTCTCTCATGCTTCACTTAGATTATTTTGAGAGTTTTAATAGCACGGTAATTTGCTTAAAATCCTAATATGCTTGGTATGCAAGATTAATAATAAAACTTTCTTATGAGTGTGTTAAAAACTAAGAAAAGTTTGATGCTTGATGATTGTTTTGAGATATGGAGGTAATAATATCAAAGTCATGCTAGTTGAGTAGTTGTGAAATTGAGAAATACTTGTGTTGAAGTTTGCAAGTCCCGTAGCATGCACGTATGGTAAACGTTATGCAACAAATTTGAAACATGAGGTGTTATTTGATTGTCTTCCTTATGAGTGGCGGTCGGGGACGAGCGATGGTCTTTTCCTACCAATCTATCCACCTAGGAGCATGCGCATAGTGCCGAGGTTTTTGATGACTTGTAGATTTTTGCAGTAAGTATGTGAGTTCTTTATGACTAATGTTGAGTCCATGGATTATACGCACTCTCACCCTTCCATCCTTGCTAGCCTCTTCGGTACCGTGCATTGCCCTTTCTCACATTGAGAGTTGGCGCAAACTTCGCCGGTGCATCCAAACCCTGTGATATGATGCGCTCTTTCACACATAAACCTCCTTATATCTTCCTCAAAATAGCCACCATACCTACCTATTATGGCATTTCCATAGCCATTCCGAGATATATTGCCATGCAACTTTCCATCATTGCGTTCATCATGACACATTCATCATTGTCATATTGCTTAGCATGATCATGTAGTTGACATAGTATTTGTGGCAAAGCCACCGTTCATAATTCTTTCATACATGTCACTCTTGGTTCATTGCATATCCCGGTACAACGCTGGAGGCATTCATATAGAGTCATCTTTGTTCTAGTATCGAGTTGTAATCATTGAGTTGTAAATAAATAGAAGTGTGATGATCATCATTATTAGAGCATTGTACCAAGTGAGGAATAAAAAAAGAGAAAGGCCATAAAAAAAGAGAAGGCCCCAAAAAAAGAGAAAGGCCATAAAAAAAGAAAAGGCCCAAAAAATGAGAGAAAAAGAGAGAAGGGACAATGTTACTATCCTTTTACCACACTTGTGCTTCAAAGTAGCACCATGATCTTCATAGTGGAGAGTCTCTCATGTTATCACTTTCATATACTAGTGGGAATTTTTCATTATAGAACTTGGCTTGTATATTCCAACAATGGGCCTCCTCAAGTGCCCTAGGTCTCCGTGAGCAAGCAAGTTGGATGCACACCCACTAGTTTCTTTTGTTGAGCTTTCATACATTTATAGCTCTAGTGCATCCGTTGCATGGCAATCCCTACTCTTTGCATTAACATCAATCGGTGGGCATCTCCATAGCCCATTGATTAGCCTCATTGATGTGAGACTTTCTCCTTTTTTTCTTCTCCACATAACCCCCCTCATTATATTCTATTCCACCCATAGTGCTATGTCCATGGCTCGCGCTCATATATTGCGTGAAAGTTTATAGGTTTGAGATTACTAAAGTATGAAACAATTGCTTGGCTTGTCATCGGGATTGTGCATGATGAGAGCATTCTTGTGTGACGAAAATGAAACATGACTAAACTATATGATTTTGTAGGGATGAACTTTCTTTGGCCATGTTATTTTGAGAAGACATAATTGCTTAGTTAGTATGCTTGAAGTATTATCATTTTTATGTCAATATGAACTTTTGTCTTGAATCTTTCGGATCTGAATATTCATACCACAATTAAGAAGAATTACATTAAAATTATGCCAAGTAGCACTCCGCATAAAAAATTCTGTTTTTATCATTTACCTACTCGAGGACGAGCAGGAATTAAGCTTGGGGATGCTTAATTGCTCCATGCTAAATTATCTACTGTTTTGGACCATATTCTGAAAAGGAAGAAATTTTAATTTTATTGTTCTCGCCTTTGCCTTGGATTCTCTTCTTTTGCATGGGATATAAATAAGGAATTCCAGACATCTCATAAACAAAAAGCAGTCTAAACAAAAAAGGATTTCCAAAATAGATCATAGATAATTCTAGCAATTGCCAATAAATCGAGGCTTTTTACCAACTTGATGGTAAGAAATCCCTGGACCTAGAAATTCATTTCGTACAATTGAACCTTTTCAAACTGTTTCTTTTTGAGAACCAAAAAAACTTGTGCCAAAATAACGGATGCGAAGAAGAACAAAAGGCCTTGGACACGTAATGGATCCTGAAGCACGATTTCTGCGTCCCCCTGACCAAAACCTCCCACATTAGGATTGCTTGTTAATGGTTGATCAAGCTTGATGGATTCCCCCTCTGAAACAAGAAGTTCTGGTCCGGGAGGTATAATGTATTATCCACTTTTATATTATTTTTAGGACTAACCTATTAACCGGAGGCCCAACCTAGAATTGTTGTTTTTGCCTATTTCAGTGTTTCGGAGAAACAGAATATCAAACGGAGTCCAAACGGAATGAAACCTTCGGAAACGTGATTTTCTCATCAGATAAGACCCAGGAGACTTGGACCCTCCGTCAAGAAAGCCACGAGAAGGCCACGAGGGTGGAGGGCGCGCCCCAGGGGGGCGTGCCCCCCTGCCTCGTGGGCCCCTTGAAGCTCCACCGACGTACTCCTTCCTCCTATATATACCTACGTACCCGCAAACGATCGGGAATGGAGCCAAAAACCTAATTCCACCGCTGCAACTTTCTGTATCCACGAGATCCCATCTTGGGGCCTGTTCCGGAGCTCCGCCGGAAGGGGAATCGATCACGGAGGGCTTCTACATCATCATCCAAGCCCCTCCGATGAAGTGTGAGTAGTTTACTTCAGACCTACGGGTCCATAGTTAGTAGCTAGATGGCTTCTTCTCTCTTTTTGGATCTCAATACAATGTTCTTCCCCTTTCTCGTGGAGATCTATTCGATGTAATCTTCTTTTTGCGGTGTGTTTGTTGAGACCGATGAATTGTGGGTTTATGATCAAGTCTATCTATGAATAATATTTGAATCTTTTCTGAATTCTTTTATGTATGATTGGTTATCTTTGCAAGTCTCTTCGAATTATCCGTTTGGTTTGGCCTACTAGATTGGTTGTTCTTGCCATGGGAGAAGTGCTTAGCTTTGGGTTCGATCTTGCGGTGTCCTTTCCCAGTGATAGAAGGGGCAGCAAGGCACGTATTGTATTGTTGCCATCGAGGATAACAAGATGGGTTTTTTATCATATTGCATGAAACTATCCCTCTACATCATGTCATCTTGCTTAAAGGCGTTACTCTATTTTTAACTTAATACTCTAGATGCATGCTGGATAGCGGTCGATGAGTGGAGTAATAGTAGTAGATGCAGGCAGGAGTCGGTCTACTTGTCTCGGATGTGATGCCTATACACATGATCATACCTAGATATTCTCATAACTATGCTCAATTCTGTCAATTGCTCAACAGTAATTTGTTCACCCACCGTAGAATACTTATGCTCTTGAGAGAAGCCACTAGTGAAACCTATGGCCCCCGGGTCTCTTTCTCATCATATCAATCTCCATCACTTTATTATTGCTTTGCTTTTACTTTGCCTTTTACTTTTCACTTTGCATCTCTATACCAAAAATACCAAAAATATTATTTATCATCTCTATCAGATCTCACTTTCGTAAGTGACCGTGAAGGGATTGACAACCCCTAAGCGCGTTGGTTGCGTTGAGCTATTGTTTTTGTGTAGGTACAAGGGACTCGCGCACAGCCTCCTACTGGATTGATACCTTGGTTCTCAAAAACTGAGGGAAATACTTACGCTACTTTGCTGCATCATCCTCTCCTCTTCGGGGAAATCCAACACAGTGCTCAAGAGGTAGCAATCCACCAAGGCTTCACTTGCCGGCAATACGCACTGCCCGACTACTCTGAAGGAACTGCATGTGTCACATGCCGAGCCGCGTCGAACCCGTCCTGTTGATGGATGGGATGTCCCATACCGCCACCGGCCTCACAAAGGCTGTCACCAGCTCAAGATCCAGACTCCGGGTCGCCCACAGGTCCCCGGAGTCTGCCGCCGTCAAAAATAGGGGCCGCCACCCCAATTTTGGGCGCTACAACGAGCACCCACCACCGCACCAGCCGCTATCATCGCCCACTCAATGGCAACCGCCGCCGCGACCGTCAGATTCGGGCAGTAGGTCCCGAACCCCTCGTGCGGTGCTTCATGGTTAGTCGTGCTCGACCCGCCGTTGCACCGACGAGCAGGCCACCACCAGATGCGCCGCCCGAGGCCGCCGCCCCGGTCTCCGCCACCGTTTCAGGCCATTGCAGATTTGAACCGGCATAACGCATGAGCACCACACACACGCATTGATCTGAGATCCTCGACTGTCCGAGCGTCGCTGTAGCTAGCGCTAGCTGTGCCCGCAGAAAACCCGCAGTTGCAAAGCTGCTACCACGCGTCCTTCCGCAGCCACGCTAGCGGCTCCCACGCCGCCCCCATCGAGCCGCCATGGCTCCGCTGCCACCGGCGAGCACCTCGCACCAGAGACAAGGCTGCCGGCCGCCACCTGCCGGTGCGCGAGCCCCCTCCCCCTCGGCCGGCCGAATCCTCCACGCGAGCTTCACCCGCGGGAGGCGCTGGTGCCGGCGAGGGGGGAGCGTGGAGGTTCCTGGCGCCACCTAAGGTTGGGGCCGCTGCCCGTGTCACCCCTGGGGACAGAGCGACGCGAGGGCCGATTCGGTTTTCTCGGGGATCCCTATGAGATCAAATAAGCATGCTTTCAGTTATGAAACTATCCTAGTCATCCGTTTCAAAAAAAACTATCCTAGTCAATGTGCCACAGTTAACAAGTGCTTAGAGCAAGTACAATAAGCCTATGTAAGCGGGCAATAAAAATTAAAATATTATATTTCTGCTGACATGGAGGGAGAAGAGGGAAGAGAAGAGGAAAGAGAAGAGTAGCCGGCTACAGAATAAGAGCCAGCTACAACACATGCTCCTAGGCACTATGTGAGGGTGGGATGTGGGCCATGCATTAATAAAGTAGCACATCTTAATATCTAACTATTGTACGTGTCGGCTATAACATTGGATGTAGATGACATGTCAACATCATATAGCCATCAGCTGGCTGTACTATTAACCATGCTATTAGGAATAATCAACTCCCAGTCTTTGGCGAGTCTACTATTGAGTAAGTGCCCGATTCATGTTGAGTCATCCGTTATCATATCCTATTTTTTAGTAGTCAATCTATCGTTCATTTAGGATAGGGTGTTAGCCGGTGTCTCCATGCACTAGTAGAAAAAGGGTCATTTGTCCCGGTTCGTAAGGGCCTTTTGTCCCGGTTTGGGAACCGGGACTAAAAGGTCGTTACTAATGCCCTTGGCCTTTAGTACCGGTTCTTACACGAACCGGGACAGATGGGCCTCCACGTGGCCAGTGCGGCGAGCCCAGGCAGGAGGCCCTTTGGTCCCGGTTGGTGGCACCAACCGGGACCAATAGGCATCCACGCGTCAGCTATTCAGGGGCTAGGGTTTTTTTTCTGAAGGGGGGGATTTGGGGGTTTTGTATGGTTAATTAAGGTGTTTCATATATTGTGTTAGGTAGCTAATTAATTAATAGAGAGAAGTATACTCCTCTCTTATCTCTGTGCTTGGTCGACGCTACGTACTATACATATAGAGAGCACTCGACACGCTAGCTAGTAAGCAAAAATGAAGGAAATAGAAGATCGTCATGAACATATGCATACAGAGAGAAGTGATATCGACCTCTCCTTCTCCGAGAGATTGGTCGAACAACAAGTTATCGTATATCTATACGACGCTACTGGCTACATATATACAATATAAGTTCTCTTACAATATAATCCCCTAATTATATAGGAACATAGGGTCCACATAGTATTCTCCGTCTTTATCGATCACGTGGTCAAGAAAGAATGCCGCCAATTCCTCTTGAATTCCTCGCATGCGATCTGGTGCTAGGAGTTCATCCCGCATCCAAAACATCTAATTTGAAGAAGGGGGTCAATACATATATATGAATGAATGAAACTCAACACAAAAGATGGTAAATAAAGTTAAATTCTGAATATTATTGCTTACGCACTTCATATTGTTTTTTAGTGTAGCCCCACTCACAGGTCGTGTGGCGGATGGACTCGCAAATGTAGTATCCACAGTAATTATTCCCGGCTTCCTGCCACAACCAGTTTACAAGAAATAGAGGTTAATCAAACTGATAAGCAAGCATGCTAAAATGGTATTGATGAAACTAGCACTTGAATCACTAGGAGATGTGCGGAGCATGCTAGTAGTACTTACTTTCGGGTGTTTAAATTCCAGCTTCTTCGGCAGTCCCGGAGCTTTTGAGGAACATGTACATGCATGCATAACTCATCAATTACATTACTATAACCTCGACTAATAAGGGAAACCGAATATGCACAAGAAAGTAACACTCACTTGAAGTTGTAAGGAAAGAGTATTATAGCTTTGTTTTGATTTAATACCAACGATCGTAGCAAGTTGGCCTTGGTATATTTTTTCTTAAATTCAACCGAATATGCATCTATGATATTTGGGTTAATGAAACCAATATCACCGATTTGTCTTTTCTTCAATTCGGCGATCTTCAATATGCATAATATAGTGAGGATAATTAAAAATACATGCAATGAAAGAGCTGACCTATATATAGAGACTTAATGACAGAAGTAGTACTTACAGACAGTAGCAAGTGACCGTTAATTTATCGAGGGCCCTCTGATTGAAAAACTGGAAGAACTCCTCAAATGGAACATTCAACAGATCAGTTCCAACGAGGTCATGCTCCTCTTTAACTCTCAGCATCAAAGTATTCCTCCCCCAGACTCTCTGCAGGTTTTCATGTACCAATCATGGAATCTTTGCATCATCGTTGTTAGAGACCTTTCATCTTTGACGAGAGGCTTCCCGTACTCGTATCTGTGTTCTTCCACCTCCAAGAATTCATAATGTACATCGTCGGGCAGGTAATCATCAAGATTGTTATAACCGGGCACCATCCTCGAATCGTTAGCAACGATATCGCTAGACACCTTGAGCGGGGGAAACGATTGGTTCGCTTGTTTGCCGAGCTGGACAATTTTTTTCCCAGCTCGTCGTTCCGCTAACCTTTGATCACTGACAGTACTTCTCGACCGCTCCGCTTCGATAAGTGACCTTTCAATAATGTGCCCATAGTTGCCTTTCGGTGGAGACTTTGGTGGTTTCTTCAGGGCTTCCAGAGTGCGCTTCGCTTTCACCGGATCTACCTTCTCCTCCGGAGGTGGATGTTTCTTTGCTTTCACCCCTTCAAATAAGTTCCTCACTTCGTCTCGCACGATCTTCTCATTTTCCTCTAGGGTCATCTCGTATGGTAACTTCTCTGGAGTCTTCAGAGAAGGACCGAATGTGTATTGCCTCTCGCCTCTGGATGTACTGCTAGACGCCGGAGCAGACGGAGCGGCTGCGGCTGTCTTCTTTCCTTGCTTATGAGGAGGAGGACTATGACGCGCCGGAGCAGCTGGAGCGGAGGCGGGTCTCTTCCGCCCTTGCTGACGAGGCGGAGGAGTAGGCTGGCTGCTCGGGCGGGCCGGCGCAGGCGGAGAAGGAGGCTGAGTGCCCCGATCACTCGCCGGAGGAGGAGGCGGCGGAGTGCCCTGACTTGCCGGAGGAGGAGGAGGAGGCGGAGGCGTCCAGTTTGGAAGGGTGATGAGCTCCTTCCGCCATAGGCATGGAGTCTTTAGAGCATAACCCAGCCGAGTCTCCCCTTCACCGGTAGGGTGGTCAAGCTCTAGCTCCTCAAATCCCTCAGTTATTTCGTCCATCATCACCCTAGCATATCCTTCTGGAATCGGCCGACAGTGAAAAGTTGCGCCAGGTTCAGGAGGTGCAACAGAGCCAACAGCCGCCTTGACTTTCATTTTCATCCATTGCATCATGAGGTGGCAATTTTGAGACTCCGTGATTAAGTCCGCGGGGTAGCTAGTAGGAGCCGTGAAGACAGGCTCCAGCTGCTGTAGCTCGGTGGAAGCCACGCTACTTCTCCGCTGAGATGGCGGGGTAGCTTCGGGGGAAGCTTCGGCGGGTCGCTTGTTGCGATCTGCTTCTCGTTGCTCTATCGCTTGTGCCCTTGTGTGCAGCGCCTGAATTTGGATCTGCTCCACTTTCTTCCTCCTCTCCTGGCATTTGTAACCGCCTGCGTCCAGAAATCCAGCCCTCCATGAAATGGAGCCTAGCGTGCCTCGTGTCCGTCCAGGGTGCTCAGGATTCCCGAGGGTCATTGTGAGCTCGTCCTTCTCTTTGTCTGGAATGAACGTCCCTTGCTGGGCTGCATCGATATACTCCTGAAGCCTCGTGACTGGTATTCTCATTTGCTTGTTCGTCCAAACACACTTCCCTGATACAGGGTCCAAGGTTCCGCCAGCCCCGAAGTACCAAGTCCGGCAACGGTCTGGACACCTCAATGTCTCTGGTTCGACCCCTTTATCAAGCAGGTAATTCTCAGCCTTGTCCCACAACGGCCGGGCTTTGAGGTAGCCACCTGACCCCGTGCGATGGTGAAGCTTCTTCTTCGCATCATTCTTCTTGTTTGTCACTGACATCTTCTTACTCTTGTCCGATGTCTTGTGGGCCACAAATGCGGGCCAGTGATCTCTGATCTTCTCATACCGGCCAATGAATTCTGGTGTCTCTTCTTTGTCAACAATTTTTTTTAGCTCATTCTTCCACATCATGAATAGTTCTGCCATCTTCTTAAGAGCATGAGACTTGATCAATTGCTCTTTAACTGGCTTCTCTGGATCCTCCTCTGGCGGTAGGGTGAAATTTGCCTTCAGCGCGGTCCAAATATCATCTTTCTACATATCGGAGACATAAGACACCTTAGGGTCTTCTTTAGCCGGCTTTAACCATTGCTGGATGCTAATCGGTATCTTGTCCCTAACAAGAACCCCGCACTGAGAAGCAAATGCTTCCTTTGTCCGGATGGGTTCAATCGGCATGCCATCGCGCGCGATTTCTACGATCTCAAACTTTTCATCCGAGCGCAACTTTTTCTTCGGGCCTCGTCTCTTTACCGAAGTTGTGCTCGATCCGGAGGGCTAGAAAAAAGAAGAAAGACGAGAGTTCATTAATATATGTGTACATACCAAAAACAATTAATGCATCAATTAGCTAGCTATATATAGTCAGCACATGCTTAATTAATATATATACCTGGCCGGACTCCGGAGCCGTCATCACGGTGTCCTTCTTGCACCGGCATTGGGTCACCGGAGCCATCATCAAGGTGTCCTTCTTCCACCGGCATTCGGTCACCGGAGCCATCATAATCATCTCCTTCCTCCTCCATTGTTTCTTCACCCTTTCCTTCCAGACCATCGTTTTCGTTGAGAAACGACATGACGACATTACTTCTGACTGCGATTATGTCCCTCAACACCGCTTCTTGTGCTTCGTCTCGGGGGTTGTCGGTGTCAAAACCGGCGGATCTCAGGTAGGGGGTCCCGAATTGTGCGTCTAAGGCAGATGGTAACAGGAGGCAGGGAACACGATGTTTTACCCAGGTTCGGGCCCTCTTGATGGAGATAAAACCCTACGTCCTACTTGATTAATATTGATGATATGGGTAGTACAAGAGTATATCTACCACGAGATCAGAGAGGCTAAACCCTAGAAGCTAGCCTATGGTATGATTGTATGTATATGTTCTATCGACTAGCCTAGCCTCGGTTTATATAATGCACCAGAGGCCTAGGATAACAAGAGTCCTAGCCGAATACGCCGGTGGGGAGGAGTCCTTGTCTTGATCACCAAGTCTTGTAGAATCTTCCATGTATGCGGCAGTTGTCCGAACTGGCCCATGAGTATACGGCCATGGGGGTCCTCGGCCCAATCTAACAGATCGAGAGACGACGTGGTGAGTACCCCCTAGTCCATGACACCGTCAGTAGCCCCCTGAACCGGTCTTCGAGTTAGGGACGCTCCTCGATTCTTCCGAACTATTCTTCATCTTCGGTTGTCGGTCTTGGAAACTTGTTCAACAAATCTTCCCATCTTCGATCTTGAGGATCGCTGAAATGCATTTAACGAGTTTATACGTCGGGTATCCGAGGAGCCCGTTTAAGTTTCTAGCCTTTATCAATGCCTTGTTATTTTTATGCCACACCTCGGGTTTGAAGTTGTTCCCGGGAGGCAGTGTCCTCTTGCGTCCGAGCTCTAACGCCGGATAGCATTCGAGGTATCTTTTGCAGCCAAGCACTAATGTCGGACTGCTTCCGAGCTCCAACGCCGAAATGTATCCGAGCTCCAACGCCAGACTGTGTCCAAGCTCCAACGCCGGACTATATCCAAGATGTCATAGATCATCTTGGTCCAAAAAAGTTGAAGGAGTTTAGCCGAGCTTAATGCTGGAAATGCCCTCTATGGAGCCAGCCACTAGGGCCCGAGCTTTATGCCGGACTGCTTCCGAGGTGGTGCACCACCCCGACTGTGGGCCGATTTTTTGTCAATATTTTTGATTGGTGCAATTTATTCTCTGCCGAGATATATAGCCAGTAGCCCTCAAGGTGTGTATCGGTTTAAAGCCCGAGATGCACCTGAAGGATGACGTAAGACCGCTGATCCCAGTAGCCGCTGAGACTCAGGTTGATTTGTAACATCGGCCTGAGGATCAAGTCCTAGCTCGGTAGGATACTTCGGGACAC
This sequence comes from Triticum urartu, assembly GCF_003073215.2. Taxonomy (NCBI): domain Eukaryota; kingdom Viridiplantae; phylum Streptophyta; class Magnoliopsida; order Poales; family Poaceae; genus Triticum; species Triticum urartu. The sequence continues at coordinate 548,390,549 of NC_053027.1, forward strand.
AAAAAGCGGTGTGCTCAGTCCTCGAGACTCAGGTTGGGTGCGGCCAACCAACCTGAGGATCAAAATCTCCTCGGAAACTGTATTGCACTTAAAATTTTCTGCATTGGATAGGCAATGCAGTAGCCCCCGAGACACTGGTCGGGTGGCAACACCAGATCAGGGGATCGATGTGCCCCTTTAATATTTGTAAATAATAAGCCAGAAGCCCAGTAGCCCCCGGGCCTTAATGCGGGCACGGGTGGCCGAATTAAGGATCAATATCCATAGTAAAATCACAAATTATGTGTAATGACTCTATGTATCCAAGTACTTTACGTCATTAATGCTCGGATCCGCATTGTACAAAACTTTGTTGACCGACAATCGGCTTCCACCTCCTCGGCCAGTAGCCAAGGAGTGTTTGTCCTACTTTATAAAGCCTTTATGAGGGCAAAGATTTACGACAAACAAGGCAATCTGGCCATACGGTTTTATAAACAAAGGTACGCAGAGAGATATGTTATATTACCGTTTGACATAAGAAATGTCTTCCAAAGAAAATAGTCCTGCTATCGGTTCCTTTCTTTGGGTTGTCATGCTAAGCATGATCATGAAACCTCAGCTCTAATGTAAGAGAAAATATCGAGGATTTAGTTTGGGAGGCCAGTTAATAGCCCCCGGTAGTGTTCGGCAACAGTCGAGGTCAAGCCGTAAACACTTTGGCCATTGTTATGAATGGCCCGTCATTTAACACAGTCATCAGATCGCTGACTAGTTTACGCATTGTGACAGTCAGTTTTTGGCTTTCTTCACTGCGGTGCTTAACCATGTGAGCTGGAAGCACAATCGCAGTGGTTCTCCCTTTGCACGCCTAGCCGAACAAAGCGGAACGTAGGAAGCAAGTGCAGGAGCCGGGTAACCCAACTATTGACCGAAGACACAATTCGAAACCGATGCATATATAGCAATATCCGAGAATGTTTTTGCCGAATCTCTAAAGGTGTTCGGCGCACTATGAGACTTGTGTTGAAAACACACAAATAGTTTGAAAGTGCCATAATGCTTGGAAAACCAAAAAACGTCAGTAAAAACTTGACGTCCGAACAAGATCAAGTGTTCGGTGCCAATCCGAAAATTGGTCTTAGAAAAAAAAGAGTGCTTTATGCTTTAACATGACACATCCTATCTCAAGACTTCAAGCGGGTCAGCCTACGGCTTCAACCTCCTATCCCGAAGGCGGAGTACTTCTCATTAGGCCAGTTTAGCAAACTAAACTCTAGCAGCTTTGAGAGAGAAAGTAGGCTCCCTGGCTAGTTGTTGGGGAACGTAGTAATTTCAAAAAAATTCCTACGCACACGCAAGATCATGGTGATGCATTGCAACGAGAGGGGAGAGTGTTGTCTACGTACCCTCGTAGACCGACAGCGGAAGCGTTATGACAACGCGGTTGATGTAGTCGTACGTCTTCACGGCCCGACCGATCAAGCACCGAAACTACGGCACCTCCGAGTTCTAGCACACGTTCAGCTCGATGATGATCCTCGGACTCCGATCCAGCAAAGTGTCGGGGAAGAGTTCCGTCAGCACGACGGCGTGGTGACGATCTTGATGTTCTACCGTCGCAGGGCTTCGCCTAAGCACCGCTACAATATTATCGAGGATTATGGTGGAGGGGGGCACCGCACACGGCTAAGAGAACGATCTCCAAGATCAACTTGTGTGTCTAGAGGTGCCCCCCTGCCCCCGTATATAGAGGAGCAAGGGGGAGGGGCGGCCGGCCAGGAGGAGGCGCGCCAGGGAGGAGTCCTACTCCCCTCCTTTTTCCTTGTCCAACTAGGAGAGGGGGAAGGAAGGGAGAGAGGAGAGGAAGGAAAGGGGGGGCGCCGCCCCCCCTCCTTGTCCAATTCGGACTAGAGGGGGAGGGGGCGCGCGGCCTGCCCTGGCCGCCCCTCCTCTTCTCCACTTTGGGCCCATGAGGCCCATTAACCCCAGGGGGGGTTCCGGTAACCCCCCGGTACTCCGGTTTTATCCGAAACTTCTCCGGAACACTTCCGGTGTCCGAATATAGCCGTCCAATATATCAATCTTTATGTCTCGACCATTTTGAGACTCCTTGTCATGTCCGTGATCACATCCAAGACTCCGAACAATCTTCGGTACATCAAAATATATAAACTCATAATTAAACTGTCATCGTAACGTTAAGTGTGCGGACCCTACGGGTTCGAGAACAATGTAGACATGACCGAGACACGTCTCCAGTCAATAACCAATAGCGAAACCTGGATGCTCATATTGGCTCCTACATATTCTATGAAGATCTTTATCGGTCAGACCGCATAACAACATGCGTTGTTCCCTTTGTCATCGGTATATTACTTGCCCGAGATTCGATCGTCGGTATCTCAATACCTAGTTCAATCTCGTTACCGGCAAGTCTCTTTACTCGTTTTGTAATACATCATCTCGCAACTAACTCATTAGTTGCAATGCTTGCAAGGCTTATGTGATGTGCATTACCGAGAGGGCCCAGAGATACCTCTCCGACAATCGGAGTGACAAATTCTAATCTCGAAATACGCCAACCCAACAAGTACCTTCGGAGACACCTGTAGAGCACCTTTATAATCACCCAGTTATGTTGTGATATTTGATGGCACACAAAGTGTTCCTCTGGTAAACGGGAGTTGCATAATCTCATAGTCATAGGAACATGTATAAGTCATGAAGAAAGTAATAGCAACAAACTAAACGATCAAGTGCTATGCTAACGGAATAGGTCAAGTCAATCACATCATTCTCCTAATGATGTGATCCCGTTAATCAAATGACAACTCATGTCTATGGTTAGGAAACATAACCATCTTTGATCAACGAGCTAGTCAAGTAGAGGCATACTAGTGACACTCTGTTTGTCTATGTATTCACACATGTATTATGTTTCCGGTTAATACAATACTAGCATGAATAATAAACATTTATCATGATATAAGGAAATAAATAATAGCTTTATTATTGCCTCTAGGGCATATTTCCTTCACTAGTGACCACACACTCGTGTCGAAAAAAGGAGTGATGAATAATGATAGTAATAAAAACTTTGCAACAACTAAGAAGAAGAACACTTATTATAAAACGGCTCATATAAATTTAAGAGCCCCCAAGTGACTTGGGTAAAAGAATTTTATGTATAATGATTGTATGTACCGAAGTACTAATATCATATTTTTGTTCAACCGAACTTTAAACACGTCTTAACCGACCGTCGGCTTCTCCCTCTTCGGTCAAGGACCGAAAAGTGTTATGTACTCCACCTGTCGAGAATATCGACAGTGCTTCCGCTAACCAGGCAACCGGGACATAAGGCTATAACAGACAAAGCGCGCTCAGGGAACTTATGCTATATTACAGACGAAGTGTAAGAAGCATCTTCGAAGAAAATAGTACCCCCACCGATACCTTTCTTCGGTGCTCATTATTACTATGAGACTTGTGCAATAGATTTTTTGTACTCATGAGTTCCGTTGTGTGCCGACCATGATTGAAAACAATAAGAGCGCTAGCTTTCGGCTTCACCCAGTCTGAGGTCAGAGCTCGGAGGACCCGGTCGTGACAATCGCAGAGGTGCTCCCTTTACTCCCTAGCCGAATAATCGGGAACGTAGGGGTAAGCACAGGAGCCAGGCAACCCAGCTTGCAAATCGCTTAAGTCAATATGGTGCATATTATGGCATAATACACGAACAAGGAACGAAGCCGTACAAGTATAATCATATGCAAGAGGAAAAGCTTCATAAAGGAAGCCCCCAAATAAACGGGGTATTTGAATATGTGTGCCACAAACAAAGTTTGGACAAGGAAATTTTTTACAAGCAACTTTTTTCCAAAAAAGTATAATGCTTGGTCGAACCGAACACAAGTTAAAAATTAAAACTTTGATCATGAAAGCGACTTAGCTGGTTAATGTGTTCGGCATTGATGACGCGGTCCGAGCTTGATGCGGGACGAGGTTCCATCCCCCAAGCCGGTCCCGAGGTGGCGGAGCAGAGAGCTCGACACACCGAAGTGGTGACATAGCACGGTCAATGCGGACCAGCAGAATGATGCAGAAGTCCCCAGATCATTTTCCTGTGCACAAAAATAGTGCCGATCGGAGATAATAGTAATAATAATTAAAAAAATCGTTACATAATAAATAATTTATGCAAAGTGAGTAATAAAAGAAATATGGCCTGGCGCCGAAGTCAATGTCGAGGCAGGGCGTCGGCGTGATGCGGTAAAGGCATGGAAAAGCCTGAATTCACAGGTCGGTTCGAGTTCCGGATGCGGCGTTCGTCGGACTATGTACGGAAACTGACCGAACCACCACGCGACCGTCATTAATGCGGCCATCATTTGATAGACCTGTGTACAGATGATGGACAAACCAGAGTAATAATTCCTTGGAAAAATAAACCCAAACAAGTAAAAAAATACTAGGATTAATAGCACCTGGTTTATTTGTTGTAGCAATCTGAAGAAAGGTGATTCCCAAAATTGGGAATCGATCCGCACACCCATTGCCTGATGGGCGGTAAAGCGACGGTATGGTGATGCTGGCCAAGGTTGGCTCACCGAGGCAAAGCCCTCGGTCCAGCTATCATGACGGAGTTGGTCGGCTAGTGACGCTGAAGTCTCCGGAGTAGGTTGATGAAGAGATGGCGAAGCCCCCGGTCCAGCCGAGATGTCGAAGCCTCGATGTCAGCCGATGAGTCGAAGTAGGTCGGCGTGATGGACACCAGCTTGAAGAAGCAATAGTGCGGCCCTGCCGATGCAGGTCGTGACGTGGTCGATGCCGGCTTGATGAAGTGACCGTGCGGCGATGCCGGTATGCCCGCTTCGTGTAATCCGTGGGGTGGCGATGTTGGTGATGATTTATCCTTCGTGATGCCGGACTCTTGTTCGGCTTGCCGAGATGATGATCCAAAGAAGTTGAGCTCGGCTCAATAAAGTGATGACGTGTCTAGCGCAGGTCGGCAGCCTTGGAGCAATATCGCCGGACTGGTTTGACACCAGCATGATGATGAATGCGACCTCAGGGGAGGCTTAAAAATTTACGGGCGCGTGTTTAAAAACAACGCACAATACCCTAGAAGAGAATTCCTCTAAAAAGGTTGTCCAATGTCACATTTATAAAGAAACATGAATTCGGGTCGGATCCGTATTCGCGCAGAAAACGGATCCGAAAATTGATCCACTCATCGGAAGGTTCCCGGAGTTTGAACCGTCAGATCGAGCTGAAATTTGGAGGGGTGGTAGATATGGGAACTCCGCAGTAGATGAACGGTTGGATCTTCCAAAGGACCTCCGAGCTAGGCTATGGGGACCACGCCCTAAACTCGTCCAGATTCCCATCCAGATTTGACAGGGCTCCGGTATATCGTAGATTGTCGGAGATTCCTCCATCGCAACTCGACGAAATTTTGCATGGCTATTGTAGACTCAATTCCGCACAATTACACCAAAAATATCGTCAAAGCAATGCTCTAAGAGGTGGTGGCAGCGGATACAAGTTTGCTATTCGGAAAAACAGCACGGTCGCCCGAGGGCAATGTTGACGTTGAGCCCCCGAGCTCCATGGATGATTCCTCCATGATCTTGATAGAGATAGGAGTTGATGTTGATGAAGGCCCTCGTCCGAACATGACGATCGGAGATGGAGCACGATCCTCGGTCGAGCCAAGGTGACTAGTCGAACCGGCGAAAGATGCCGGCATCGCAGTTGACCTGCAGACGAGCCATCGATCCTTTTGCCGATTACACAGCGGAAATCTCAATGGAAGCACCAATGTCGGTGTCAAAACCGACTGATCTCGGGTAGGGGGTCCCGAACTATGCGTCTAAGGCGGATGGTAATAGGAGGCAGGGAACACGATGTTTTACCCAGGTTCGGGCCCTCTTGATGGAGATAAAACCCTACGTCCTGCTTGATTAATATTGATGATATGTGTAGTACAAGAGTAGACCTACCACGAGATCAGAGAGGCTAAACCCTAGAAGCTAGCCTATGGTATGATTGTATGTATATGTTCTATCGACTAGCCTGACCTCGGTTTATATAATGCACCAGAGGCCTAGGATAACAAGAGTCCTAGCCGAATACGCCGGTGGGGAGGAGTCCTTGTCTTGATCACCAAGTCTTGTAGAATCTTCCATGTATGCGGCAGTTGTCTGAACTGGCCCATGAGTATACGGCCATGGGGGTCCTCGGCCCAATCTAAGAGATCGGGAGACGATGTCGTGAGTACCCCCTAGTCCAGGACACCGTCAGGGGTGCTCCATAGTTTCTGCAAATTTTTACAACATGGCAATTATTATTCAAACATGACAGATGGATATATTAGTGGCAAACGTAGAACTAGCTAGCTAATCACAATAAGGAATCATATTAATTAGTGGCCTCGACGCTGCTTCTCAAGGGTTTGGGGTGGCCTCGATCAACAACGCTTCAAGGGTTTGGGGTGGCCTCGACAACGCTTCTAGGGTATGGGGTGGCCTCGACGATAACGCTCTTTTAACTTGGTAAATTTGGGTGGCCTCGAGAGAGTTTGTCGGGTAGGGGCGCGGCGGGAGGGGGTAGGAGACTGACATCGTTTTTTTCTACGGTTTGGGTGTCTCTCGAACCCTCGACCCTCGACCCCTCGATACAACATGACAGCAGGTGGATATATTAGTGGCAAACATAGACCTAGCTACCTAATCACAACAAGGAATCATATTAGTGGCCTCGACGCTTCTCTAGGGTTTGGGGTGGCCCCTCGACGACCCCTCCCCCCCCCCTCATGTCGAAGTTATCGGGGAGGGGTTATATCGATAACGACATACCCGATAAAAAAAGAAAAGGAAGAAGAAGAAAAAAAAAGAGGAGAAGAAGAAAGGAATAGAGGAGAAGAAGAAAAAATAGAATAATTCTAGTTTTTCTTCTTCTCTTTTATTCCTTTCTTCTCCTCCTCTTTTTTCTTCTTCTTTTTTCCTCTTCTTATTTATTTCTCCTATTCTTCCTCTCCTCTTCTTCTCCTTCTTCCTCTTCTTATTTTCTAAAAATGTAACTTTTGCGTATATAAAACTTTTCTAAAAATTCAACTTTTGCATATATAATTTTTTTCTTTTTCTAACTTCTGCATACATAGATAAAACTTTCTAAAAATCTAACTTTTGCATATATGAACATATATACACAGAGAACATACATACATACATACATATATACAATTTTATAAAAATGCAAAAAAAAACATTATATATATGAAAAAAAACAGAGAGGAAGGCTGGCGGCCGGACCGGCGGCGTCGGGCACGGGCACGGGCGCGGCCGGGGCGGCGCGTTGGGGCAGGGGCACACAGGTGCACGGGCCGGGGGCGGCACGTCGGGGCAGGGGCGCGGGGAGCATCACCGGCATTGGGGCAGGGGCGTCCAGGGCGTCGGCGGCGGCGAAATTGAGCAGCCTGACGGCGTCGGCGGCGACGGCGAGGTGGACCAGCCTGACGGCGTCGGGGAAGGGCTCGACGACGACGGCGACGAGGAGCAGGGGCGTCGGGCAGAGAAGAAAGTGATGGATTTTGGAGAAACTGCTAAGTCTTGCTTATATACGCAGTGCATTGGTCCCGGTTCATAGCACAAACCGAGAGGAATGCCCCCTTTGGTCCCGGTTCGTGCCACCAACCGGGACCAAAGGTCTCTTTTCGGCAGCCCAAAGGGCGGGAAGCGGCGGCCTTTGGTACCGGTTGGTTCCACCAACCAAAACTAAAGGGTGACATTAGTATCAGTTGGTGCCACGAACCGGTACCAATGCACCCCTTTAGTCCCGGTTGGTGCCACCAACCGGACCAAAGGCCTTGTGCTGCCTGCGTCAAAAGTTTAGTCCCACCTCGCTAGTTGAAAGAGCTCAAGAGTGGTTTATAAGCGCTGCTGCGCCCACCCTCTCGAGCTCCTCTCAACTGCAGGCTTTCGGGCCTAATCTGTCACTTGTGCATGTGGGCCTTCTGGGCCAGCTGCGGGCCTGAATCCTAGCCCAATGGGGTTTCTAGTCGTATTCAGGCCGTTGTGGCCCAGTAAGTGGCATTTTTTTCTAGTTTTTGTTTTGTTTTTTGCATTATTTATTTTATTTTCTTTTTTGCTTTATCTCTTTAATTCTTTTTGCTATAGGGTCACTAAAATTATAGACTTTCTATTAGTTCCATTATATTTTGAAATTTGAATTCTTTTAAATTAGTGTGAATTACTAGTTTGTGAATAAGTTTACTAAAAAATAGATTTTTGAGTAATTCTTTTTCCAGCTATTTAACGTTATTGTGTTTTATCATTATATTAAATTTGGTAATTTTTAGGTAATTTTAAATATCTCTTTTTAATCAAGAACAAATTTTGTTATTTTAGTTTTCTATTAAAGTTTTTAACAAAAAAATTCTTTATGAAAATTCTTTTTGCCATTAATGTTTCGAACAGAAAATACTTTGATAATTTTAGTTGCATAAATTTTATATAATTTTAGTTTAAAAAATACTAGAGGTTTATAAAAGCTTTTTAGTTGATTTCTTTTCCTACTAGAGTTTTATAAAAACTTTTTAGTTGATTATTTTTTCTATTGAAGAATATTATAGTTTTGTTTTAGTTGATCATAACATAATATTTTAATTGATTATTTTAAGTTCATTATTTTTGCTATTAGTTCATTATTTTTGCACTAAATGACCCTAAAATTGAAAAGCACTACAAATGAACTCTGAAAAGGTTGAAAGTTGGCATGGTATCATCATTTCACCCACATAGCATGTGCTAAAAAGTTGATAGGGTTACGGCAAAAACTAGATGCACTTCATGTACAAAACGGGCAATCTATTTTGAAGTATCAGGGCTTCAGACGAAAACTCATCTGTTACAAAGGGATTTTATTTTTTTGAACTTATTTGAACTCCAAACTTTTTGTGTTCAAAATGCATCATTCAAAGCCCACATCATCAATTTTCAACACTTTCTGACTTCATTTGTTATTTTTCATGCATTTACTGGTTTTTTTAGCATAAGACCCTGAAATTCAAAAGCATTTCAAATGAATTTTGAAAATGTTGAAAGTTGGCATGGTATCATCATTTCACCCACATAGCATGTGCATAAAAGTTGAGAGGGTTACGGCAAAAACTAGATGCACTTCGTGTACAAAACAGACAATCTCTTTTGAAGTATAATGGTTTCATACAAAAACTCATCTGTTACAAAGGGATTTCATTTTATTGAACTTATTTGAACTACAGACTTTTTGTGTGTTCAAAATGCACCATTCAAAGCCACATCATCAATTTTCAACCCTTTCTGACTTCATTTGTTATTTTTCATGCATTTACTGATTTTTTAGCTGAATGACCTTGAAATTGAAAAGCACTACAAATGAACTCTAAAAAGGTTGAAAGTTGGCATGGTATCATCATTTCACCCACATAGCATGTGCTAAAAAGTTGAGAGGGTTACGGCAAAAACTGGATGCACTTCGTGTACAAAATGAACAATCTCTTTCGAAGTATCAGGGTTCCGGACGAAAACTCATCTGTTACAAAGGGATTTCATTTTTGGGTTTTTATCAGTTATGCCACCGGTTGTGTCCCACTACTCAATTTTGCCACTAGAAATTTCAACTGCTCAAAAATGCCATCGCTTCATTAGACACATGCTCAAAAATGCCACTAAACACCATTATTGTGATCTCAAATCTCTTTTGCCATGTTATAATGACATAAATACCTATGAACCAACATGCCAGCTCTACCTCTATCTCACTACAATAAAGTATGGGGCCCACTTGATCCCAACAGCGTTCTTATTTTCCTGTAAAATTATTCGCTTGGTTACTCCTGACAAGTGGGGCCACACATATCATTGTGAGATAGAGAGAACTGACATGTGGGTCTAGACTTATTTTTGTCATAGAACATGGTCAACGGGTTTGGCGTAAAAATAACAATGTCTAATGGCATTTTTGAGCAAACATCTAACAGAACGATGGCATTTTTGAGATATCTAATGTCATTTTTGAGCAAGCATCTCACGGATTGATGGCATTTTTGAGCAGTTGCAACTTCTAATGGCAAAACTGAGTAGTGGGACACAACTAGTGGCATAAATGATAAAAACCCTTCATTTTTGTGAACTTATTTCAACTCCAGACTTTTTGTGTGTTCAAAATGCACCATTCAAAGCCACATCATCAATTTTGAACCCTTTCTGACTTCATTTGTTATTTTTCATGCATTTACTGATTTTTTAGCTATAAGACCCTGAAATTCAAAAGCATTTCAAATGAACTCTAAAAATGCTAAAAGTTGGCATGGTATCATCATTTCTCCCACATAGCATGTGCTAAAAAGTTGAGAGGGTTACGGCAAAAACTAGATGCACTTCGTGTACAAAACAGACAATCTTTCGAAGTATAAGGGTTTCATACGGAAACTCATCTGTTACAAAGGGATTTCATTTTCTTGAACTTATTTGAACTCCAGACTTTTTGTGTGTTCAGGATGCACCATTCAAAGCCACATCATCAATTTTCAACCCTTTTTGACTTCATTTGTTATTTTTCACGCACTTACTGATTTTTTTCGAGCTGAATGACCTTGAAATTGAAAAGCACTACAAATGAACTCTAAAAAGGTTGAAAGTTGGCATGATATCATCATTTCAACCACATAGCATGTGCTAAAAAGTTGAGAGGGTTACGGCAAAAACTGGATGCACTTCGTGTACAAAATGGACAATCTCTTTCGAAGTATCAGGGTTTCGGACGAAAACTCATCTGTTACAAAGGGATTTCATTTTTTTGAAGTTATTTCAACTCCAGACTTTTTTTGTGTTCAAAATGCACCATTCAAAGCCACATGGATAGATAAGTGACCAAAATAATAGAAGTTCATCATCACATTATGTGTGTCAAAAACCATTACAGATTCACATGGATAGATAAGTGACCAAATTAATAGAAGTTCATCATCACATTAAAAACAAAGTACATACATAGTTCTCATTGAACAACATATAGCTCTCCAGAGCATCTAGTTAAACCATACATTGAAACTATGTGAAACCTTTCAATGCAACAACAAATGCGATCATAATCACAACCAAGGTAAAAAATGATCCAACGGCATAATGATACCAAGCCTCGGTATGAATGGCATATTTTCTAATCTTTCTCATCTTCAACCGCATTGCATCCATCTTGATCTTGTGATCATCGACGACATCCGCAACATGCAACTCCAATATCATCTTCTTCTCCTCAATTTTTTTCCTTCAAGTAATTGTTTTCTTCTTCAACTAAATTTAACCTCTCGACAATAGGGTCGGTTGGAATTTCCGGTTCAACTACCTCCTACATAAATAAAATCTATGTCACATTGGTCGGCATAATTGTCAAAAACAATAAATGAAGCAAATAGTTATAAAAAGATAATATATACCACATCCGAATCATAGCCAGGACGAGGGCCGACGGGGGCGGATACCAAAACCATCGCACTATATAATAACAAGCAATAATAAAAGTTAGAAAATTAGACAAGTATCTATCTAAAGTAAGAATTATTTTCTTTCAGAAAGAAGAAAAGAACAAGAGGCTCACCACGGTGGTGCCGGCGATGAGATCGGCGCGGGCGATCGACGGCGGTGAAGACGGGGACGTGACATGACGGACCGCTAAACCTATGCAAATCTGGGGGAAAATGGAGCTTGGAGGTCGAGTTTCGAGAGGAGAAAGCTTAACTAGCGTGGCTCGGGCATTTCATCGAACACCTAATGTGCATAGGAGGTGAGCTAGAGCACCTAAATGCCCTCCTCGCCAGTCAGAAAAAACAGAGCACTGTGGAGTGCTCTGCTGCGGCGACGGGGTATATATAGGCAACTCATTTGTCCCGGTTCGTGGCAAAAACCGAGACTAAGGCTCCCGGTTCTTGCCACGAACCGGGACCAATGTATGTGGGCCAGGAGCGAAGCCCATTGGTCCCGGTTCGTGCCTAGAACCAGGACAAATGGGTCCATACGAACCGGGACCAATGCCCACGAGGCCACGGCCGGCCCCCTGGGCTAAAGAATTGGGACAAATGCCCCCATGGGTCCCGGTTCGTGACTGAACCGGGACTAATGGGCTTGCCCTGCCCGAACCAAAGCACTGTTTTCTACTCCCTCCGTTCCAAATTACTCGCCGCAGAAATGGATGTATCTAGAACTAAAATACATCTATATACATCCATACCCGCGACAACTAATTCAGAACGGAGGGAGTACTAGTCATGCTATTGCACTGATCTAGAAATTTCCGCAAAATATCAGCCTTTGGTGCGTTCAAAATCTCCACTTCCCCCGTTGGCACCGGCGGCTAGGCAGGCATCCATCTCAATTCACAGTTCAACAAATTCTTAGCAAAAATGGTCCAAACAAGTGTCAGTTTACATCAAAAATAAATAAAATATGTGTCAGTTGGCTGATAGTGCATGTCAAAAGGTCAAAAGTCAAGAGTCATTGGTTTCCTGGGTGAGCTAATTCTTATCATATATCGAATTAACCTCCAAGCTTATGTATACATATGTCACCTTCTTCACTTTTGCACCAACTGGATATTCTTCTCTTTTGCACCAAATGAAAATACTACATTATTATCTCTTCCCCTTACAGTTTATCAGTTATGCATGGGAAACCACTATAGCAGGCAAGCTTCTTTCACATCCAATCGGGTTGGTGTTGTCTCTTTGGCTTCCTATTTTGCTGGCTCCTTCATCGGAGGTATCGTTGTTGGTCATTTGAGTGTGACAAGTTTTTTTTTGCGGGTGAGAGTGTGACAAGTTGCTGTAACTTTGGAGCAATTGCTCACTGCTTGTGGGCTTTGACTTTGCGGTGTATCATCCACCCCATGAATCCTGCGTTGCCAATCAAAATTAACATGGTAGGATCAGAGACGTAATTCGGCAACCTAAATTCGAGTGAGTTACATCTATGGGTCAACGTAAAATCCAATGCTAATTAAATAGTACTTATTGCATAATAGGAGTAGTAATGAGTTAATTTGCATCTCACGTACGTTCCCGGGAGATGATGAGTCGGCCGTTGTAACAAAACATTGGCGTTGATGAAGATCAGGATGTCGTAGTAGGAGTCGACGACGTCCCGCATGTCACGAAGCTGGTTCGCCATGCTCCTTCCCCTCCGGACACGGCGCCAAAGCGTGCTCTTCTCGTAGTCGTCGACGAGACCGGCAGTGTCCACGAGCGCCTTTGATGCGGAGCATCCTACGGACATCATCATGTACACCTTCATAGCACATCAAGCTCCAAGTGGACCTAACGAACCTAAGATGAACCCGCTCCTCTTCAAGATTTACATGAATATCTATTGGACTTGGTCGCTACCTCACCACGGAACATGGTGCATCATTAGGTACAAGGACAACCGCCACCCAGCACCTATGGAGCATCCCGGAGGCCATGGAGAAGGACCCCAAGGCCACGAGGGAGAAGGAGAAGCACAACCGCAACTGGACAGGAGGTCCCAGGCGCCCCGTGCGCACGGGCCCCTGAGACCCCGTGCCCACGGGCTACACATGGCGCTACGGCTGTAGCACCCCGTGCGCACGGGGCCCCGTGCACACGGGCTCTACAGGATGGGCGGCCGAGATTGCATCTTCAACTCCCCCTCCGCCTCCACTTCGTCCCTCATTTCCAGCCACCTATATATTTCGTACCTAGACCATTTGTTAGGGGAAGCTAAGAATAGATCTAGATATTGGAGCTTAGCTCATGTACCTTCCCTTGTGGGATTCCTCTTGAGAGAGAGAAGACTCCATTGGAGTACAAGACCTCCATTGGAGAAGATCCCTAGTGGATAAAGCCCCCCATCTAGGGAAGGATCTATCTAGATCATCAAGCCCTCATCTCCTTCATAGGATTTGGGATGAACTCTACCATGTATCTTGTTTCCCTTTGATTGTTCATGTACCTTGTGGATCTTGTGTGTTTGTTGGTCTAGTGGATATGTGATTGGACTTGTTCTTGAGTGTTCCTCTTGTTTTCCCTCTTGTGTTCATCTCGTTCTTGGGGATTCCCCCCTCCAATTCGTGAAAGATCTCGACTTAGGGTTCCACCCTATAACATTTTGGTATCAAGAGCCATGTTGATCACGAAATTGGAGCCCCCCTCTTTGTTTTCTAGCCTAGTTTTGTTGATTTAGTCCCAATTTCGAAATTCCCCACCAAAAATAGCCCCAAAATATTTTGTGATTTGTTGGTTTGATGAGGTTTTGTTGGATTTGATCCATGGATTTTCTTGGTTTCAAGTGGATCTAGCTTTCCTCCACCTTCCCCTACCTTCCATCCTTCGATTTTGACCCTAGATTCAAGATTTGCCACGGATCCGGAGTTGTTCGTCCGCTCCTTCGGGACCCCGTGCACACAGGCTTCGCAGACCCCGTGCGCACGACCCTTCCAGTGCGCCTCGGCCACTTGGTTTTAGCCCACCCCACACTCCCATACCACCCCCATACCCCCAGCTACACCCCAGCAACGAAATCCATCCATTTGGAGCCCAGATCGAGAAGAAATCCGCCAAACCCGCGTGTCCCAGGTGACCCCGTGCCCTTAGTGTGTGTACCGTGCGCACGACACCCCGTGCCCACGGGCCCTAGACCCCGTGCGCACGGCCCTCCCAGGCCAGCCGCGAGCACTTCACCGTTTCGGCCATAACTTCCACATCCGGAGTCCGATTTTCGCGTTCTTTAGCTCGTTGAGTAGCTATTGACATCACCCATCCACCTAGATAGGTTCCATCACCATTTGACTCCATAATTTTTTTGACATTTTGACATCTTTGCCTAGGCCCTCCACCATATCATCCGCAAAACCACCATAGCCTTCCGCAACCTAACCCTTTTTGCTCCTTTTAGCATTTGTGGTTGCTTGTGTGGTGACTTGAGTCTCCTAAGGTGTTTCAGCTACTTAGGGATGGTCGCTTCGTCATCAACCACCACCACCACTTCCGCATTGCTAACTCCGGAACCACCAACACATCCCGCTGCCACCATTTGACATTTTCCTTGAGATTTTGAATTCGCGGTTTTTACCGTTTCCTAAGGTGTTTCGGCTACTTAGGGACGGGTCTACATCATCTTGATATCTACATCAAGACCACCGCCACTCATCATCGCCACGAGGTCGTCATCGACATCGACCACTTCCCCATTTTGACAACCTAACCGTAAGCAAGAACGGTAACCTCTATATCATCTTGGTATCGTGGTATTCCATCATTGTACATTCTTGCCATTACATTGTTAACCCCTTAGCCCATTTTGCGTCACTTGCCTATCGAGACTAGCCATTTGAGTATTGCCGGCAACGTTACTTGTGCACATTAGTGATCCGTACCTTCCTTTGCATACATATCATATTGGTATCATCTTGGTATCATATCATCTCTCGTGTCACAAGATCGTTCCCGCATATACAAAATCACTATCTTGGTTTGTGCATTTCGCATAGTGGCCATATAAAAAAAAGAGAATAAGCTTTTAAGCAAAAGAAAAGAGAGCAAGAAGCTTGTAGGCAAGAGCCATAGCATCGCCACATTGCATACCATACTACCATATTGATCATCTTGGATCATCGTATGCAAAACACCGGAACATCGTACACATAGCATACTTGGGATAGAAAGCTCATACATTTTGCATCTTATAGTGTGACGCCCTGAGTCCGATGCGCCAGGTGTCTTCCAGTTATTCGCTGTTGTTGCCTTGTCATTGCTTGCGTGTCGTGCATCTCATATCATGTCATCATGTGCATTGCATCATGTCATAAATCTTTTGCATCTCAGCTAAATAATTTGTGTGGATCTTCGATCCATTTAAATCGAGGGAAGAGTGACTTCTCTTTATAACATTATCCTCCTAATATCTAGGGAGCTATTATAAATATCCCATTAATTTGGATTCACCCATAAACACACTTGCAAAATATCCCAATGCCTTTGTTATCTTAATTCTTGGTCTCCAACGTTTGCCATTTATTCTTTCATCATATCCCGGAGCTCCACCAAGAATCTTAACATTTTTTTGGACACTTCTAATTCCTAGTCCTTGATCAAATCATTTGAATTAAATCCAAATGACTTTGAATTTAATTCTTGCAAAGGTGTCCACTCCTATTTTTCTTGGACCGAGCTAATTTTTGTGAGTCCGGAAAGATTTATCTCCTTGTCAAACTCATTTGCTACTCCTCGGTTCATTTCTTTTATCTCCTATGTTTTTCTTCTTCTTCTTATGAGTAATAGAAAACGGAGGGAGAGATCCAGCTAGGCCATCCATCCCCATAGCCCTTTTGGGCCCCTACAGCCCAGCTGACGAGCTGACCGACTGGGCCTCCCTGGCCCAATCCCTCCTAAACCTAACCGCTCCCTAGCCTCGATCCCCTTTTCTCCTCTCGTTCCCACACCGCCGCCGCACACACACACACCCGCACAGCGCCCCGCCTCCAGCAGCGCTGCATGCACACACGCCTCGCCCGTCGCCCTTCTTCCCTCGCACCGGCGACCCGGAACGCCGCCAAGCTCCGCCCCTACAGCTTCTCCTCCTCCGCCAGGAGCCTGCAGAGCCGGGCGGCCCTTCCATCCTCACGCCGTCGCCCCCTCTGCTCCACCCCGCCTCAACGACGCCGTCCTCCATGGCCGCTGCCGCTGCTGCACCTCGTCGCCGGAGACCGGTTCCTCTGCCGTGGCCTTCCTATTTCTCCAGCGCCGAACCTCCGCCGTCCGCGACCTTGGCTTGGCCGTTGCTGCACAAGCACGTCGCCCGCCAGACCTCCTTTCCCTGCTCCTCCTCGTGCGCCTGAGGTCCATGGCACCTCCAGCCTCCAGGAGCTTCGCCTCCCTTGCTCCACGCTAAGGGCGAGGGTAGCCACTCCGTCCCGCTGCTGCTCTTCCGGTGCCGCGCCGCCGTCGACCTCCTGTTGCCGCGGGACCACCGCCTCGCTATCCTCGTGCGTCTCCGCCTCTGTTGCCTCCATTTGGGGCTGTTTCATTTTGGGTTTCATGGAAAAGTCCTCTCCGAGAGTGTACGAGTTTACAGTGTCGCGTCCAGTACCTCTACCGGCGTCTCCGGAATCGCCAAGATCGTCCCGAATATTGCCAAGTACCACTTCGTTTCCAGAACGCGACAAGTACCACGACACCCGGAGCCCTCGGATCTGTCAAGTTCCACTACCGCCGACTAGCACGACTACCGTCGCAAAAACAAGACCGTCAAGACCGGACCGGCAAGTACCCCGACGACCTTGTACCACTATCATCGCAATACCGCGAGCTCCCCTACCGACGGCCTCGAACATCTACGAAAGTGTACGACTACCGTTGCCCGAAGAACCGCGAGTCACAAGCGCCATGAACAACTACCGTCGCCGAGATCGCGAGAACCTCTACTTCCTCCTCGAAACGTGAACGTCTACCGTCGACCCCAAGTGACTCGGATTCGTCAAGTCCTACGAAAACGTGTACCACTACCGTCGCGAGTACCTCTACCATCGTCATGTACCCCTACTTCCACTACGAATGGCCCGAGAATGTCTACTTCCTCTACTTTGCACCGAACTTGAACCACTCGAGAATGCTCCCTTGGAAGGTATACCCACCGAGACGATGCCCATGAATGAATGCATGTTGTATGAGATGCACCCTTGTTTTGCCTCGAGTTTGAACCATCGGTGCACGTTGCCCTTTTTTTTGCCTTGCCATCGACATGTGGGAACCCGGTAATCGGGACCACCCCACCATCCTTGCATGACATGCTCCCGTCATTTTCTTTTGCACCGGCATCTCAATCGGGTTACCGGAACCGGAACGTTGCCGTGGCACCGTTTCGTTATCGTTGCCGTGGCACCCCTTTTCGTTTCCGCCACGATGACAAATGCTTCATATAATGCTCATGTCAACATTTTTCCTAAAAAATTACATCCAACTTGAACCTGTCATCCACATCATGATAACAACATTTAAAATGTTTAAAATTGTTGTTGCATTAAATTGCTAAACGTATATGGGGATTTACCAGATTTGTTGTTTGTTATATCCGGCCCCATTTAAATTGCTTAGTTAGATAGTTTCTTTTATGCTTCACCTCTTGCCATGTTAACCAACATTTAATATTGTTGAGTACCTAACCGAGAGAGAACTAAATAATTGATGTGGTGTTCCATCAATATGCAACTCGTTGCATATTGAGCTCCACTTAACTTGTAGTTTTGTTTGTGCCCCTTGCCATGCCATGCATATTTAAACCGGACATGCATCATACTTGGTTGTGCATCATGCCATGATTATGTGTTGGTTTATTATGTTGTTTGCTTCTTTCCGGGTTGCTTCTCGCGTTAGCTTCGGTTTCATTCCGGAGTTGTGAGGATCTGTTCGACTTCGTCCGTTTGTCTTCTTCTTGGACTCGTTCTTCTTCCTTGCGGGATCTCAGGCAAGATGACCATACCCTCGAAATCACTTCTATCTTTGCTTGCTAGTTGCTCGCTCTTTTGCTATGCCTATGCTGCGATACCTACCACTTGCTTATCATGCCTCCCATATTGTGAAGCCAAGCCTCTAACCACCTTGTCCTAGCAAACCGTTGTTTGGCTATGTTACCGCTTTGCTCAGCCCCTCTTATAGCGTTGTTAGTTGCAGGTGAAGATTGGAGCTTGTTCCATGCTGGAACATGGATATTTTGTTGGGATATCACAATATCTCTTATTTAATTAATGCATCTATATACTTGGTAAAGGGTGGAAGGCTCGGCCTTATGCCTAGTGTTTTGTTCCACTCTTACCGCCCTAGTTTCCGTCATATCGGTGTTATGTTCCCGGATTTTGCGTTCCTTACACGGTTGGGTTATAATGGGAACCCCTTGACAGTTCGCCTTGAATAAAACTCCTCTAGCAAGGCCCAACCTTGGTTTTACCATTCGCCACCTAGCCTTTTCCCTTGGGAGTCGCGCATCCCGAGGGTCATCTTTATTTTTAAACCCCCGGGCCAGTGCTTGTCTAAGTGTTGGTCCAAACTAGATCCCCTTGCAGCGCCACCTCGGGGAAACTCGAGGGCTGGTTTTAGTTGTACGGATTGCTTATCCGGTGTTGCCCTGAGAACGAGATATGTGCAGCTCTTATCGTGATGTCGGCGCATCGGGTGGTCTTGCTGGACTTGTTTTACCATTGTCGAGGATGTCTTGTAACCGGGATTCCGAGCCTGATCGGGTGTTCCCGCTAGAAGGAATATCCTTTGTTGACCGTGAGAGCTTGTGATGGGCTAAGTTGGGACACCCCTGCAGGGATTTGAACTTTCGAAAGCCGTGCCCGCGGTTATGGGCAGATGGGAATTTGTTAATGTCCGGTTGTAGAAAACCTGAAGTTGACCTTAATTAAAATACATCAACCGCGTGTGTAACCGTGATGGTCTCTTTCCGGCGGAGTCCGGGAAGTGAACACGGTGTTGGAGTTATGTTTGACGTAGGTTGTTCTAGTATCACTTCTTGATCATAGTTTCTCGATCGCGCTTTGCCTTCTCTTCTCGCTCTCATTTGCGTATGTTAGCCACCATATACGCTAGTCGCTTGCTGCAGCTCCACCTCATACCTTTTACCTTACCCATAAGCTTAAATAGTCTTGATCGCGAGGGTGTGAGATTGCTGAGTCCCCGTGGCTCACAGATACTTCCAAAACCAGTTTGCAGGTGCCGATGTTACCGAGCAGGTGACGCAACCAAGCTCAGGAGGAGCTCGATGAAGATCTTGTCCTTTGTGTTGTTTCGTTTTAGTTGATCAGTAGTGGAGCCCAGTTGGGGTCGATCGGGGATCTGTGTAGCATTTGGGGTAGTCTTCTTTTATTTTGGTTCCGTAGTCGGACCTTGATTGTATCTGGATGATGTAATGCTTTGTTCATGTATTGTGTGACGTGGCGATTGTAAGCCAACTATGTATCTCTTTCCCTTATATATTACATGGGTTGTGTGAAGATTACCTCACTTGCGACATTGCTTTCAATGCGGTTATGCCTCTAAGTCGTGCTTCGACACGTAGGAGATATAGCCGCATCGAGGGCGTTACATATAGGTTGTGCACAAGTGTCGTATCCGCCTTTTAAGCAATCGTGCTAGCGTCTCTCTTGAGTTGTGCAACATGAGCATTTTCCGTGGATTCCACATTTTGTGCTCATTCCTTGGTTGCACGACCCCATTTATCTATCCGTGTGTGTGTGTTTCCATGTACCACCCATTGCTATTGGTCTACTTGTTTCACTTGCGAATTTGTGAATCTTTTCCAACATTATTGACTCTTGCTAACAATTTGCATCAAATTTTTGTGCCACTATCCTCACCGAGCTCCACCATAAGCTTTACTTTGTAGGTGTGAGTCAACAAGTCCGGTACCAATTCCACTATTCTTTCATTTCACATTGAGTGATACAAGATACATCCTCAACTTTGGGAAAATGTAGCTTGGTATTGTTTATCTCATTTCCTACTCACCTTTGCTCGACTCTTGTGATGGATAGGCAAGGCATTTCATCTCCGGTCTTCCATGACAACGACGACGCAAACAACTACATCACCAAAACGCCCATCTTTGGACTACAACGAGCAATGCGAGGCATTGAGCGACTCACCGTCGACATTCAACAACGCGAAGTACGGAAAAGGGACTACACCGACACCAAGTTGGACGCACAATTGGATGACATCCGACACGTGTGGGCCAACTACAAGTCTTCTTCCTCTTCGTCATCTTCAAGGCGGAGACGCTCAAGTCGCAAGTCTTCGTTACGGCCATGCGATGCAAGTACCACACGGCACCGTCATCATCTTCGAGGCGACCGCCAAGAACATGGACAAGACCATGAAGAGCGACCTTCGGGACGAGAGTTGGCTTCTCTGCCACCCCCGTGCACACGGGCCTTGGACCCCCGTGCACACGGGACCCCGTGCCCACGGCCTCCTGCACCCCCGTGCGCACGGGCTCTATAGAACAGCACCATCGACCCCAAGGCTGCGGCTTCAACAACAACTTTGGCATCTTCACCAAGTGACATCCAGGCATCTTCGCCTTTCGACGTACGGCATCTTCGCCTACGTCCCATGAGTAAGCCTACTTCGACATCATCAAGTCCAAGGTGACCACCTACGAGCGAGGGAGACACTTCCATCTTCGGAAGCCCCTCAAGGGAGATGGTTGAGCATGGGATTTTCCCTTCGACCACGGCGACATATGATGACTTGAGTGACTTGTGCCACCATATTGAGAGTGAGAGTGACTTCACCACTAGCCCCATATATGACGAGTTGCCACAACTCCCATGTGAGGAGAGCCACAACCCCCACCACTTGATTGAGATGAGTGACTCCACCATATGTGAGTTTGAGTGCACCTACCTTGAGGGAGTGAGTGAACCACCACATAGAGAGAGTGAGATAGTTGATAGGTCATGTGAGGCCACTTTCAACTCTAACAACTTGACCTCTACCTCTATTGTGTCTTCTCATTTGGTGCTAGGTCCCATTTATGATGATGTGCCGATCCTCGACGACTTCGTCCTTCCTATGGACAAGATAATGGCCATGGTGGAATTTGATGCACCCCCCACATGGTTCCATCACGATGAAGATGACCACGACTCGATCTTCGACACCTCACCTACACCACATGAGTGGAGCTCCAAAGGTAACATAGGTGGTGGTGCTTCACTTGTCCCACTAGTGGACTCTTCTCACAATGATTGCCTGCATAATGTTGACACACCTATTACCATACTTCATGCTAGTGCAACTTCATCATGTCATGACTTACCTATTTATGATGAATATGATGATGAGCATGTTGAGTTGCCTAGTTGTGATGCTATGCTCCATAGGATACCATGTGAAAAAAAATTGGTCACATCATGTTTGACAATCCATTAACCTTGTCATATGCTATGAGTGAGATATCCCATATTGCATCATTTCAATCTCAACATAATAACTATGCATGCCCCATTAAAATAAATCCTATTTGCACATATGGCATAGATGACGAGATGATGGTCATTGGCTTTTGTTTTTCATGTGATGATATTTCCATGCTTCCTTTACATGACTTCTGCAATTCATCTCATATGTCATGCCATGACAATTATTGTGTTTCACATGATTGCATCACTTGTAGACACCATATGCATTCCACGCATAACAATGCTCTAGATGCTTCCCATGATGCATTACATCCTTTGAGTCTCCATTATGCTATACATAACAACAAACCTCTCATGATGGATGACATGTTTCTATATCATGCAACTCATTTATTTGAGCATTGGATATTTTCTGCTAACCAACACAAGCACGTGCACATCATGATGGATGATGTGTACATCTACCATGCACACACAATTTTTCCTTTGCCTTTGTTTTGTGTAGGTACTCACATATATTCGTCAACCTCTTAATCCCAAGAGTTGACGAAACAAGCTCTTGAGAGCAACGATGAATTGGGATCACGTGGACTATCCTTACCACTGTTCCCTTCGCACAACGACTACGTGCATCTCTTCTACTTGGCTCTCACGCAGCTTTGGGTTATATATCACTTGTTACGTTATGCCCATTTTCTCGTGTTCACTTTGCATGCTATGCCTCTTTCCATGACTTTGCCATGCAATTGTGACCCTTGCTTGCGTCTACCCATGATTCATCTTTATACTACTTCTATGTGTATTTGCATGCTTGGTGGAGATCCTAGTAGCTATTGCCATCATTTCTTTGTGCCCAATGTTTTTGATGCTTGTTGTGTTGGGAGAGTCATTATGCCCCATTGCTATTTACATATGCCCTCTCGCCAATACATTGATGATGTTTTGCTCATATCTTGCTTTCATACTTGTGCTATGTCATGTGAATTATTCATGCCCACTATTTGTACACATGACATGCTAGCCATAATTCCTTCTAGTATGTTGCATCTTCGCACTACTAGCTTGCACCACATGATTGACTTGGTTGCCTCACACATGATGAACAATTGCTCTTTCCTTTGTGTTGAGTGCCATGATATCTGCACTCCACCATATGCACATTATGCTCGGATTGTCTTGCACTTGACCTATGTGTTTAGACATCTCATTATGTTTGGTGCTGTGAATGCTTCATATGCATACCATAGACCATTTGTTGAGCGCCTTATGCATGTTTTCTATGAGTTTGAGGTAGATGCTTCTTATCTTGACACACATATTTGCATCGCTACCTCACATTCACATGCTTGTCCCCGTGATATCTTTGCTTGTGCTCAATTTATGTGCTTACATGCCATGTCACAATCCTTTGTTACACCATATGCTATACATGATGACGACACTTGTTTGGTGAATCACCACTTGAATGCTTGATTTTGCACTAATGCTAAACACATTTGTTTTTCCAAGTGTTTGTTGTTCATGCTCCTTTTGAAGGAATCACAAGATGGTGCGACATTGGAGAGTGCACATTTGGAACTACAAGATGACGAATGCTTGGTGACCGTCCACTTCTACACGACGCCATCATCTCTTTCCCATGGTGATTTAGATTTTAATCTGAGGTCGGATCTTTCCCAAGGGGGAGGGGATGATGCAGAGCATCCTACGGACATCACCATGTACACCTTCATAGCACATCAAGCTCCAAGTGGACCTAACGAACCTAAGGTGAACCCGCTCCTCTTCAAGATTTACATGAATATCTATTGGACTTGGTCGCTACCTCACCACGGAACATGGTGCATCATTAGGTACGAGGATGACCGCCACCCAGCAGCTATGGAGCATCCCGGAGGCCATGGACACTACAAGAAATATGTCAACTTGTGACCTTGACTATTGGTCACTGAAAGGTCATTGTTTTTCATTTGCGACCTTTTTGTGACCAAAAACAGAAGGTCAAAAGCTGGCGGTCGTAAACTGAAATTAACGACCTTCTATGTGAGAAGGTTGTAGACGTTTACGACCAAAATATGCCTACTGGTTTGTTTTGGTCACTAGCAACCTCCCCAGGCCATGTAGGCATCCATCATGGCAAGCTGATGTGGCACAAGATTCAGCCCGGTCCAATTCGGTTTTCTACATGGGCCTAGCCCAACAATTCGACCTTTTTTATTATTATTATTCCTACGAATTCTGTTGGGCTACATGGGCCTAGCCCAATATTTCAGCCTTTTTATCTCTGGGCTTTGGCCTTTTATAGTCTATTGATTATATCTTTTTGGAAAATATATTTTGGAGCTGGTCCCACTAGTCATGTTAATCTCATATATTGATCCCACACATAAGAAAGTTACAAACTAGTCATATTATTTCATAAGTGGGTTGCATTGGTCAGGTTCCCATCTCACACACAATCAAATCACATTCATAATCAAATATTCCAAACAACAGAACATGTGAAACTCGTCAAATGACACTAGATTAGTGTACTACATTTTCTGTAGACTATTACAACCTAGGTATACCAGCTATTACAATATTACAGTCAAATAGAACAGACAACTCTTTGCTGAGTAGCACTTCACGGCTTCACGCTTTTCTTCACGTCTTCGCACTTCCAACTTTCTTAGGCCTGGAGCTCCTGTAAAAGAGGAACCAAGTAAAGAAGTTACGCGCAGCTATATTTGCTACAGATCAGCTATCAACTTGATATTTATGTACACCATACAGAAATTGTTTCCAGTTAGAAGTTCACTTAATACTCAACTCCTTTATTTGTGTCCATTTAGTGCAAGTCCATTATCCATGCATATAAACTTTGCTCCCAGCCAGCACCTACCCAACTGAGTACAAGTCAGGAGGCCACTACTATTAAACCAACTCAAGTGAGAGAGCCAGCAAACTAGGTGGGATATTTCCTTATCACTAAAATTAAAAATTTGAGCACACCAAAAATTGATTGTGTGTCATAAGATGATCCTGAGAGTGCAGCACCATGTTACCATCTCTAAAGCTCATTAGCTAGCAGCAAAAATTGTGTAACATATGTATAACCATTGCAAACAACCTTAGCAGAATAAGTAGAACAAAATTTCATGTAAAATCTTGGTATAACCAGTAGATTATCCCCTAATAGAAGCTAATTAGGCTCCAATACACAAGGCATAGCAAGCACAGACTAAATAAGCCACAACCATGAAACAGAGCATGGTATTACAGCAGCTCAGAAATGGAGCTAGAGGTAGGAGAAGGACTCACCGGAGAGGAGGTTGTAGTCGAAGCCGCACATAGGCACCGCCACCACCGTCACCCTCTAGAGGAGACGCTGCTGCTTCATCGACGGACTCATCTGGTACAAGGAGATCATCAAAATGCATCACACTCATGATCATCAAAATGCAGCAGCAGGAGCAAATACAAGTTTAGCCCACCATGAACAGGGGCACTAGGCAATCCAGTAGCAATGTCATATATAGGTAATAATAACAGGACCTTAGATAATTAGTTTTTGTTCTTACTGACACACAAGTTGACAGAATGTACTCAATATATTCTAACAAAAAGGTTTGGGAGCAGAGGGAGAGGGAGGTGGAGATGGACGTGCTACCTGCTGCTGCGGTGGTGCCTCTTGGTGGTCGTGCTTGAGCTCCTCCTCCTGATGCTACTCACTAACCTGCAGGACAAACAAGACCATGGGTGAGCTGCCAGCACAGGCACATACAAGAAGTGAAGGTAAGGACAAGAACCTGGAAGAATAGAGGTGCTCTGTCCTCCTCCGTCCGTGCCCATCCTCCTCCTCCGTGCCTATGTCGAACAACCTCCTTTCGTCGCTTGCGAGCACCATGCGCCTTGATTGGCCATGAAGCCCTTGTCCTCTGCTGCATGGATTAAACCCAAAGCATCAGTACAGCTACACTGGCACATAGTACAGACATGGTATCATAGACATTCTCTAATTGACTAGCACCCAAATATATAAACATGCACCAGTTGAGAAAAATCATGACTTGAAGAAAAATCAGTGTTCCATGCACACCAAATCATTCAAAAAACTAACTACACTACTACAGTTCTGAACAGCTATCGGTGCATCAACAAAATATGGAACAACAAGCACTGCATGACAACTAGAGTATATATATAGCACTCAACAATGAACAGTTATCACAGAGAACAAGATACCAAGAGATGAATGATGGCACTTAAATTATAATTTCACATAGATAAAATTCATTGCCATAGTAACAGTACATCTTCACTTGGATATATCTAAGAAGTCCAGTTGGTTCTCACAAGCAAGTGTTCTCAGGTTTGCCTTAACATGAAAGGTTAACTTATACTTAACTGTGAGCAAACAGTAGATAACAAAATCATGGATTTGATTTCAAGTAACCAAGAGACTAATTAATGTGTTACTGCCTGATATTGTCGATCAGAAAAGCATAAGTAGCAAGCAATATCCTGCGTATCAGTGGAAACAAGGTGACAAACTAATGTTCCAGGGAGGTACTTTATATAATAAAAACTAATAAAGACAAACTAGGCACCTGCATAATCACAAGGCGGTAGTTTTAGATAATAAAAACTACTGTTCCACGCAGTCTTAGCGCTCCATCAAAGAATCAACTAAAATTACTTTCAAGCAAACAGGTTGTACATCGATCAGGTTGTAAAGGACAAAAATTCAGGGGTGTACCTAGTGCAAGAAGGCATTTACTAGGTTTTGAAGCTAATAACAGTTAGCATGCACGTATCACTGGTTGGAGTTGGTGCCTGGTCAAATTCAACTAGTGTAATGTATCGCCTATATATAATTGACCCATCTCTCCAATGCAATTTCATGGACCAAGAAACATAGGTGTTTATTTCTTCCTCTGCTAAACTATCTCCATATGGATACCAGCTAATGATACACATATCGTATTAGGGACATTTACATCTATGCCCTTAACTCGAACCCACTACTCAGTTTTGCCCCTAATTTTTAGGTATGCTTAGTTTTGCCCCTCCGCCGTTAGTTTCACTTATAGAAATGCCCTTCTCTGTCGTTACCGTCCGGTCAAAGGTCTTTGACCGTCCTGAAAAAATAGCAAAAAAAATCAAAAAATATGAAATTTGGTGGGATCGAAGATAGTCATGTCCGCAAGGCGCGTGCACATTTTCATGCCGTTCGGACACTCCGGGAGCTCGTGTCAAAGGAAAACATAAATTTTGTACGCATGCGAGCAGTAAATTCAAAAAAAATAGAAAAAATAAAAAAAATATGAAATTTCGTGGGACTCAAGATATTCAAGTGCGCAAGATGTGTGCACGTTTTTGTTGTGTTTGGACATTGTAGGAGCTCGTGGAGAAAAAAAACAAATTTTAGCTCAAAAAAACTTTGAAAAAATGCACTATTTTGTTTTTTTTTCTCTAGAGCGCCCCGTACGTCATTTGATCACCAAAACTTGCAAGCACTTTGTGCACTCAAGTCTCTTTGATGCCAAATAAATTCAAATTTTTTTGAACTTTTTTGCTATTTTTTTCGAATTTACTGTTCATAGGCATAAATTATTTTTATTTTCCTTTGCCACGAGCTCCCGGAGTGTCCAACCAACACAAAAATGTGCACGCGCCTTGCGGACATGACTATCTTCGATCCCACCAAATTTCATATTTTTTTGATTTTTTTTGCTATTTTTGTCTGGATGGTCAAAGTACTTTGACCGGACGGTAACGGCGCAAAAGGGCATTTCTATAAGTGACACTAACGGCGGAGGGGCAAAACTGAGCATACCTGAAAATTAGGGGCAAAACTGAGTAGTAGGTTCGAGTTAGGGGCGGAACTGGAATTGGCCCATCGTATTAAGGCAACGCTTTGGACGGCACATATTCTGCAAGCTGCTGCTAATTTGCAAATACAAACGAACGCCTAACAGTGCTCACATAGAATTAGCAGAGCATGGTAGATTTATAGCCATCAGGGGAGGGGACACCTGAACCCACGTCGGCTGCTGCAGGGCTTGTGCTGCACACAAACACACACATACATGTATCAGAAGCAATTCAGTCAACACTCTTGGCAGGCAAGAGGCAAGTTGGCTTCATAAGTCTAATTATGGAAAAAAATGTGAGACTAGTGCTGATATGGTCAGTTTGAGCTTCATAAGTCTAATTATGGAAAAAATGCACTGAAATCAACTTGGTCTGCGTTGCGGACTAAGACAGTAGCAGGCAAGCAGCGTTGCAGTAACCCAAGAAATATAATGTACAGCAGAGTGAGGCTATTGGGGTTTCTACGATTTTTTGACCAACTATTTTTTCTTCACAAAAAGCTAACAGTTGGTCCTGAATTTTATCTTCACAGGGGTGTCAATCAACCACAACGAAACTACATAAACTGAGGGATTCAATGCTAATTCGAACACGAGTATGCACAGGAAACCTACGGGAAACCTACAGCGATGGAGAACCAAATTCGCATCCGCATCAAATCAAACGGCCAGATCTATGCGGAAACCTACGGGAAGCAAAGGAAGCAAATCGAGGACATGGACCTGTGGTCGAAGACGGCGATGCATGTGGAGTCATAGGTCGGCGGGGAGCTGGAGCCAACCACGCCGACGCACAATCCACCGCCCCCTCCTCAGAGGAGACGCGTGGGTGATGGAGCTCCTGGTAGGGCGCGGCAGACGACGAGATGCACAACCCTGCGAGGCTTGCGACAGCGCTGTCGCGTCATGGTAGCCGAGGCTCTGTTGGCGCTGGGAGGGAGGTTGCGTGGTAGGGGAGAAGGAGCTCCATCTCCTTGGTGGCGACCCGTCCCATGGAGGTTCGCCCCTCCTGCCATCGTTGTCGTACCATCCACAACCATGTTGACCTGCCGAAAGGGAACACAAGACGAGGTGAGGTGAGGAGGATATAGTGCGCGAATAAGGAGGGGAGGGGCTTACCGGTGCCAGATCCGGCCACCTCTGGCCTTGCCGTCGCCGGATTTGGCAGATCCCGATGAAGTTAGGGGTGGCGGCCGAAACCCTAGCCACGGGTGAGGGTTGCGGGCGAGTACTAGAGGGCGCGGGTCGGGGCGTGGGCTCGATGGTGAGGGTCGTCGACGGTGGGGGTGGGCGGCGGAGGGGGTGGGCGACAGTGGGCGGCGGTGGGGGTGGGCGACGGTGGGCGGCGGAGGATTTGGCGATCAGATCGGAGTGAGGGAGAGGAGAGAGGGGCGTCAGTGCGTGGGAGAGAAGGGTGCGAGAGGAGGATTGCAGGACGTGGGTGAGACGGGTGACGTGCGGGCCGTTGGATCCAAGAGCATCCGACGGTGATATATCCATGATCCGCGTGAGAGGCCTCTGGACCATTCAAAATGCAGTATACAGGTATGATATTTTGACCATTTAAATTGGTCGTAACCGACTAAAAGTAAAGTGCTAAATCATGTTAGCTATTTTATTATGACCTGAAAAATTGAAAAAAAAAACTTCGCACTGTGTCAGCAAATTTGAATTTAGTGTTCAGGAATAATCACAAATTGAAATAAGACAAATATTTTTTAAAGAGTTATGAGAAATGACTTCTTTTAATTCATTTTTTCATTTATCGTGTGTCCAAAATGAGTTCTTTTGTGAAGGACCTATCATATATTTATTAAAAAATTACCAAATTAATTTTCTAAAATACTAGAACATATTTAATGCACAATTGACAAAATGGTTGGGTGTAAAAAGTTTTGATCTACCTCTCGTAAAAAAGACAAATTTTCGCCGATTCAGTTGGAAGCGGGTCAAATTTGAACTGTAGCTACCTCGTAGTTTGCTCTTTATTTTTTTCCAAAAATCATTTCTAGGTACGTAAGTATCTATTTAATCAGAGAAACACCAAAAAAATTCCAAGATTCAACCACTAACTAGGAACGATTATTCCCTCCGTTTTGACCGCATTTTGCAACGGGTATAAAAAATAAAAAAAATTGGAAAACCTTCGCATAGTTTCATTATATGTGGCCAAGTTACCAGAAAAAAATTATAAACTTGTAATACGGCAATTATTTTTAAAAAAGTGTTCTCAGAAACGAGCTATCAAGTGTGAAGATTCATGGCTTTCAAGCCAAATGATCAATCTTATGGCCACATTCATGACATAGTTTGTTCAAATGATTTCATATTGTGTCCCTAATATTGTGCACAAGGATGCATCTTGGAATGGCAGACGATGTTGCCTAAGGAAGTTTTCATTTTCTTTGGACAAAAAATTCATTTTCCATTTTTCGAGTGCCCAAAATGAGTTTTTTGTGAAGGACCTATAATATATTTGTTGCAAAATTGGACCAAATCAATTTTATAAAATACTAGGACATATTTATTTCACAATTAACAAAATGGTTGGGTGTAAAAAGTTTTGATCCACCTCTCGTGAAAAAGACAAATTTCCGCCGATTCAGCTGGAAGCGGGTCAAATTTGAACTGTAGCTGCCTTGTAGTTTGCTCTTTATTTTTTTCAAAAATCATTTCTATGTACATAAGTATCTATTTAATCAGAGAAACACCAAAAAAATTCCAAGATTCAACCACTAGCTAGGAACGGTCATTCCCGCCGTTTTGACCGCATTTTGAAACGCCATAAAAAATTCAAAAAATCAAAAAATGGGAAACCTTCGCATTGTGTCTTTATATGTGGCCAAGTTCCCAGAAAAATAACAAACTTGTAATAAGACAATTATTTTAAAAAAGTGTTCTCAGAAATGAGCTATCACGTATGGAGATCAATGGCTTTTAAGCCAAATGATCAATCTTATGGCCACATTCATGGCATAGTTTGTTCAAATGATCTCATATTGTGCACAAGGGTGCATATTGGAATGGCAAACAATGTTGCCTAAGGAAGTTTTCATTTTCTTTGGACGAAAAAACCATTTTCCATTTTTCGAGTGCCCAAAAGGAGGTTTTTTTGTGAAGGACCTCCCAAATAATTGTTGCAAAATTGGACCAAATCAATTTTCTAAAATACTAGGACATATTTAATGCACAATTGACAAAATGGTTGGGTGTAAAAAGTTTTGATCCACCTCTCGTGAAAAAGACAAATTTCCGCCAATTCAGTTGGAAGCGGGTCAAATTTGAACTGTAGCTGCCTCATAGTTTGCTATTTATTTTTTTCAAAAATCATTTCTAGTTACATAAGTACCTATTTAATCATAAATACATGGTCTGGTGGCAATACGTCGAGGTTTGGACGGTGGCCGAGGGTCCCAACTCTAGAGCGCGTAAACTCACATGCCCGCCGCGTGGTCACCGCGTGACTATGGCGTTGCCATGTGTTCTGGGCGGCCTAGGCATGTCTAGTGGGTTGGGTGCTCCCCGGGTAGGTGCTAGGAATAAAATCACAACATAAGATTCTCACGAGGAGACCGGTCGATGCTCAAACATGAATAAGCAGCCAAGTGTTTCATTAGCGGTACAGGAAATGCACATGGCTAATGGGCGTGAGTTTTGGCTGAGGATGATCAATTACTAAGAAGACCGTCTTCACAAAATTTCAGCTCAAAAGCAGGAGCCTAGGTGGTACTTGCTTTGCAAAGTACCACACCGGACATAAATACGAATGTTGAAGCTGGGCTCAAACAATGAATAGATTGAGCTGGCATTTGGTGGAGGATGGTTATTTGGGCATAGGAAAGCACTATAGAAAATGGATACCATTTGGACATGCCAAAGTGGTACTTCCTTCACAAAGTGCTACTCTGAACAGAATAGGAAAATGAATATTTTTGAGTTATTTTTGAACTAGGCAAGGAAGGTTTTTGACATATTTGACGAAGATATGATCCAAACAATTTATGAGAATTTTTTGGGAATTTTTGGAATAACAGAAATATAGGTTGCTTCACAACCTAGGGCAAAAATTGACACATGGACATGACACATAGGTAAAACTGATGAGATGGCTGATACGTCTCCAACGTATCTATAATTTTTGATTCCTCCATGCTACTTTATCTAATGTTTTGGACTATATTGGGCTTTATTTTCCACTTTTATATTATTTTTGGGACTAACCTATTAACCGGAGGCCCAGCCCAGAATTGCAGTTTTTTGCCTATTTCAATATTTCGAGGAAACAGAATATCAAACGGAGTCCAAATGGAATGAAACCTTCCGGAACGTGATCTTCTCACCGAACGTGATCCAGGAGACTTGGACCCTACTCCAAGAAGTTTCCGGGGAGGTCACGAGGGTGGAGGGCCCCCCCCCTGGGCGCGCCCCCCTGCCTCGTGGGCCCCTCGGAGCTCCACCGACGTGCTCCTTCCTCCTATATATACCTACGTACCCCCAATAGACCAAAAGGGGAGCCAAAAAACCTAATTCCACCGCCGCAACTTCCTGTATCCACGAGATCCCATCTTGGGGCCTATTCCAGAGCTCCGCCGGAGAGGGCATCCATCACGGAGGGCTTCTACATCAACACCATAGCCCTTCCGATGAAGTGTGAGTAGTTTACTTCAGACCTTCGGGTCCATAGCTAGTAGCTAGATGGCTTCTTCTCTCTGTTTGGATCTCAATACAATGTTCTCCCCCTCTCTCGTGGAGATCTATTCGATGTAATCTTCTTTTTGCGGTGTGTTTGTTGAGACCGATGAATTGTGGGTTTATGATCCAACTTATCTATGAATAATATTTGAATCTTCTCTGAATTCTTTTATGTATGATTGAGTTATCTTTGCAAGTCTCTTCGAATTATCCAGTTTGGTTTGGCCAACTAGATTGGTATTTGCAATGGGAGAAGTGCTTAGCTTTGGGTTCAATCTTGCGGTGTCCTTTCCTCAGTGACAGAAAGAGTTGCAAGGCACGTATTGTATTGTTGCCATCGAGGATAACAAGATGGGGTATTTATCATATTGCATGAATTATCCCTCTACATCATGTCATCTTGCTTAAGGTTACTCTGTTTTTAACTTAATACTCTAGATGCATGCTGGATAGCGGTCGATGAGTGGAGTAATAGTAGTAGATGCAGGCAGGAGTCGGTCTACTTGTCACGGACGTGATGCCTATATACATGATCATACCTAGATAACCTCATAACTATGCTCAATTCTATCAATTGCTCAATAGTAATTTGTTCACCCACCGTAGAATATCTATGCTCTTGAGAGAAGCCACTAGTGAAACCTATGGCCCCCGGGTCTATTCTCATCATATCAATCTCCATTACTTTATTTTACTTGTTTTGCTTTTACTTTTCACTTTGCATCTTTATACCAAAAATACCAAAAATATTATCTCTATCAGATCTCACTCTCGTAAGTGACCGTGAAGGGATTGACAACCCCTAAGCGTTCGTTGCGAGTTGCTACCGTTTTGTGTAGGTACGAGGGACTTGCGCGTGACCTCCTACTGGATTGATACCTTAGTTCTCAAAAACTGAGGGAAATACTTACGCTACTATGCTGCATCACCCCCTCCTCTTCGGGGAAAACCAACGCTAGCTCGAGATGTAGCAAGAAGGATTTCTAGCGCCGTTGCCGGGGAGGCCTATGCCAAGTCAAGTCAAGATTTACCCTCCCGTCAACGAGCCATTTCTGGCGCCGTTGCCGGGGAAGCCTACGCAAAAGTCAACATACCAAGTACCCATCACAATCTCTATCTCTCGCATTACATTATTTGCCATTTGCCTCTCGTTTTCCTCTCCCCCACTTCACCCTTGCCGTTTTATTCGCCCTCTCTTTCCCTTTGCCTTTTGTTTGCTCGTGTGTTAGTTTTCTTGCTTGTTCGTCACGATGGCCTTACCTAATTTTGGTGATCTTCACCTTAAAGGGCTAGAAGATATCGAAAACGATGTCAGGAAGTTTATGGTCTTGCAATTTGAGCATAATAATTTCTTTAGAAACGATCTTAAGGAACAAAAGAGTTTTATGAGTTATATGAATAAAGAGCTCGATGATAGGTCCAAAGAATTTGATGGTGTAAGAGCCCAAATTGCTCATCTTGAAAAAATGACCGCTGAAATTTCGGATATGCAAGCCACCTTAGTCAATAAGATGGCCGCTAAACCGAATTCCTATGAAAATCAAGATGAAGATCTGAAAGTTATTGATGTGTCCCCTATTAAATCGTTGTTTTGCAATGTGAATCTTGATGAATCTGATTATGATCTTCCCTTACCTAGAAGGCGTTCTAAGAATTCTGAGTTTTTAGATCCTGATGATGAAATTGATAAAAAAGGGATTGAAAGAAATAAAAATCTAGATATTGCTAAACCCACTATTTTGGATCTCAAGGAATTTAACTATGAAAACTTCTCTTTAATTGATTGTATTTCCTTGTTGCAATCCGTGTTAAATTCTCCTCATGCTTATAGTCGAAATAAGGCCTTTACCGAACATGTTGTTGACGCCTTAATGCAATCTTATGAAGAAAAGCTTGAGTTGAAAGTTTCTATCCCTAAAAAACTCCATGATGAGTGGGAACCTACAATTAAGATTAAAATTAAAAATTATGATTTTTATGCTTTGTGTGATTTGGGTGCTAGTGTCTCTACTATCCCCAAAGCTTTGTGTGATTTGCTAGATTTCCATGACTTTGATGATTGCTCTCTAAACTTGCATCTTGCGGATTCCACTATTAAAAAGCCTGTGGGAAGAATTAATGATGTTCTTATTGTTGCAAATAGGAATTATGTGCCCGTAGATTTTATCGTTCTTGATATAAATTGTAATCCTTCATGTCCTATTATTCTTGGTAGACCTTTCCTTAGAACGATTGGTGCAATTATTGATATGAAGGAAGGGAATATTAAATTCCAATTTCCCTTAAAGAAGGGCATGGAACACTTTCCTAGAAATAAAATAAAATTACCATATGAATCTATCATGAGAGCCAATTATGGATTGCCTACCAAAGATGGCAATACCTAGATCAATCAATGCCTAGCTAGGGGCGTTAAACAATAGCGCTTGTTGGGAGGCAACCCAATTTTATTTTGTGTTTTTTGTTTTTGGTTCTGTTTAGGAATAAATAATCCATCTAGATTCTGTTTAGATGTGGTTTTATCTTTTAATTAGTGTTTGTGCCAAGTTAAACCTATTAGATCTTCTTGGAAGATAGTTATTTGATCTTCCTGTAATTTCCAGAATCTTTGCGCTCAGTGCCCGAATTGTAAAAAATCACCAGAACGTGATAAAATAGTGATTCCAATTGCTGATGATCAATAAACAAATTTCCCAGGTCGTCTAATTTTGGTAGAATTTTTTGGGTTCCAGAAGTTTGCGTTAGTAACAGATTACTACAGACTGTTCTGTTCTTTGACAGATTCTGTTTTGCGTGTGTTGTTTGCTTATTTTGATGAATCTATGGCTAGTAAAATAGTTTATAAACCATAGAGAAGTTGGAATACAGTAGGTTTAACACCAATACAAATAAAGAACAAGTTTACTACAGTACCTTAAAGTAGTCTTTTGTTTTCTTTCTCTAACGGAGCTCACGAGATTTCTATTGAGTTTTGTGTTGTGAAGTTTTCAAGTTTTGGGTGAATTCTTTTGATGGATTATGGAACAAGGAGTGGCAAGAACCTAAGCTTGGGGATGCCCATGGCACCCCCAAGATAATCCAAGGACACCAAAAAGTCAAAGCTTGGGGATGCCCCGGAAGGCATCCCCTCTTTCGTCCACTTCCATCGGTAATTTACTTGGAGCTATATTTTTATTCACCACATGATATGTGTTTTGCTTGGAGTGTCTTGTATTATTTGTGTCTTTGCTTGTTAGTCTACCACAATCATCCTTGCTGTACACACCTTTTGAGAGAGCCATGTATGAATTGAAATTTGTTAGAATACTCTATGTGCTTCACTTATATCTTTTGAGCTTGATAGTTTACTCTATGTGCTTCACTTATATCTTTTTGAGCGTGATAATTTTTGCTCTAGTGCTTCACTTAGATCTTTTAGAGCACGGTGGTGGTTTGTTTTAAAGAAACTTGATCTCTCATGCTTCACTTAGATTATTTTGAGAGTCGTTAATAGCATGGTAATTTGCTTAATGTTAATATACTTGGTATTCAAGATATGTGAAACTTTCTTTTTAGTGGGTTGAATACTAAGATAAGTTTGATGCTTGATAATTTTTTTGAGATATGGAGGTGATAATATCATAGTCGTGCTAGTTGATTAGTTGTGAATTTGAGAAATACTTGTGTTGAAGTTAGCAAGTCCCGTAGCATGCACGTATGGTTAAAATTGTGTAACAAATTTTAAGCATGAAGTGTACCTGGCTTGTGCATCCTTATATGGCGGTCGGGGACGAGCGATGGTCTTTTCCTACCAATCCATCCCCCTAGGAGCATGCGCGTAGTACTTGATTTTTGATGACTTCTAAATTTTTGCAATAAGTATATGAGTTCTTTTGACTAATGTTGAGTCCATGGATTATACGCACTTTTACCTTTCCGCCATTTGCTAGCCTCTTCGGTACCATGCATTGCCCTTTCTCACATTGAGAGTTGGTGCAAACTTCACTGGTGCATCCAAACCCCGTGATATGATACACTCTTTCACACATAAACCTCCCTATATCTTCCTCAAAACAGCCACCATACCTACCTATCATGGCATTTCCATAGCCATTCCGAGATATATTGCCATGCAACTTCCATCATCATCATCATCATCATGACATGCTTTACTTTTGTCATATTGCCATTGCATGATCTTGTAGTTGACATCGTATTTGTGGCAAAGCCACCATGCATTATTTTTCATACATGTCACTCTTGATTCATTGCACCATCCCGGTACACCGCCGGAGGCATTCATATAGAGTCATATCTTGTTCTAGTATCGAGTTATAATCATTATGTTGTAATCAATAGAAGTGTGATGATCATCATTATTAGAGCATTGCCCAATCAAAAAAAAAGAGAAAGGCCAAAAAGAAAAAAAGAAAGGCCCCAAAAAAGAAGGAGAAAATAAAAAGGGCAATGCTACTATCTCTTTTTCCACACTTGTGCTTCAAAGTAGCACCTTGTTCTTCATGTAGTGAGTCTCATATATTGTGCTTCAAAGTAGCACCATGATTTTCATATAGTGAGTCTTATAAGTTGTCTTGTTCATACTACTGGGAATTTTTCATTATAGAACTTGGCTTGTATATTCCAACGACGGGCTTCCTCAAAATGCCCTAGGTCTTCATGAGCAAGCAAGTTGGATGCACACCCACTAGTTTTCTTTTGTTGAGCATTCTTAGCTCTAGTGCATCCGTTGCATGGCAATCCCTACTCCTTGCATTAACATCAATTGATGGGCATCTCCATAGCTCATTGATTAGCCTCGTTGATGTGAGACTTTCTCCTTTTTTGTCTTTTCCACACAATCCCCATCATCATATTCTATACCACCCATAGTGCTATGTCCATGGCTCGCGCTCATGTATTGCGTGAAGGTTGAAAAAGTTTGAGATTATTTGAGTATGAAACAATTGCTTGGCTTGTCATCGGGGGTATAGAAGTTGGGAACATCTTTGTATGACGAAAATGAAGCATAGCCTAACTATATGATTTTGTAGGGATGAACTTCCTTTGGCCATGTTATTTTGAGATGACATAATTGTTTGATTAGTATGCTTGAAGTATTATCATTTTTATGTCAATATGAACTTTTGTCTTGAACCTTTCGGATCTGAATATTCATACCATGATTAAGAAGATTTACATTGAAATTATGCCAAAGTATCACTCCGCATCAAAAATTCTATTTTTATCATTTACCTACTCGAGGACGAGCAGGAATTAAGCTTGGGGATGCCTGATACGTCTCCAACGTATCTATAATTTTTGATTGCTCCATGCTACTTTATCTACTGTTTTGGACTATATTGGGCTTTATTTTCCACTTTTATATTATTTTTGGGACTAACCTATTAACCGGAGGCCCAGCCCAGAATTGCTGTTTTTTGCCTATTTCAGTATTTCGAGGAAATAGAATATCAAACGGAGTCCAAATGGAATGAAACCTTCGGGAACGTGATCTTCTCACCGAACGTGATCCAGGAGACTTGGACCCTACTCCAAGAAGTTTCCGGGGAGGTCACGAGGGTGGTGGGCGCCCCCCTTGGGCGCGCCCCCTGCCTCGTGGGCCCCTCGGAGCTCCACCGACGTGCTCCTTCCTCCTATATATACCTACGTACCCCCAATAGACCAAAAGGGGAGCCAAAAAACCTAATTCCACCGCCGCAACTTCCTATATCCATGAGATCCCATCTTGGGGCCTGTTCCGGAGCTCCGCCGGAGAGGGCATCCATCACGGAGGGCTTCTACATCAACACCATAGCCCTTCCGATGAAGTGTGAGTAGTTTACTTCAGACCTTCGGGTCCATAGCTAGTAGCTAGATGGCTTCTTCTCTCTTTTTGGATCTCAATACAATGTTCTCCCCCTCTCTCGTGGAGATCTATTCGATGTAATCTTCTTTTTGCGGTGTGTTTGTTGAGACCGATGAATTGTGGGTTTATGATCCAACTTATCTATGAATAATATTTGAATCTTCTCTGAATTCTTTTATGTATGATTGAGTTATCTTTGCAAGTCTCTTCGAATTATCCATTTGGTTTGGCCAACTAGATTGGTAGTTCTTGCAATGGGAGAAGTGCTTAGCTTTGGATTCAATCTTGCGGTGTCCTTACTCAGTGACAGAAAGAGTTGCAAGGCACGTATTGTATTGTTGCCATCGAGGATAACAAGATGGGATATTTATCATATTGCATGAATTTATTCCTCTACATCATGTCATCTTGCTTAAGGCGTTACTCTGTTTTTAACTTAATACTCTAGATGCATGCTGGATAGTGGTCGACGAGTGGAGTAATAGTAGTAGATGCAGGCAGGAGTCGGTCTACTTGTCACGGACGTGATGCCTATATACATGATCATACCTAGATAACCTCATAACTATGCTCAATTCTATCAATTGCTCAACAGTAATTTGTTCACCCACCGTAGAATATCTATGCTCTTGAGAGAAGACACTAGTGAAACCTATGGCCCCCGGGTCTATTCTCATCATATCAATCTCCATTACTTTATTTTACTTGTTTTGCTTTTACTTTTCACTTTGCATCTTTATACCAAAAATACCAAAAATATTATCTCTATCAGATCTCACTCTCGTAAGTGACCATGAAGGGATTGACAACCCCTAAGCGTTGGTTGCGAGTTGCTACCGTTTTGTGCAGGTACGAGGGACTTGTGCGTGACCTCCTACTGGATTGATACCTTGGTTCTCAAAAACTGAGGGAAATACTTATGCTACTGTGCTGCATCACCCCCTCCTCTTCGGGGAAAACCAACGCTAGCTCGAGACGTAGCAATGGCGCCAAGTCATCACAACTCACCACAATCTACAAGGTTATGACCATCCATATTGGTCGTTAACAACTAGAAATAAGGCAGTGGGCCAGCACTGTTTGCTTTATGATCATTTCGTGTAAGGAAATTACGACCTTTCTGACCAAAATGATCGCAATGGTTTAGAGTTTGGAACCCCCCGAACAGCTTTTGACCAATTGGTCTGAAATGGTCATAGATCTATGACCAATTCTTTCAGGGTCACTGACAGAAGGTCACTAGTTAACATATTTCTTGTAGTGGGAGAAGGACCCCAAGGCCACGAGGGAGAAGGAGAAGCACAACCGTAACTGGACAGGAGGTCCCAGGCGACCCCGTGCGCACGGGCCCCCGAGACCCCGTGCCCACGGGCTACACAGGGCGCTACGGATGTAGCACCCCGTGCGCACGGGCCCGACCTACCCCATGCACACGGGCTCTACAGGATGGGCGGCCGAGATTGCATCTTCAACTCCCCCTCCGCCTCCACTTCGTCCCTCACCTCCAGCCACCTATATATTTCGTACCTAGACCATTTGTTAGGGGAAGCTAAGAATAGGTCTAGATATTGGAGCTTAGCTCATGTACCTCCCCTTGTGGGATTCCTCTTGAGAGAGAGAAGACTCCATTGGAGTACAAGACCTCCACTGGAGAAGATCCCTAGTGGATAAAGCCCCCATCTAGGGAAGGATCTATCTAGATCATCAAGCCCTCATCTCCTTCATAGGATTTGGGATGAACTCTACCATGTATCTTGTTTCCCTTTGATTGTTCATGTACCTTGTGGATCTTGTGTGTTTGTTGGTCTAGTGGATGTGTGATTGGACTTGTTCTTGAATGTTCCTCCTGTTTTCCCTCTTTGTGTTCATCTCGTTCT
Source organism: Triticum urartu (assembly GCF_003073215.2). Lineage (NCBI taxonomy): Eukaryota > Viridiplantae > Streptophyta > Magnoliopsida > Poales > Poaceae > Triticum > Triticum urartu. The sequence goes on from NC_053027.1 coordinate 548,430,781, forward strand.
TGGGGATTCCCCCCTACAATTCGTGAAAGATCTCCACTTAGCGTTCCACCCTACAACAGCCTTTACGACAGAGTCTCCCATCTCCGACCGCAGCAGCGCGGCCCCGCAGCCCGTCGGCCACTGCAGCATCGCGCGGAGCCTGCGACTGCACCGCTCGAGCTTAGCGCACTTCCGCCTGCTGTGCGGGATGCGCACGAGGCTCATGCCCGCGGCGACCAGCATGACGGCGTGCAGCCCCGACATCTGCGCTAGGTTGGCCGCCTTCGCCAGCACGTCCCACAACACCGGCGCTGACCCCATCGCCCTTCCTGTCGACTGATTGATCACCCAGTAGCTACCTTAGCTTAGCTTCTTTTGCTCCGTCGAATGGCGTGCCCCTGCACAGGATTTATATAGATGTTGCACCCGCACCCGCACCGACGACCGGTTGGCGCCCAGGAGACTTGATAAAAGCATTTGCTATAGTAACCCCGCAACACACTTTGCCGTCGTGGCAGCCGGGGTAGCAATTCTATTCTACTACTTTCTTCACACCGATCATCATACAACCGTAGTGGGCAGACCCCGTCTCCATTATGGAATCCTCTTTTGTGCACAGTGATCGGCAGCAATGGTGTGATATGACCGCAGCAATCGTGGCCGTAAAGGTAAACATTCCCTCTCAGCACATGAGAATGGTGTCTTTCATTGTGCTGTGAACAGTAGCACCCTGCCGTGCTGTGCTGTGAACAGTAGCACCCTGACGTGCCTTTTGCATGGTAGAAAGGGACCAGGGTGGAGGGTGGTGTCATCTTCCTGGGGCGCTATTTCCTGCTCGATTGTGGACATGAATAGGTCGGCTCGAGTGAGGCGTTATCTTGCTCATCAAGAGTGGGGCGCTATTCCTTCCTCGTAAGAGTGACCCGAAAAAGGAGTGTTGCGGATACAAAGAGGTCATGATAGTCGCCGCCGCTCTTTGACTCGCATACAAAATATTCAGAGACATACTAGGATCGTCGACAATTCTACTGTGTAATCGCATAAGCCAACCGTTGCCATCACGTCTTTATCCTCCCTTTTAACACTCCCTGCCTTGCTCCTTCTCTGCTAATTCTCTTGTGGGTCCATATAGTGAATATACCCTTCCCCCTATTCTCGGCCAGTAGCCGTCGCACGACCGATTAAAACATCCGACATCATCTTAATCTAGAGAACGCCGCTAAGAGCATCTACAGCCAGCAGCGAAGCCAGCCTCAGGGATCTGTGGGGCCAGTGGTATTTTTGTTGATTATTTTCTTCACAATGAACAGTAATGATACAGTGTTTTGTAGCTGTCCCCACAGCTTACACCTAGCTTCGGCACTGTCTACAGCCAGGTGCCTCAAACTTCCCTCAAACGCTTAGACGGACGGTCCAGTCACTGACCGGTCAAAAAAATGCAACCCCGACGGATGCCTCAAACGGGCCTCAAACGTTCGGATTGATCGGTACCTTTTATATCCAGCCCAAATGTAGGGCGGATATGAAGGCCCGAGCGTGACCAGGCGCGTCGTAAGACCCAACAGCCCTACCCCACCATAAATTACACCAAATCCATCCCCAAGCTACCGATTTCATTCGCTCTTTCCTCTCTTCTTCCTCCTCTACGTCGGACGTCTCGTAACTCCGCCGCCACCCTTGCTCCTCCGCTATTCCGAGCCTCAGCGTCGCCAACATAGGCACAGCGCGGTACGCCCGACAACTTTCGGGTTGCACCTTGCCCTTGATGTGTTCGACACATGTCCAACTAGGGTTTTTGTGATTTATTTGTAGGAAAAACGGTGGATTCGGATGCTTTGTCCTCCTCCTTGACAGCTGAGGGAATGGTGAAGGAGGGACCCATTGACGGGCCAAGGACACATGGAAATCCGGCTCCCGTGCGACCCACGCCCAGTTGATTTCTATATCATCGTCCTCCTCCTCCTTGACAATGGAGGGAACGATGGATGAGGAGGGACTTGTTGACACGCGACGAGGATTTGTGGCTCCTAAGCGAGCACGCAGTGATGACATATCTCCACACTGCTACAGATCAGAGTTGTGTCACAGCGGAGCGGCGACACCTCACAGTGATACCAACCGAGGTACCACATCATGCGCCTACGACCGAGCTCCTCCTACATCATCTTTCCTTTTTGTCATGGTGGTCCGGTGGCTAGCGTGTTGGGAGGGGAGAGTGAAGGGGGATGCGGTTAAAAACCCGTGGAGTAGGGGTGGAGCCAACGAATTGCCAAAGCCTGGGCATGCAGTAAGCTAAAATTAAGCCTAGTCTATCAAACACCAAAAGTATCATATAATTGGATAAATGTCATGTGCATTATATACACTAATGTTTCATAGATCATAGAAGTAAATAAAAACATGAGATAAAATACCAATTAACTTGCTCAAAACTAACCACACAACCAAATCTTTTGACGTCTCCATGACAAAAACCCAATCTCTCATGCTCATCTTTGTGCACACATGAGAATCTACAAGAAACAACACATGAACAAATTATATAATTTCCATTGAAATTACACACATTAGTGGGAATAAATCATATCAATAATGTGCTAACTGAACCTAGATGAAAGAACATGCGGTGCCCTCATGTTTGGTTTTGGTAATTGATGACAATCTCTATGGACTAATGTTTGCATTGAGTTATATTTGAAGGATTTGCCCATAGGTTTTTCTTGAAGTCCATTTATTGGTTTCAAGGAGTTTATGAGTCGACCAAGGTGCCATTCAAGGAATTACCTAAAGATTGGTCTTGTGAGAGGTTGATCAAGACTAAGTCAAAGAGTGAATCAAGTTGATCAACCCACAAAGCGTAAAAGATGTACCGAGAGGGATCAAGTGATCCCATGGTATGGTAAGCATTGTCAATTATGCTTTGTATACTAACCCATGGTCTTCGTGAGAGTTCTTTGTGGGGTTAGTGTTGGGGAACGTAGCATAAATTCAAAATTTTCCTATGTGTCACCAAGATCAATCTATGGAGTCATCTAGCAACGAGGGAGGAGTGGATCTACATACCCTTGTAGATCGCGCGCGGAAGCATTCAAGAGAACGGGGTTGATGGAGTCGTACTCGTCGTTATCCAAATCACCGATGATCCTAGCGCCGAACGGACGGCACCTCCGCGTTCAACACACGTACGGAGCAGCGACGTCTCCTCCTTCTTGATCCAGCAAGGGGGGAGGAGAGGTTGATGAAGATCCAGCAGCACGACGGTGTGGTGGTGGAAAGTAGCGGGATTCCAACAGGGCTTCGCCAAGCGCTGCGGGAGGAGGGAGATGTGTCATGGGAGGGAGAGGGAGGCGCCAGGGCTTAGGTTGGCTGCCCTCCCTTCCCCCCACTATATATAGGGCCAAGGGAGAGGGGGGCGCAGCCTTGGCCCTTCCTCCAAGGAAGGGTGCGGCCAGGGAGGAGTCCCTCCTCCCCAAGGCACCTCGGAGGTGCCTTCCCCCTTTAGGACTCTTCCTTTCCTCTTCTCTTGGCGCATGGGCCTCTTGGGGCTGGTGCCCTTGGCCCATATAGGCCAAGGCGCACCCCCTACAGCCCATGTGGCCCCCCGGGGCAGGTGGCCCCACCCGGTGGACCCCCGGGACCCTTCCGGTGGTCCCGGTACAATGCCGGTGACCCCGAAACTTGTCCCGATGGCCGAAATAGCACTTCCTATATATAATTCTTTACCTCCGGACCATTCCGGAACTCCTCGTGACGTCCGGGATCTCATCCGGGACTCCGAACAACTTTCGGGTTACCGCATACTAATATCTCTATAACCCTAGCGTCACCGAACCTTAAGTGTGTAGACCCTACGGGTTCGGGAGACATGCAGACATGACCGAGATGACTCTCCGATCAATAACCAACAGCGGGATCTGGATACCCATGTTGGCTCCCACATGTTCCACAATGATCTCATCGGATGAACCACGATGTCAAGGACTTAATCAATCCCGTATACAATTCCCTTTGTCTATTGGTACGATACTTGCCCGAGATTCGATCGTCGGTATCCCGATACCTTGTTCAATCTCGTTACCGGCAAGTCTCTTTACTCGTTTCGTAACACATCATCCCGTGATCAACTCCTTGACGTCTCCATGACAAAAACCCAATCTCTCATGCTCATCTTTGTGCACACATGAGAATCTACAAGAAACAACACATTAACAAATTATATAATTTCCATTGAAATTACACACATTAGTGGGAATAAATCATATCAATAATGTGCTAACTGAACCTAGATGAAAGAACATGCGGTGCCCTCATGTTTGGTTTTGGTAATTGATGACAATCTCTATGGACTAATGTTTGCATTGAGTTATATTTGAAGGATTTGCCCATAGGTTTTTCTTGAAGTCCATTTATTGGTTTCAAGGAGTTTATGAGTCGACCAAGGTGCCATTCAAGGAATTACCTAAAGATTGGTCTTGTGAGAGGTTGATCAAGACTAAGTCAAAGAGTGAATCAAGTTGATCAACCCACAAAGCGTAAAAGATGTACCGAGAGGGATCAAGTGATCCCATGGTATGGTAAGCATTGTCAATTATGCTTTGTATACTAACCCATGGTCTTCGTGAGAGTTCTTTGTGGGTTTAGTGTTGGGGAACGTAGCATAAATTCAAAATTTTCCTACGTGTCACCAAGATCAATCTATGGAGTCATCTAGCAACGAGGGAGGAGTGGATCTACATACCCTTGTAGATCGCGCGCGGAAGCATTCAAGAGAACGGGGTTGATGGAGTCGTACTCGTCGTTATCCAAATCACCGATGATCCTAGCGCCGAACGGACGGCACCTCCGCGTTCAACACACGTACGGAGCAGCGACGTCTCCTCCTTCTTGATCCAGCAAGGGGGAGGAGAGGTTGATGGAGATCCAGCAGCACGACGGCGTGGTGGTGGAAGTAGCGGGATTCCAACAGGGCTTCGCCAAGCGCTGCGGGAGGAGGGAGATGTGTCATGGGAGGGAGAGGGAGGCGCCAGGGCTTAGGTGGTTGCCCTCCCTTCCCCCCACTATATATAGGTCCAAGGAGAGGGGGGGCGCAGCCTTGGCCCTGTCTTGTCCATCACATCATTCTCCTAATGATGTGATCCCGTTATCAATGACATCCAATGTCCATGGTCAGGAAACCGTAACCATCTATTGATCAACGAGCTAGTCAACTAGAGGCTTACTAGGGACATGGTGTTGTCTATGTATCCACACATGTATCTGAGTTTCCTATCAATACAATTCTAGCATGGATAATAAAAGATTATCATGAACAAGGAAATATAACAATAACCAATTTATTATTGCCTCTAGGGCATATTTCCAACAGTCTCCCACTTGCACTAGAGTCAATAATCTAGTTCACATCGTCATGTGATTAACACTCACAGGTCACATCGCCATGTGACCAACATCCAAAGAGTTTACTAGTGTCACTAAACTAGTTCCCATCATCATGTGATTAAGACTCAATGATTTCTGGGTTTGATCATGTTTTGCTTGTGAGAGAGGTTTTAGTCAACGGGTCTGCAACATTCAGATCCGTATGTACTTCGCAAATTTCTTATGTCATCTTGTAGATGCAACTACTATGCTACATTTGGAGCTATTCCAAATAACTGTTCTACTATACGAATCCAGTTTACTACTCAGAATAATCTGGATTAGTGTCAAAGTTTGCATCGGCGTAACCCTTTACGACGAACTCTTTTACCACCTCCATAATCGAGAAAATTCCTTATTCCTCTAAGGATAATTTAGACCGCTATCTGGTGATCTACTCCTAGATTACCTTTGTACCCTCTTGTCAGATATGTGGCAAGGCACACATCAGGTACGGTACACAGCATAGCATACTGTAGGGCCTATGTCTTAAGCATAGGGGACGACCTTCGTCCTTTCTCTCTATTCTGCCGTGGTCGAGCGTTAAGTCTTAACTTCATACCTTACAACTCAGGCAAGAACTCCTTCTTTGAATGATCCATCTTGAACACCTTCAAGATCATGTCAAGGTATGTGCTCATTTGAAAGTACCATTAAGCGTTTTGATCTATCCTTATAGATCTTGATGCTCAATGCTCAAGTAGCTTAATCCAGGCTTTCCATTGAAAAACACTTTCCAAATAACCCTATATGCTTTCCAGAAATTCTACATCATTTCCGATCCTTAATATGTCAACAACATATACTCATCAGAAATTCTATAGTGCTCCCACTCACTTCTTTGGAAATACAAGTTTCTCATAAACTTTGTGTACACCCAAAATCTTTGATCATCATCAAAGCATACATTCCAACTCCGAGATGCTTACTCCAGTCCTTAGAAGGATTGCTGGAGCTTTGCATACTTATTAGCATCTTTCACGATTGACAAAACCTTCCGGGTGTATCACATACAACCTTTCCTCAAGAAAATCGTCGAGGAAACAATGTTTTGACATCCTATCTGCAAGATTTCATAAATAATGCAGTAATCACTAATATAATTCCAACAGACTCTTAGCATCGCTACGAGTGAGAAAGTCTCACCGTAGTCAACTCCTTGAACTTGTCGGAAACTTCTTAACGACAAGTCGAGCTTTCTTAATGGTGACATTTACCATCATTGTCCGTCTTCCTTTTAAAATCCATCTGCACTCAACAGCCTTACGACCATCGAGTTGTTCTGCCAAAGTCTATACTTTGTTTTCATATATGGATCCTCTCTCGGATTTTATGGCCTCGAGCCATTTATCGGAATCCGGGCCCACCATTGCTTCTCCATAGCTCGTAGGTTCATTGTCGTCTAGCAACATGACTTCCAAGACAGGATTACGTACCACTCTGAAGTAGTACGCATCCTTGTCATCCCACGAGGCTTGTTAGTGACTTGATCTGAAGTTTCATGATCACTATCATAAGCTTCCACTTCAATTGGTGTAGACGCCACAGGAACAACTCCCTGTGCCCTGCCACACACTAGTTGAAGAGACGGTTCAATAACCTCATCAAGTCTCCACCATCCTCCCACTCAATTCTTTCGAGAGAAACTTTTCCTCGAGAAAGGACCCGATTCTAGAAACAATCCTTTATTGCTTTCGGATCTGAGACAGGAGGTATACCCAACTGTTTTGGGTGTCCTATGAAGATGTATTTATCCGCTTTGGGTTCGAGCTTATCAGCCTGAAACTTTTTCACATAAGCGTCACAGCCCCAAACTTTTAAGAAATGACAGCTTAGGTTTCTCTAAACCATAGTTCATACGGTGTCATATCATCAGAATTACGTGGTGCCCTATTTAAAGTGAATGTGGTTGTCTCTAATGCCTAACCCATAAACTATCGTGGTAATTCGATAAGAAACATCATGGTATGCATCATATCCAATAGGGTGCAGTTATGATGTTCGGACACACCATCACACTATGGTGTTCCAGGCTGTATTAGTTGTGAAACAATTTCCACAATGTCTTAATTCTGTGCCAAACTCGTAATTCAGATATTCATCTCTATGATCATATCATAGATCTTTTATCCTCTTGTCACGACGATCTTTCAACTTCACACTGAAATTACTTGAACCATTCAATAATTCAGACTCGTGATTCATCAAGTAAATATACTCAACATCTACTCAAATCATCTGTGAAGAACATAATGATATCCACTACATGCCTCAGCACTCATTGGACTGCACACATCAAAATGTATTACTTCCAGCAAGTTGCTTTCTAGTTCCATTTAACTAAAAACGAGGCTTTCAGTCATCTTGCCCATGTGGTATGATTTGCATGTCTCAAGTGATTCAAAATCAAGTGAGTCCAAACGGTCCATTTGCATGGAGTTTCTTCATGCATATACACCAATAGACATGGTTCGCATGTCTAAAACTTTTCAAAAATGAGCGAGTCCAAAGATCCATCAACATGGAGCCTCTTCATGCGTTTTATACCGATATGACTTAAGTGGCAGTGCCACAAGTAGGTCGTACTATCATTACTATCTTATATCTTTTGGCATGAACATGTGTATCACTATGATCAAGATTCAATGAACCATTCATTTTAGGTGCAAGACCATTGAAGATGTTATTCAAATAAACAGAGTAACCATTATTCTCCTTAAATGAATAACCGTATTGCGATAGACATAATCCAATCATGTCTATGCTCAACGCAAACACCAATCCCGATGGTAGAGGGAGCGTACGATATTTGATCAACCTTGGAAATACTTCCAACACATATCGTCATCTCACCTTTAGCCAGTCTCCGTTTTATTCCGTAGCCTTTTGTTTCGAGTTACTAACACTTAGCAACCGAACCGGTATCTAATACCCTGGTGCTACTAGGAGTACTAGTAAAGTACACATCAACACAATGTATATCCAATATACTTCTATCGACCGTGCCAGCCTTCTCATCTACCAAGTATCTAGGGTAATTCTGCTTCAGTGGCTGTTCCCCTTATTACAGAAGCACTCAGTCTCGGGTTTGGGTTCAACCTTGGGTTTCTTCACTAGAGCAGCAGCTGATTTGCCGTTTCATGAAGCATCCCTTTTGCCCTTGCCCTTCTTGAAACTAGTGGTTTCACCAACCATCAACAATTGATGCTCCTTCTTGATCTCTACTTTTGTGGTGTCAAACATCGCGAATATCTCAAGGATCATCATATATGTCCCTGATATATTATAGTTCATCACGAAGCTCAAGCAGCTTGGTGGTAATGACTTCATAGAACCATCACTGTCTCATCTGGAAGATTAACTCCCACTCGATTCAAGCGATTGTAGTACTCAGACAATCTGAGCACATGCTCAACGATTGAGCTTTTCTCCCTTAGTTTGCAGGCTTAAGAAACTTGTCAGAGGTCTCATACCTCTTGACGTGGGCATTAGTCTGAAATCCCAATTTCAGTCTTTGGAACATCTCATATGTTCTGTGACGTTTCAAAACTGTCTTTGGTGCCACAATTTTAAACCGTTAGCATCACACACTGAACTATCACGTAGTTATCAAAACGTGTATGTTAGATGTTCGCAACATCCACAGACAACGTTCGAGGTTCAGCACACTGAGCGGTGCATTAAGGACATAAGCCTTCTATGAAGCAATGAGGACAATCCTCAGTTTACGGACCTAGTCCGCATAATTGCTACTATCAACTTTCAACTAAATTTTCTCTAGGAACATAACTAAACAGTAGAACTAAAGCGCGAGCTACGACATAATTTGCAAAATCCTTTTGACTATGTTCAGGCTAAACAAGTTCATCTTATGAACTCCCACTCAGATAGACATCCCTCTAGTCATCTAAGTGATTACATGATCCGAGTCAACTAGGCCGTGTCCGATCATCACGTGAGACGGACTAGTCAACATCGGTGAACATCTTCATGTTGATCGTATCTTCTATACGACTCATGCTCGACCTTTCGGTCTTCTGTGTTCCGAGGCCATGTCTGTACATGCTAGGCTCGTCAAGTCAACCTAAGTGTTTGCATGTGTAAATCTGTCTTACACCCGTTGTATGTGAACGTTGGAATCTATCACACCCGATCATCACGTGGTGCTTAGAAACGAACGAACTGTCGCAATGGTGCACAGTTAGGGGGGACACTTTCTTGAAATTTTAGTGAGGGATCATCTTATTTACTACCGTAGTTCTAAGTAAACAAGATGTATAAACATGATAAACATCACATGCAATCAAATAATAGTGGCATGATATGGCCAATATCATATAGCTCCTTTGATCTCCATCTTGGGGCTCCATGATCATCTTGTCACCGGCATGACACCATGATCTCCATCATCATGATCTCTATCATCGTGTCTTCATGAAGTTGTCTCGTCAACTATTACTTCTACTACTATAGCTAACGGTTAGCAATAAAGTAAAGTAATTACATGACGTTTATGTTGACACGCAGGTCATAAATAAATTAAGACAACTCCTATGGCTCCTGCCGGTTGTCATACTCATCGACATGCAAGTCGTGATTCCTATTACAAGAACATGATCAATCTCATACATCACATATATCATTCATCACATCCTTTGGCCATATCACATCACATAGCATACCCTGCAAAAACAAGTTAGACGTCCTCTAATTGTTGTTTGCATGTTTTACGTGGCTGCTATGGGTTTCTAGCAAGAACGTTTCTTACCTACGCAAAACCACAACGTGATATGTCAATTGCTATTTACCCTTCATAAGGACCCTTTTCATCGAATCCGATCCGACTAAAGTGGGAGAGACAGACACCCCAGCCACCTTATGCAACTAGTGCATGTCAGTCGGTGGAACCGTCTCACGTAAGCGTACGTGTAAGGTCGGTCCGGGCCGCTTCATCCCACGATGCCGCCGAATCAAGATAAGACTAGTAACGGCAAGCATATTGAACAAAATCAACGCCCACAACTACTTTGTGTTCTACTCGTGCATAGAAACTACGCATAGACCTAGCTCATGATGCCACTGTTGGGGAACGTAGCATAAATTCAAAATTTTCCTACGTGTCACCAAGATCTATCTATGGAGTCATCTAGCAACGAGGGAGGAGTGGATCTACATACCCTTGTAGATCGCGCGCGGAAGCGTTCAAGAGAACGGGGTTGATGGAGTCGTACTCGTCGTGATCCAAATCACCGATGATCCTAGCGCCGAACGGACGGCACCTCCGCGTTCAACACACGTACGCGAGCAGCGACGTCTCCTCCTTCTTGATCCAGCAAGGGGGGAGGAGAGGTTGATGGAGATCCAGCAGCACGACGGCGTGGTGGTGGAAGTAGCGGGATTCCAACAGGGCTTCGCCAAGCGCTGCGAGAGGAGGGAGATGTGATGGGAGAGAGGGAGGCGCAGGGCTTAGGTGTTGCTGCCCTCCCTTCCCCCACTATATATAGGGCCAAGGGAGAGGGGGGCGCAGCCTTGGCCCTTCCTCCAAGGAAGGGTGCGGCCAGGGAGGAGTCCCTCCTCCCCAAGGCACCTCGGAGGTGCCTTCCCCCTTTAGGACTCTTCCTTTCCCTCTTCTCTTGGCGCATGGGCCTCTTGGGGCTGGTGCCCTTGGCCCATATAGGCCAAGGCGCACCCCCTACATCCCATGTGGCCCCCGGGCAGGTGGCCCCACCCGGTGGACCCCCGGGACCCTTCCGGTGGTCCCGGTACAATACCGGTGACCCCGAAACTTGTCCCGATGGCCGAAATAGCACTTCCTATATATAATTCTTTACCCCGACCATTCCGGAACTCCTCGTGACGTCCGGGATCTCATCCGGGACTCCGAACAACTTTCGGGTTACCGCATACTAATATCTCTATAACCCTAGCGTCACCGAACCTTAAGTGTGTAGACCCTACGGGTTCGGGAGACATGCAGACATGACCGAGACTGACTCTCCGGTCAATAACCAACAGCGGGATCTGGATACCCATGTTGGCTCCCACATGTTCCACGATGATCTCATCGGATGAACCACGATGTCAAGGACTTAATCAATCCCGTATACAATTCCCTTTGTCTATCGGTACGATACTTGCCCGAGATTCGATCGTCGGTATCCCGATACCTTGTTCAATCTCGTTACCGGCAAGTCTCTTTACTCGTTCCGTAACACATCATCCCGTGATCAACTCCTTGGTCACATTGTGCACATTATGATGATGTCCTACCGAGTGGGCCCAGAGATACCTCTCCATTTACACGGAGTGACAAATCCCAGTCTCGATTCGTGCCAACCCAACAGACACTTTCGGAGATACCTGTAGTGTACCTTTATAGCCACCCAGTTACGTTGTGACGTTTGGCACACCCAAAGCACTCCTACGGTATCCGGGAGTTGCACAATCTCATGGTCTAAGGAAATGATACTTGACATTAGAAAAGCTTTAGCATACGAACTACACGATCTTGTGCTATGCTTAGGATTGGGTCTTGTCCATCACATCATTCTCCTAATGATGTGATCCCGTTATCAATGACATCCAATGTCCATGGTAAGGAAACCGTAACCATCTATTGATCAACGAGCTAGTCAACTAGAGGCTTACTAGGGACATGGTGTTGTCTATGTATCCACACATGTATCTGAGTTTCCTATCAATACAATTCTAGCATGGATAATAAACGATTATCATGAACAAGGAAATATAATAATAACCAATTTATTATTGCCTTTAGGGCATATTTCCAACAGTTAGGTTGCGATGTGCAAGTTCAAGTGGAGCATCATGAAGAGATCAAATGCTTGAAGCTTGCTGTCCATTGTGGTAACAATGGATTCATGAAGATGTGCGGAAGAGTGGCTCACCCATAATGGAGTATGGGGAGCAATCAACTAGTCTTCATCGAGCCAACGCAATCAAGAAAGGTGGTCCAACTTGAGGGAGTCAAGATCGTCATCATCTAGCTCAAGTGGACCATGTGCAAGCCAAAGGTTTGCCCTTGATAGGTTTTATATTTTTCCGGTCTCATGGTGGTAGTTGGGAGACCAGGTTATAGGATCGATTGCCATACTATCAAGGGGGGCTCTCGATGAGTAGCTTGATCGTATCGTTCGTAGAGATCTCAAACCTTTGCATCCTTGCATCTTCTTTATTGGTTCTTGTTTGGTTCGCTTTGTGAGTCTTAGAGCTTATGGTCATCTTGATGACAAGCTCGAGTTCATCGAAAACGGAGTTCACATGCATCTTCTATGATGTTTTCGATGTTGTAGGTTTTGTCGGTTCTTCTCGGTTGGAGGTTTCACTCCTCTATTTGTTAGGCATACCTCCCCTGCCTCTGGCTGTTTTGATGCTACTCGTCATCTTGTTTTGAACAAGCTTGAGTTTGCTCAATTCGGAGCTCATATGCAGAAGTTATGGCAGTTCTGGTTTTCCATGGAGTATACTTGTTTTCGTGGAAGTGGCTTTAGGATGGCGCCAGCGGTAGTACCGCTGGGTCGGAGCGGTAGTACCGCGTATCGCCACAAGCGGTAGTACCGATGTCCCACAGCGATAGTACCGCCCACGGCCATAAGCGGTAGTACGTCTCTGGTTCCGCGCTAGTACCGCCTCGACTCAAGACGTGATTTTCTCGTGTCGGGTTCAGCGGCAGTACCGCTCATGTGCGGTAGTACCGCGGCTACCACCGCCCCTAGTGCCGCTCAATGGCCCTCCTCTCTGTTCCTTCTCCCTGTGCTCATGATAGGCGTTGTGCACGGTCCCAGCGGTAGTACCACTGGGCCAAGCGGCAGTACCGCTGGCTCCAGTGGTAGTGCCACTCATACGGCTCTACCTCGCACTCTGTTTCGCTCCGCTCTTCGTGTTCTACCGCCCGGGCGGTAGTACCGCTCCCCTGAGCGGTAGTACCGCTCGTGCGCGGACTGAGGACATAACGGTTGGATTCGGGAGCTCCTATAAAAGGGGGTCTTCTTCCCCATTCAACCCTATCCTTTGAGCTCGTGTTCTTTCCCCATTATTGACCTTCTTCGAGCTTGCTAACTCTCAATCCCTCCATGGATTCTTACTAGTTTTTGAGGGAAAAGAGAGAGAAGATCTAGATCCACATTTCCACCAATCACTTTCTCCTCTATGTGAGGGGAACCCCTTGGATCTTGATCTTGGAGTTCTTGGTGTTCTCCTTCTTGTTCTTCCTCTCATTTTCCTTCCTAACATTAGTTGCTTCGGTGGGATTTGAGAGAGAAGGACTTCGGCACTCCGTGTGCCCTTGCCATTGCATTTGGTGCATCGGTTTGAGTTCTTCATGGTGATACGTGGAAGTTACAAGTTGAGAAGCTTATTACTCTTGGGTGCTTGGTACCCTTGAGCTTATTCCTCTTGGGTGCTTGGGCGCCCTAGACGGTTGGTGGTGTTCGGAGCTCAATCATTGTGGTGCAAAACTCCGGGCAAGCATCGGGCTCTCCAATTAGGTTGTGGAGATCGCCCCGAGAAATTTGACGGGTACCAGTGACCGCCCCCAAGGGTTGCCAAATTGTACGGGTTCGGTGACCGCCCCCAAGAGTTGCCATTTGTACGGGTTCGGTGACCGCCCTCAAGGGTCCCTTAGTGGAATCACGGCATCTTGCATTGTGCGAGGGCGTGAGGAGATTACGTTGACCCTAGTGGCTTCTTGGGGAGCATTGTGCCTCCACACCGCTTCAAACGGAGATTAGCATCCGCAAGGGTGTGAACTTCGGGATACATCGTCGTCTCCGCATACCTCGGTTATCTCTTACCCGAGCCCTTTACTTATGCACTTTACTTTGTGATAGCCATATTGTTCTTTGTCATATATCTTGTTATCACTAGTTGTTTATCTTGCTTAGCATAAGTTGTTGGTGCACATAGGTGAGCCTAGTTGTTGTAGGTTTTGTGCTTGTCAAATTAACCGCTAGGTTTATTCCGCATTTGTTCAAGCCTAAACCGTAATTATTTTCAAACGCCTTTTCACCCCCCTCTAGGCGACATCCACGATCTTTCACTAGACAAATGCCCTTTCCGAAACTTTGGATTGTGACTATATTTTCCATATATTGCCACATGATTTTTGCCACACTTGCCGCACTTGCCATACTTGTCTTACTCGAGTTGCTCAAATTGTTAGCCACACTTTGGCTCGTCTAAAAGAATCTTGCCACGCTTTTTATGCTTATGACATGTGGGGTTCACTGCTCATAAAAATATTTTTGCCTTAGGTTTGGCTAGAACCAAACACCTACTTAATTTGATCAAACGCCTAAAATGAGGTGTGGCAAAGTATGGCAAGGTGGGGCTGGAAACCAAACAACCCCTTCATAGCTTGCCGCCGGTAGCCCTAGTTGTTGGCAGTTTGCTGCCACTTGCTGCCTCCTGACTGTGGCCTTGCACAGATTGGGCACTCGCCGATGATGCATGGGTGGCTACCATCCGACGGAGACGGAGTGAAATCCCACCATAGGAGTTGCCGCTTTGACTCCCGTGGTTCTGCTTCCGATCTCGATCACCGCTAGCGGGAGTAGTAGCCGAAATAATTGGAGACCAGGTCGTGCACCATCTCCTGCGGTCTTGCCTTCTGTCGATGTTGCGCGCCTCCACCAGTCCACCTCGCTTGCCGCCGCCGCCGATGTTGAAGTAGCTAGGGTTGCACGTCCCGCGGCACGGCGCACAGCTAGGCGAGCGATGCGCTGGATGTAGCCTCATGGTCGATCGATGGATTCACATTCTTTTCAGACTAACCACAATGCGAGTAACTTCAGTAGTAACATCGAGTCCAACTCAACAAATTTGCTTATGTGGCAATGAGTTAATGAGAAAAGAGGTAGTTTGAGTAACTTAGCTAGTTACTATAACATCACATGTCCCAATGCAATATGAGTCTATAACCTAATAAATAAAGCTTTACATCACTTATGTTACTATCCACTATGAAGGTAGTAATATAGTCTAGGGATATATGTTGTTACCGGTGTATGTTACTCTTCATTGTGGCTAGTCTTAGAGGCCACGGGATGACTACCCTAGTTTGGTGTCACTAAGCCCAAAACTAGCCAGTTCATCATGAGGCTGCTGTATTTTTTATCGTCCACAATACGTTATACGGGGTTGTGACCCCGGCTTCTCGTTAATTTAGCAGCGATCGAGCCCGGTCACGTGCCCAGTGTCCAGGGTGCCCGGACGGTAGAATCGCCACTGCCGTGGGGGGTGAATTGTCAGGCGGCACATCCCTACTCATCCCCTCGATTTGGGGCCAGGTTAAAGGATTTTGAATTTGTATCCGTTCTCTTCGGGTTTCCTTATTTTTTACCTTTTGTCTTTTTTTCCTTTTTGTTTGCCCCCAACAAATGTCTTATGCATAAATATTATACAGTTTTGGTGTACATCAGAAATATTTTTTATATACGTTTAACTTTTTTAAATACATGATTACCATTTCTAAAACATATATGTTTTGATGTCTACTTTTTTTCGTACACATTATGCATTTTTCGTATACATCTAACACACACACACACACAATATTACTATATATGTGTTTAATATTTTTTAAATATGCAATATTTTTTTCAAATAAGTGTTTTGAGCATTTTCTTGATTACATGTTAAACATTCTTAAAATACACACTGAAACATTTTTTGAAGGATACAAGAGATTTTAAAAACTATGCAAACTTTTTTTATCTTGTATAAACAATGTTTAAGTAATGTGAAAAAGTTATATTTGAAACGTGTGAACTATTTTTAAAATGTAACGTATATCGTTTGAATGGTATGAAACGCTTTTTTAAATTACATGATTTTTTTTACATTGTATAACATTTTTCAAAAATTTCAAGTACATTTGTTTTGTGAGTGAACATTTTAAAAATGCCACATACATTTTTTTGAATGGTACCAACATTTCCTTAAAGTTGTGCGAACAATTTTTTTTACACTGCATGAACATTTTTATGTGTGGTGAACACTTTTATTTTTTAACTCAACTAGTTTTTCATAACATATGTATTTTGTATTTTTCATAGTATAAACAAAAGTTAAAAAACATGTGTGACATCAGCGTTATGAAACCACGTGGCTACTGGGCTGGCCCACTACTGGATCCCTATATAAGAGCTGGACTTCAGTCTGACTAAAGGCGAGACATAGACTAAACCATACATCAGACCAGTAGCGCTACCACCCATACCATAACTCACCGTCGATCCACACAACGAGGGGGCAGAGGTTGATTTTAGAGAAGGTAGCATATGCCCCCAGCGATTTTTCCACAATAATTGATAAATATGTTATTGACTTTACCTAGTTCTGGTGTTTATATTTTGCGCTAGTTTTCAATTATTAATTATTCTTTTAATAGGACCGGAATGTCATTGAAATCAAATTATTTGATGACATTCATAGTAATATTATAATTGGTGACCATGCATCTAGGGATAGAAGATTTTTTATGACAATAAATAAATAAATTTGTATGAGTATTGCTTTTGGATGCGCTTTGAGTGTTTTGTTAGAGATCTTTTCATAGACTTGTATAATGACTATTATTTGGATGCTCATATTAAGAGGACCTGTATTATTGTTTGGCTCCCGGCCTCCGACACGTCAGAACCAGCCCAATAAAGAGTCATCAGTCTTTTTGCTGTATTTCTTATCATATGGAGAATCAACTTCCAAGCTTATGTATACATATCCCGCTTGCAGCAAGCGGGATCAGCAATCTATAGGTCTACAGATCTTTTTCTCAAAGAACAAAAAACAATCTACAAATCTTGCTATATACTCCCTCCGTTCTCATAATTTACGAGCGTTTTAACGCTCTTATGTTATATGGGGCGGAGGGAGATATGATTTCAAAAGCTAACATATGCAGATGCTGCATTCTTCACTTTTGCGCAAACGAACAGACGAGGGTTTGTGGTTTAAGGCCGGACATCTGCCCCAGGTTGGCGGCCTTCGCCAGGACGTCCCATATTGCCGCCACCATCCCCGTCGTCCGTCCACTTCTTGTCGGGAGATTTATATGCGTTTCAGAAGCCAATTTTCGCGCCCTTACTCCGTGAAAAGCTGTCTTGTGACGGGAAATCGCCGGAAAAGCAGAGATTGTGATGGCTGGTGGTAGAGATAATAATGATAATTGGAGCAACCGGCAAAGGGAACACTCTTCATCAGCACATAAAAAGGCTCAGGGTGCATGATGTACTACAACTTGCATGAGAATTGGCACAATTGGCAAAAAGGGGACATGTCACCTCTCAGCACCTAAAAAGGCTCAGGGTGCATGGTGTACAGCTGCCATAAAGCCAACCTCTTCTTTTAAAACTCCACGCACGCAGGGTTACGACCGGGCACTGAGCAAAGTCCACCGCAACTACGGGAAGTTTTAACGGAAAGTTGTTACGGAGATGAGGTGGAGACTTAGCATCCATCACGATTTTGGGCTCGCTGCTAAAATTTGCTCTTTGACAGGGGCCATATCGGAATTTCTGGGTCGTTTCTCCAGCCAATCCACACGCTGGGTAATGGTCTCCACTCTCCACGAGCAGCCGCTAGCCGGCACCTTATCCTACCGAGAAAACGCCGGTGGGCTTGTAATCCCAAGCCACCAGTCATGTTCAACCTGCTCATAGTCATAGAAATCTTCAGCCATGCACCCCCTCGCAGAGTTTACGATTTACGAGGCAAATCAAGGGTGAGGATTAAAACCTACGCCTTTCATCGTAAAGGGTAGAATAGTCTAACATAAATCGTTGGCATGCTGGGCTGTTTTACAAGAAAAAGGGTAATTAGCATGATCTTTGGCTGGAACAGTTCAACCTTCGTCCACATCTCCGGCTCAGAGCCTCCCAGAGCACGGCCACTGCAGCAGAGCGCGGAGCCCTACGGCTGCACCACTCGAACTTGGCGCACTCCCGCTTGCTCCGCGGGATGCCAACCTCGCACTCATGGCGTGCAGCCCCAAGACTGGCATCACAGGAACCTCATGGCGCACAAATCAGACCTTGTGTAAAAGCGTCACCACAGGATTTATATATGCCCAGGAATCCATTGTGGCCAGCCGGGGACCGGTTGACACTTGAGGAAGGTAGGTCAGCATGCAGATGGAAAAGCGGCGACGATGATTGTGGAGATGGTTAGGACACAGATCATCTCTAATCTAAGATAAAAATCCAGCACGAGGCTGAGGGTGGTGTCAGCTTCCTCTTGTGTTGGATTGCTCCTGAAGTTTAACTGGGGAATCATATATGAAAAACACGAGGAGAGAGAGAGGCGGGGGGGTTCCGGCCCTGTGAGACCAACTCAGAGGTCATCGCATGGGCATTCCAACAGCAGCAACGCCAAAAACCAAGGACACATGATAATGTAGGGTGCCATCATCAAGGAGAATCAACTTCCAAGTTCCAAGCTTATATACACAGATGTTGCATTCTACATTTTTGCAGCGAACTAAAAGATAAGGGATTGTGGTTTAAGGTTCGATGTCACACTGAGGATCTCCTACGTATCTACTGGGACCAGTCTCCTCCCTGCACAGTTATGCATGCGAAATCACTACCACCAGCAGGCACGTTTCTTTGGGATCCAACCAGCAGGTCGGTGGCGTTGCATGTCTGACTGCCTATGTCGTTGGTCCTTCGAGCGTCACTAGTTCCTGTGGGGCAATTGGTCACTGCTGTTGGGCTATCGGTAGACCGGGGAGGAGGTGTTGGGTCCTGCAAGAGGTGGAGATGTGCGGCGTTGATGAAGAGCAGAAGCACGCAGTACGAGTCCACGACGTCCCGCATGTCGCGGAGCTTGATCGCCATGCTCCTGCCGCTCCGGACGCGGCACCAGAGCGTGCTCCGGTTGTAGGAGTCGACGAGGCCGGCCGCGTCGGCGAGCGCCTGCTCCACGGGGCCTCCCAGCTCCGAGCAGAGCAGCGCGGCGGCGCAACCCGTCGGCCACTTGAGCAGCGCGTGGAGCCTGCGGCTGCAGCGCTCGAGCTTGGCGCACTCCCGCCGGCTATGCGGGATGCGCATGATGCTCACGCCGGCGGCGACGAGCATCACGGCGTGCAGGCCGGACATCTGCGCCAGGTTGGCCGCCTTCGCCAGCACGTCCCACAGCGCCGCCACCGTCCCCATCGTCCTTTCTTCTACTTGTTGGCGGATTAGCCTGCTTCCGCTTTCACAATCCGTACGTACTGAGCACGTCGCAAGTGTCCGGATTGTCAAAGAATGGCGCCCTCGCATAGGGCTTATATACGCTGCAGAAACCGATGATGCTGTCCTGACGCGGCGTCGCGAAAAGCCGTCTGATGGCAGAAAAGCGGTGCAGATAGTGGTGCAATCGGCAAAGGGGCGCTCAGGTCTCAGCACATAAACGGGTCAGAAAGGGTTGAAAGCTAGCTCGTGGATAGATCTCGGCTGAGGTTTTTTGAGGCGCTTTCCTGCTCGTCAACTAACTTCCTATATTTGTTTTATTATATGGAAGCCGCCTCGGCCTGGGTGCTACCCCCGGTGATCAATCCTTAATTTCGAAGTTCTAACTTTCTACCCTAGACTAGATGGGTGGAGCTAGTCGAAAGCAGAGAATGTGAGTGTGTTTACCGATAGTTTTAGTTGGCAATCGCATAAAGCCAACCTCTGCTAGCCTCTGCTTTTACCACTCCACACACGCACGGGTGCACAAGCACAACTGGGCTGAACGGAGTCTGCTTGCCAGGTGTCCGTGTCATGCCGTTCCGATAATTGTTGGGACTTCTAGGTCGTTTCTCCGGCCAATCTGTATGCGGTCCGGTCTTGTCTCCACGAGAGAAAAAGTCCAAAATAAACCTTCAACTTGTAGACGAAAGCTAAATCGAGCTCTAAACTTCTAATCCTTGAAATCAACACATCAAACTCTATGATCCCGGTCTATTTTAAACCTTGGGGTGGGTTTTCGAAGGTCACAGGGAATTGAACATGTGATCTAGCGCTACCGAACTATTCTGGCTAACCACTCAAACTGATGGTTGTTGATGATAAAAGTTGAAGCGCGAAAATATTTTAAGCAGCAGCGTAGAGATTCGAAAACATTTTCTTCAAAATTGTGAACTATTTTGAAATTCAAATATCATTAAAACATAAAAATAATTTTTCAATTTACAAACATTTTTGCAAAGATGTGAACAAATTTTGGAATTACGAACATTAAAAAAACACAAACAGATTTGGGAAACGTTAACTATTTTTAAAACCCTTGTACATTTCTCAAACATGAACCTTTTTTAAAATGTGATTTTTTTAAACATGAACACATATTTTAAACCTTATCAAAAATTGAAGTGAGAACAATTTTTCAAAACAAGAACATTTTTCGAACATAACCATTGTATGAAAATTGGGAACACATTTTGACACCTGAGCAAAATTTCAAAATGCGAACACTTTCTATTTTTGTAAACGCAAATAAATTTTGAAAGTTTTTTCGGACTTTAAATTTGTGTTCAGGTTTCAAAAAAATAGTTTCTTTAAAATTCATTCCTTTTTTCCAAAAAGTGTCCGCACTTCAATTTTTTGGGGGCATTTCATAAATGATTCATGTTTACGAAATTTTTTTGTGTTTTTAAAAAAACTGTTCATAATTCTAAAAAATTCTTTACATTTTTGCAAAATAGTTTGGAGATTTAAAAATTACCCCCTCTGACCCATAATATAAGAGCAGGTTTGACACTAGGAGCATTTTTGCCGCTACACTAGTGTAAAAAACGCTTTTATATTACGGGATGGAGGGTGTGTTATTTGCTTTTAGGAATATTTGATTTCAAAATTATAAAAAATTTCAAGAAAATGTTTTAAAAAATGCAAGAAAAATATTCAAATCTCGGCTCTGCCATGTGTTTAAATACTTCAGGCTTCTTTTTTGGCAGCAGCTATTAGTTAGAGCGTCTGTTTGGCCGCAGCCCGCACGAGCCCACCAAAACGTGTGGTTTGTTTTCTTCTGAATTTGACACATTAATATGAATTCAAATAACATAAAATGTACAGTAATATGAATTCAAATAACATAAAATGTAAATATTATGAATTCAAATTACTATATTATTCAACTCACCGAATAAAACTAATAATTAAATGAGTAAAATTGGCCGGTGCTTTTGCCAATGGTGCTCAATGCCTTTGGCCATGCCTCTGCCAATGGTGTTCAATGAGATCCTTCTGAAGCTGATGGTGGGTGTTTGCATCTTCGATCTGCCGGTATGTCTGAAGAAATGCTTGTATACGGTTAGGGTCTCTAGCTGGCTTTACACGGCCACCGACATTGTCGTAGAAGAACTCCAAGTTCATGTCCCTCTCATCTTCGATGATCATATTGTGAAGAATCACACAACATGTCATGATGTTGCCTAGGATTTCCTGGTCCCAAAAATGAGCAAGACCAGGAACAATGGCAAATGTAAATGCAAAAACCCCGAAGGCCCTTTCAATAACTTTGTAAAAAATTCTATTCCTAAAGGCATCACTCTTTCCGGATGCTCGAAAACAAAAATGGCAAAGCATGGCTTTCTTTCCTCTCTAGCAAAGCGACTAGGGCAAAACATTCATCCCCTCGATCTTTGCTAGCGAGCCCGTAGATTCACCCCCCTCTACCTGGTTCTGCAACGTCTGATGGCTAGGAGGGGAATCCTGGTGCCTTGGCTCCATCTAGTAGATAGGTTAGGCTTTTAGTCCTCACATGGGCGACGTTCGGATGGATGGCGATGTTTCTTCTTTGAGTCAGTCTTTCGGGTTCCGATCCTCCTCAAGTTCGTTCTTCAGAACAAATTAGATGGAGCTTCGATGACGAGGTTATGGTCTCTCACCGGGCATATGCGGCTGCAAGATTTTTTAGGTTCTTAAAATTGATTCAAGGGCTGAACCACGTCAACTGTGGCTCCGAGGCACTAGTCCTTATAGGGGCACATGCACAAAGCCTTCCCGGTTATCATCTACAAGGTCAGACTGGCTCCGATATGGGAGTAGTGACGACTGCGTGTCGACAACTTATTTTGGCACGACATTGGTTGTTTTGTCGTTCATGGACCATGACGTAATCTTCATTATGTTTGGGAGGCTTTGTAGTTATGGTGCACTTTTTCTTTAAAAATGGTATGAACTTTTATACTAATAGATCTTGGAATCTGATAATACCCAAACGTCAAGTGCGATCACATGGCAAACCGAACATTTTCGATGACAAATTTAGTTACGCGAGGATGATAATTTTAGTTGGCAAGTATGACAATTTTGTGCTTCAGTTTGTTTCTTGACAGAAAATTGCCGTGTGTCCACTAACTTGCCATCCTTGTGTCACTACAATTGCCATCGAAAACGTTCAATTTGCCTTGTGCTCGTACCTGACGTCAGGTACTTATCATTTCCGTATATCTTAATATTTTTCCAGGAAAAAAGGTTTCCGTAGATCTTCATTTTTTTCCGGAAAAAAGCAGAGTTCTTGCTATCGCGGCTAAAAAAGAAAAACTTTTTTTTAGGGAAGGCTAAAAGAAACCCAGCGAGAACCTAACAGGAGCCCACGGCTACGCGCAGAGAAAAAAAAAATCAGCCTAGCCCATCCCAGCCCATGTGAGGCTCGGCTCCGTCAGGTTCCGAGCCGACGGCTACGCGCAGAGAAAAAAAAGGAGAGATCAGAGAGAGCAGCAGTCGCATCCCCCGAAATTCGAATTCCGCCCCTCTTCTCCCCCGTCCACTCCTCTCCTCCCAAATCCAGCCGGATTCCGGCGCGCCGCCCTCCCGCCCCGGTCCCGGCGGCCGCGGTCGCCGTCCGCCCGACCTCCCCGCGCCCTCGCCGGTGGGCAGCTCCCGGCTCCTCCCCGCCCCGCGCTCAGCTTCTGGCCCCGCCCCCGCGCGCCCCCCTCCATGGCCGCCGCCACCGGTAAAGCTCCTCCCTCAACCGCAGCTCCCTACGTTCCCTAGCGATTTCTACCCCCCTCCGCGCGCCGTCTAAGACTCAGCTTCCCCGCCTAACCAGGGGCGCCGCTCGGCGGCCTGAACCCGAGGCCGAAGCCGAACCCTAGCGCCAACTGCCCCGGCCCCCGGTCGGGGGGGAAGCCCGCCGCGCTGGCCGACATCACCAACACCGGGAGGCCCGGCCCTCCCAGGCACACCATGGCCGACGTCCTCAAGGTAACCCCTTCTCCCACCCGTGCATAAACAGCAGGCTCGGTTAGTGGTAGCTCAGTTCTGCAGTTTGTTGGTTCCGGTTTCCGCGCTGATGCCTAAATCCCTCGCTTGCTTGCTCGCAGGAGAACGCCAAGTTGGCTCAGCTGGTTGCCCAGAAAACGTATGTCTGCCTTGCTCGCCCCTCGGTCCTTCATTCCTATGAGAAAGGGGCTGTTAGATGTTTCTGAATTCTGAGGCAGTAACCTAGTTTTGACTTTGATTGTCTTCTCCGCAGCAAGATCATTGAGCTCAGCGGCATTGAGATTAACAAGCTCCGTGCTGCGCTGCAGAGCACGCATCAGCAGAACCTGCACCTTGCGCAGGCTCATTCTCAGATCACCGCGGTTCGTCTGTTTCTCCATCTCTGTTCTTGTTTAGATGGTTTTAGTTGTTGCTGTGAAAAATTTCAGTGGAACTAGCCGAGTTGCCAACCCAAGCAGTGTCAATGCTTACATCTTAGTTATACCTGTGAACGAGAATCAAAGACAAATACTGTTGTTTGGTCGTTCTATATGTATTGTATTGAGCTAAGTTTGAAGGGAAAACTCGAGCAACTAATGTGCATCTATTTTGTACTTCTGAAAGAAAGCATCACATGTTGTCACATTGTTTTGTGGGGTTGTGTAGTGTAGCCACTTTCTGATCTATCTATGTGTTTTGTGCTTCTCTGCAGGAACTAAATCAGGCAAAAGATCGAGTAAGCTGTCACCGCTTCTTTTCTTTACGAGATTTTCAACTGTCAATACTAAGAATGTTGGTTACTGATTTGGGGAATTATTTGTGGATGTGACATGCAGGTAAAGGTACTGCAGCATGAGCTTTCATGCGCAATAGCAGTGCTTAAAGTAAAGGCTTCGGGAATTGAGGTAAAGTACGCCCATGGCTTAACTTAGTTTCCTGTTGTTACAGATAGCTTGATTATTTTCTTTCCATCCTGCACTATTGGCAGCGAAAGAGTACGACTGCTGATAACCAACTGCAAACAGAAATAACTTCACAGGTAGCCGGCACAATTCTCAAAATAGATGGCTCTTCATGTTCATCTATAATTCTAAGATTCTTCCTCTCTCATTTAATTCAGGAGTTAAAAGCCGCACCTTCCAAATCTGCACCAGTCGAAGCTCATCAAGCTGATAATAAGGGCACCAGTGCTAATGTGCACCATTCAGTCGAGACACAATGTAAAACTCATTCTTCTCCTTCTTAGATGTTGATATTATGCTTGGCAACCATTTCAGCAATGGCATTTTATGGTTTTGATTTTCCCTACTTAACACAACTTAATTTTCGTTTCTACTTTACCTTCAGCTGTCCACTTCTAGAAAATTTAATGTCAGTTTTCTGTCAATTTCTTGACAGCCTCTGTGCCATTTAATACAGACCAACCAGAAGCACCGCCAGATAAAACAAATAAAAGGTATTGTCTGTCTGTTTACCTATACTTGAGAGGCAATGCCACTGGCAGACTGGGCGCTAGATAGCCTGATTTACCAAAGCGACTTTCTATTGATTCAGAACATCAGTGAATACGCGCACAAGTAAGCGAAAGTCAGAGTCACGTGAAGGTATAAAAGAGACCAACACATGTCAACAGAGCCACAGACCTGATGTGCAACCCACTGGATCATTGCATCATGAGGATCAGAGGTAATATTTATGTACAAAATGTGCTCATGATGCAACACTATCAGATTGTAGGTTGACCAATTTTTGTTTATGTGACCAGAAACACAGTACGAAGAAAGTCTTCTAGACTAAACCCAGGGTCTTGTGAGATGGCAGAAGCATCTTGTGAGATCTTGCCTACAGACACTGCAGTTCCTTCATCTTGTAGTTTTAGTGTTCCAGAACTTGATGATCCAAATAATGGAGAAGACATGG
Organism: Triticum urartu; assembly: GCF_003073215.2. Lineage (NCBI taxonomy): Eukaryota > Viridiplantae > Streptophyta > Magnoliopsida > Poales > Poaceae > Triticum > Triticum urartu. The sequence continues at coordinate 548,456,289 of NC_053027.1, forward strand.
TAAGATATCGACATGTCTCATCTGTTCTTTGTTCCAAATGATTAACAGTGCAGTACTCATTTCATGCTATACTTGTGGATATGTTGTGCAGCGGAAGGCAGCACAAGATGAACTGTTATGCAACACAGCAGTGCATATAAAGGCTTCAGTACTCAAGGTAAAGTAATTTCATTGTTATACTCAGCTTATATATATAGTTAAAGATGTTGTAGTTTGAATTTCAACGCCTGACATCTTGATTGTCTGACTGTATTAGAAGGACGAGATAAATAAGCATCTGCAGAAAGAAGCAAATGTGCAGGTAGGCGGCACAATTCTTCAGTAATTGATCAATCCGTTTACCCATGCAGATTTATTAATCGTTATCACGGTGCTGCTTGTTTCTGACAATGTAACTAGGAGGAGATACAAGAAACACATTCTGTGGTTCATGGAATTGAGGACCCTGAGGCACATCAAATTGACAGTCACACAAAGAATACGATCCCAATCCACCTGGCAGAAACTCAATGTAATGCACTTCTCTCCCTTCAAGTATTTTGCTATTATATTGCATTTATCTTGGACATTTTGTTGCTGCACACTTGCACTTGAGGTTCTTAATTATTGTTTTATGAATGAGTCAAGCGTAGCATGCTCATTTGCTCATTAAGAACTTTATGATCGTTAATGAATCGCTCGTACAGGAATGGTTGAACAAAAAGCACACCTTGTTTTTTCAATGAGAATGTACAAGAAAAGTGGCCAAACTACTTGCTAACTGCATCTTTTTATTGTTCTGATCACTTCCTTTAAAGGGAAAATAATAATTACTGTAATTGTAATTCCTTTTCAGCATCTCTGCCATTTGACACTCAACAGCCAGAACCACCCAAAGAAAGAGCAAAAAAGAGGTATGCTCATCATTCTAGTGATCTTTGAAATGCTCTCGATAGTACATCACACTGTCCAATGAAACAATATTCAGTTGGCTCAGAAATTATTTTTCTAGGGGTGGACACAAACGGAAATTGGATTCATGTGGAGGTCAAAAGGACTCAAACATAGAGGACACTAATTCCAAACTTGATTCTATTTGTAGTGAACCACCGTATCATGAAGAGACAAGGTAAAGTCTTTGCGTGCATGCATCTTTCTGCCTTTCACTAATGCACTTATATCTGAATGGAACATGGAATCATTGTTGCCGTAAATATGTGCAGAAAATCGAAGAAAATCCTCAAGAAAGAACCCAGGAGAATTTGCTGAGGCCACAAAGGAAAATCTTGAGACCAAGCAAGAGGAAATTATTGCTCCTGTAGTCCCTTCCAGCTCAGATGTCGTGATGGAGCAGACCAAAGAAGAGAAGCAAAGCGACAGCCGTTCCTTGATGGAACCTTCTGAAGGGCAGGCGGCGGGGAGGTCCTTGGTGCAGGTGACAGGTAGAAGGTCTTCGATGCGGGCAGCAGCAAAGGCTGTATGCTACAAGGAGATACCCGTGAACGTGAAGATGCGACGACCTTAGCGAACAGCCAGTAACATTATGTGATCGTGTCAGTTGCACTTGCTTTTTGTTGAGTAGAATATCATGTTTGTTGTATGATTGTAGAGGTCTGTTGCTTCCCCGCATGAAATGTAGTATCATGTTATTTTGCCATACTGGTGATGGACTGTACAGCGGTCCCTTTTGTTCTAGAACTGACCATAGCCATTTGTCGTGGACATGTCTGAATAACAGTGCCAATTCCAACAGCTGACCATTGGTACTAGTATTTTGCTCTTCTGTGTGTTCTGTCTGAAGAAATTTTGTGTTATCTGTCATATATGGGCATGATATTTGGGTAAGAAAATTATGTGCGAACTTCCCTATCTTTTATGTGTGCAAGCAAATAATCCTGCATTGTACAATTTTTTGCAATTTCATAGAAATGTTCAAAATTTTGGCAGTGTGTTCTGAATTTCAAAGTATAGTTTCTAATTTTGTTGTGCTTCTAATATGTTTGCCTTTGATCTATAGGTGTATTGCACGTGCAAAGTTACTATACTACTCCCTCCGGTTCTTTTTACTTTGTATATTAGGTTTGTTTGAAGTCAAACTCTTCAAAGTTTGATCAAGTTTATACAAAAAATAATTAACATTCACATAACACCACCAATATCATTAGAACCATCTTGGAATATATTTTCATATTATATTCATTAGGTATTATAAATGTAAATATTTTTAAATATAAATTTGGTCAAACTTGGTAAAGTTTGACTTCAGACAAATCTAATATGCGGAGTAAAAAGGACCGGAGGGAGTATTATGTAGTTAGTCGGTTTATGTTGATTCATCAATGCAAATCATTCGGATGAAGCCCACTATAAATATGTCTCGGATACTGTGTTGTTAATTTTAATTGATGACACATGATTCAAGAGGGAATCCTATTTGGCGCGCCAGGTCACCCACGAGCGACCTGGCGTGCAACCCCCTCGCACTGGGTGTTCATATGGGTCGGCCCATTTCCCCCTTTTTTCCTTTCGTTTTTCCTTTTCCTTTTCTCTTTTTCTTTTCTGTTTTCTGTTTTCCTCCTTTTTCTTTCAAAATTTGTTCATTGATTTAAAAATGTTCATCAAATTCAATATTTGTTCATCCATTTTTTTTAAAAATGTTCTTGAATACAAATTTTGTTGATCAAGTTAAAAAATGTTCATCATATTCAAAATTTGTTCATGAAAGACAAAACAGCATTCATCATTATTAAAAAATGCTCATAGAAATTTGTTCATCGAAATAAAAAAATTTTCACTAAAATTTAAGAAATGTTCATTCTTTTGAAATTGTGAACACTTTTGAATCAAGGACTGTTTTTGAATTCGGTCAACATTTTTTAAATCCCTGAACTTTTTTTGAAAATCTGTTTTTCTGAAATCTTAAAAAAAGGGGCACCTCACGCCCACATGGGCCGGCCCATCTTTTGGCGCTGCTTACTACTGGCCTGCAAAGGACACCTCGTCGTGTCATTGCTCGTGATGTCTTCACCAGGATTTGACTTACCAATGTGAAAGGTACCGTGCCAGTGGTTCTATCATTTAGATAGAGAGTGATCTTTCCTTCTTGTCGAAGAAAGATATGACGTTGGGAAGGGAAAGGGAGTAGAAACGTTTTCATAGCCTTAGGGCGAAGTTTCACATGATCCAGAATTGCACTAGATCCTACAAGTCCTGTTATCGTTCTTAATTCGATAGCCACGAGAACCAATGATCACCCATGACTTCTGTGTATCACTAGTGCCACAAAGGCCTTTGGTGGTCTTATTAGCGCATACCACGGTGGGGTCTTCGACCGGGGTGAAGTCGTAACAAGGTAGTCGTAGGGGAACCTGTGGCTGGATTGAATCCTTCGTGATGGAAATGCCCTCGCCTACTTGACTAAACTAAGGACCTCTTGCAGAAAGAAAAGAGGCTCTCCCATTCCCACCTGATACGTCAAAAGCAATTGACTAATAAGGGGAACCAACCAGTCGAATTCGATTGATTATGTCACCCCGCATTACTATAAAAGGGCAGCAACTTTCTACTAAAATGGGCTTTGGCACTCCTTCCGCTATTACCCGAAATAGGGCAAGAGATCATCAGATAAACCAAACTGCCGACCTACTGTCTATACTGCGTCGGATCAGATAATGGTGAGCCATCAGTCGGACGGAGTTTAACGTAAAGCTCCAAGGGAGTGTCAACAGTCTTCTCATCATTGAGTTGAGCTCGAGTGATAAAGTCACGACGTTATTTGATCTGAGATACCAAATATCCACGAGGAGAATGTGCGACCTCCTAGCGCATGTGTCGTAAGTGGGTCGGCCCATGTAGAAGCTCCTTCCACCGATTTTGCGAAGCTTCTACAAGCTTCCGATAAGTTTTCTGAAGATTCTTTCGATCGTTTTTTTCTTTCTATTCTGTGTTTTCTACCCATTTTTTTTCCATTTTGTGTTTTCATTTTCCCTGACGTGCACAATTCTACCTTATCTGAGCATGTCATTGCATGCACTTTGGACAACCGTCCGTAGCATCACTGCAATCTACACCTCCGGTGACCGGAGAGCGCATCACGAGTCCAGGATGACGCCCTTCCCTTTTAATTGTTTGTAAGTTCTTCTTTCACTTCCAATTATCTTCTTATATGTTAAGAAATTCCAATCTTATTTCTCTTAGAAAAACCTTGTTTTCCCACTCGTTAGGTCCTAAGTCTAGTAATGGTAAGCATGTAAATTTGTCAAGAAGTGACAATCCGCAATTCAAAATATCGGTGATGATTCAAAACTCTCTAATTTAAAAGGGATTAAATTTTTTTCGAAACGGAGGAAAAATATTTTTCTCATTTATTAACTAAGGGAGAATAGAGTTTATTACTAATAACCTTTAAATGCCACATGAAAGACTACTCGCGTAATACAATAGACCCTACTTTCTTTGCACCTGTGGTGATCCACAAGTTTTCCTATTAGTATTGATGGTATTATGCATATATGCAAATATGCATGTTTACAAAGGGCTACTACCCTAAATATGTTCGGAATAAAGTATGGTCATTTATGTTCTTCTTTAATTTGTCTACAATTTTCTTTATATATAAAGCTTGACATCACAAGGTTTGGGTCCTGGCACAACCACTAATGGTACCGCCACCATCTCATGCCCCACCTCTCCTGAATATTTGTCATAGCGCGGCTGGAGGCGGCGGCGGATTTTTTTTCCACGTGCGGTGTGTGCGCGATGAGCGGGCGCACGAACAGGAACGCGTGCTCGCGCAATGCATGTGTGTGTGTGTGAGCTTTTAACAGTTAACATGCCATGTGGCCCTGACGGGTGGGCCATATATGTCATAATCATCCTGAATTTGAGCTCAATCGGTCATTTAAACAGAAGTGATAGTTTTTTTACCAAAAACTAGAGCTAAAGTGGTAGTTTTCTGTCAAAGTTTGTTAGAGCACACTACTAGGGAAAAGCCTAGCCCGCGCTACTGCTACGGCGCTATAGCTAAAGGTTAGCAGCAGCGTTGGTTTAACCGCGCTACTGCTATAGCTACTTAGCAGTAGCGCTTCTTGTAGAAAGCGCTACTGGTAATTACTAGTAGCGCGTCTCTCTTCCTGCGCTACTACTATTATTTCGTATTCTATTTATTTTTTATTTTAGGTTGTATTCATACACCATTATACAAGTTTTCATACAGTAACACTTTAGAGATTGTTTTTACATCATAATGAGTTATTAAATCATTGGGTGAAAGAACCATGGATTAATTTCAAGTGGATGGATCCTAAGTGACCAAGTCATGGATGGGAATAAGTAACGATTAAATAAGATGTTCACCCCTTGACGACATAGTGTGATCAGTGTGTTCAGCGACCCTTGTCGGCGGCTGCGGTATTTGTGAAGTTCTCGGCCTCTTTATATACTCTCTAGTTATCCAGTTGTCGTTCCAAATATCAGGGGATTCTCTGTCTCCTAATCTCCTTATCAAACCATGAGTCATTATGTCTTTCCCATGCAAAATAGCCCGCCATATTTGTGATGGATGTGGTCCCAAGGTTGCATCAGAAAGAGAGTTATTTGGATAGTAGACAACTTCTAAGATTAACGAACTCAAAGAACCGGGATGGTCTAGCAAGCGCCAGGCTTGCCTGGCAAGTAGGGCTAGATTAAAGATCTCAAATAATCAGTCTCATCATAACATCCCATGAGACCCAGCATGGCTTCCTTCTCCCATGTTTACTTCCCTACCAAAATTGTCTGATTAAAGAGGTGACACTCGCGCAACATCCTCACGGGAAACGGAAGCAGGCCATGGGATATACCGGAATTTCCTATGCCACAGACTTTATCAAAACCTCTTTACCTGCAGTTGACAAGAGCTTTTCCATCCATCCTCTCAGCTTTTCCGAAACTCTGTCACGTAAGTATTTGAAAGTCCTGTTCTTGGACTGCCCCATATCAGTTGGCATACACAATTTCCTGTCATTGAGCGACTCATTTTAGACGTTCAAAGTATTCTTGACATCTTCCTTGAGAGCCTGTGGGCATCCTCTCTATTGCAAAATATAAAGGACTCATCATGATTTATTCTTTGTCTGGATGCCAACCAATAATTCTCCAGTAGGTTTGATACTTCAATTGCCCCATCATGTCTTGACTTAAAAAGCAACATGTTGTCATCTGCAAAAAGTAGATGGTTCACAGCCGAAGCTGTTGGTGCCACTTAAGCGTGATGAAGAAGAACTATATTTCAGGAGGCATTAAAGGCCCTCTACTGCAATTAAGAAAAGATATGTGGATATTGGATCTCCCTGTCGGATACCTCTGTTGGGTTGTATTGATCAAGTATCTCACGATCAAAAAGAATCGAGAAAGATACTGTCTGAACCATGCCCATAACTATTTGTACCCATGTAGGAGAAAATCCCAATTTCAACATTGTGGCTTTAGAATAGCCCCACTCCAACCTATCATATTCCTTCCTCATATCGAGCTTCACAGCATAGTAGCTACTAACCTTTTCCCTCGCTGCATTTCATGAAATGTAAGTACTGATATGCACTAATAATATTATCTGTGATCATTCTTCCAAGGACAAAAGTTGATTGCTCCTCAGATATGATATCAGGTAAAATTTGCTTCAATCTATTTGCAATAACCTTGGAAGCTATCTTGTATAAAACATTGCACAACTGATAGGCCTAAACTTTGGTAAGAGGGTTGGGTTTGTTACCTTTGGAAACAAAACCATAATTGTATCATTGATGCATTCAGGACTATCTTCCCCTCTCACGATTCTCAAAACTGCCTCTATTACTTCTTTACCACAAATATCCCAATGACGTTGATAAAAATGGGCAAGGAACCCATCACAGCATGGGGCCTTCATTGGGAACATTTGAAATTGTGGCACCCTGGCTCAGAGTAACCGGTTTACCTTGCATTGCCAGCCCAGAGATCAAGTCTTCTGGCAACACATAACAACTTGGTACATACATAACCGCTTTATTGATCTCTTGCGGATACATAGGTTTGATGATTACATAAGAAAGCGAGGCCAAGCGGCACACACAGTTCGACTCCACTATGTACATTATTTGTTAAACATCTCAAGAGCCTTGATGCTAGAGGATACAACTACTCAGTAGCGAAACAACGAGGTAGCAGAACTCCATGCCACAGGGACACTGCTAGGACACATCCTAGATCGTGAAGTACCGATCAATCTCAACTCCTTGCACGGTTTCCCCTGCATCTGGCATGACACGCCAGGTGGGTACTTTGAATGTACTCGCAAGCTCACAACAAATATGACAAACAATAATATGGAATGAACAAATTAAACATGATCATGAGCATGATGTTACCAATCGCAGTGTGCAAGTGGAATACCGTCATGGTCCCTTGGACCAACTTACCCATCTCGAGGGTTACCTCGTAACCACCATTGGTATCAACCATACCATCGTGATCAACAAACGATCACCTTAAGATCAACCGACTTCTTCACGTGCAAGCTCGAGGTTCACAAGTGTGCAAGTTAATTATTTATGTTGACCCATAGTGTGACCTACTACAAACTATGTCCATAACCGAGGACATGGCTATCGATAGATTATACATCCTGCAGAGGTTAGTACATTGTACCCACACTATGGAACTCATGGCCTCATGCTCCCATTCGGCTGGACTAACGACGTTCCAACAAAACCAATCTATTGTATACACTCTCCCGGCCACTCCTAAAAACTCCCGTCTGGGCTATGCCATGGGTCACCCCTATGTCAACTTGTGAATCCGCCACCTTTGTGGCCGCCACCGCCGTGGCCAAACTAAACTTTATCGTCCCAAACAGGGACTGGTACCATAAAACTTGGGCTCACAAGGTTATTGACGCCTACCGGACTAGGGTAGCATGTGCACATAACATTCCCTCGTTGGAGGCACTGGCGAGAGGCATGACAATAGAGCGAATTAGAGCACCCTCATCCAGGAAAGTGTGGTTGCACTAGTGAGCTCGATTCAATGGCACTATGACTCGATTAACAGCTTTGATCAAGTTTGATTATGGTCAAGTTTAACTTGGATGAAAATGATTCGAGCCATAGAATGCAATAGGGTGCATGATAGCGAGCTAAATGGTGGATGAATCCTAACTTAACCATATAACATTTACTCTACTGTCTACAACATACATATGACATGGAAATGAGCATAAGGTAACAAGTAGCATGCAAGTGATAACTTAAATTCATAAGGCATATAAGTAATCAATATTCAATTGGAACCATTTCCATTGCAATGCCATCTTGCAAATGAATGTTGTGGATTGCCTTAGTTCAGAGGAGTGTCACGATACTCCTGGTCTTCTCCCACACAATTAGTTTCTTCTAAAAATAAATTTAATAACAAAAAGAAAATGTCACATAAAGCCTTTTCTAATACCATAAATTCTAGATGGCAAGGGATAATCTCAAATTGCACCAACAGAAAGTTCAACTCATGACAAAACTATAGAAAAAAGTTCAACTCATTTGGACTTCTGGTTTAGAAATCATAGCTAGTCAAAGTTTGGTTCAGAATCTAATTTTAAATTGAATTAACAGAAATTCCAGGGAGGGCCACGTCGAAGGCGTATTTTGCTAGGGTGCCTCCACTAGAAAATGATTCGGAGGGGAAGAGAGAAGCTTACGAGTAGGGTCCCCGTGTTAGGTATGAGAGAGAGAGAGATAGAGAGAGAGAACAGAGGTGGGCGGCGCTATCCCCGATGATCCTCCAGTGAGGAGACTATGGCGGCTGGCGGCGATGGCCGTAATGGGTTCAGAGCAAGGTGGGGAGCACACACGTCCCCGTGGCTTGGTCGGAGGTGGACGAACGGCGAGGCTGGCTTCCTCTCTAGAGAAGATGGACAGTGGAGCTCGTCGAAGTCGGTGTTCCCGATGTTGTTCCGACTAATCAACTGCATCGTCGTGCTCTGGAGATCAACACGAGCTCGCGTGAAGAAGTCGTGGAAGCAGAGGAGGGTAGGAGTCAAGGGGGATCCGTAGGCAACTCCGGTGATGATCGGAGGTAGGAGGCCCTCCTGGCCTTGCCCCGCTTGTCGGTGGTCAATTTGTGGCCAGTGGAGGAGTGGTGGATGGTTTGAGCAGCTCGGGAGGGGTCTATTTGTAAGAGAGGGAGATGACGAGCACCGGGCACCGCCGTGAGGAAGCTACTGGAGCTCTGGCGAGGCGTGTGGCTTGGGCACGAGTGGTGAAGTGACTAGAGGGGAACGGGGGAGCTGTAGATGCACGCGGGCAAAGCTGGGGTGCACAATGTGGGCCAGGCGACGCACTAACACACACTGTTCCCGCACGGGCACGCCGTGTCCGCATTCGGCGAGCCGTTTGCTGACGTCGGGAAGGACTTGGAGCTGGCCAGGTGGAAGAAGGAGAGCAAGTGAGGTGGCGCGGGCAAGCTGTAGTGTCGCAAGGGCGGCGTTTGGGTGACGGCCGAGGGTCCCGGCATCCAGAGCATGCACATTGCATGTCGAACAACTGCATCCCGCATGGTCACTGCATGCAGTGGCATACGCAGGACATTAGGCCAACAGGCCAAAAACCAGGGTGTCACAGAGAAAGAGTGCATTTTTGACTTCCTCGAGTGTGTAAGGGGAAACTTGCATATCATTCATCTCACTTGTGACCTTGCTTGGGACATTTTTTAGTATTGTATCCATATAACTTACACCCTCAGATGTATACAGAATTTGTAGAATTCATGGACCATGTTTTTCAACTCCTCGGATCCTCTGCCATTACACCAAGAGAATTCTGCAAAGCTTTGGTCATATTTTTCTTCCTCGAGATGCTAGCCTGAAGATGGAAAAACTTCAAGTTTTTGTCTCCCGAGGCCAACCACTCAGCTCTTGCTCGTTGTCGCCACATCACCTCCTCATGATGGTACATCTCTACTAATTTTTCATTGATTTTTAGCTCGGCGTGAGTGGGAACCGTCCTGTTTGGATCAGACCAAAGCTTTTCTGATTCTCGCTTTGTTTTGATATCCTTGCATACACTGGCAATGTATCATTGTTCGAGCGCAAGAGAGGGCTACCAATTTCATACTCAACTCATTTGTTCTGAAAGTGGTACCCGATGCAGCCATGTCGTGTTAATCATATCACCCCATTGCTCATGTCCTTCCCTCGTAACCTCGTAAAAAAAGGTCTTCGCCCTTGTGTTTGTTGGGAAACATAGTAGAAAACAAAAAAAATGCCCCTACGCACACCCAAGATCAATATGAAGATGCATTACGGGTTGAGGTCATGATCGTTGCCGTCACCGAGTTGGAGCAGAAGAAGAACGTGTCAGTTTATATCATACTTGGAGTCCCTTGAACCGTCGAAGAACGATCCCGCAAACCGCCGACGAACATTCCCTCGAATTGAAGACTGAAAGCACAATCTCTCTACTTGGTTGCAAGCGTGCAACCTTCATGACCTAACAGCGCTTCGCCGTCCAAACCTAATCGTCGCCAGAGAATTAGAGGAAGGAGATTAGAACTACACTGGGATTCTACTTATGAGGATTAGAGGATCTAGGTCTTGCTCCAATTAGATCAACTAGAACTAGAACTAAAGGAAACTAGTGGAGGCTCCAAACTCCAAACTTGTATATGTCCATACAGCAAAACCCCCTGTATATATAGGTTGGAGGGGAGGGAGAGGGCAACCAAGGAGGGAAAGTCTCTCCTTGGGGCGCTAGCCTTAGGAGGAGGAGTTGGACTCCTCCCACACTCCAATTCGCCCCCCCCCACACAAGGAAGGCCTCCACTTCCTATTGGGCCAAGTTTGGCCCGATGCTCCTTCCCCGGTTTGGCCTTTTAAGGACCGTTTGTATTAAATTTATTATAAAAGCCTTCTAATAAATATTAGACCCTTTTATATATCATTTAACAGCCCTAGAAACATTTTACACATATATATTATTTAACGGTAATACCTGATATTAGTTGATACTATCTGAAACCCTTTCGGTGACCCTGAAACGCTTACGGATATTTATGAAACAATTCCACAAATATATTCTCATCATTCCCGTCCTAATAACACTCAGTAGATCGTAATTGCCTTAAGCTTGTGACCCCGTAGGTTCGGTAACTCATAGACATGAACGAAACCCCTTCGCTCAATGACCGGTAGCGGAAACGTGGACGTCCTATCGATCCCTATGAGCACACGAATGATATTCAAGTGAATATTTGGTTATCATGTGATGTTCCCTTTGCTTCACAATATTTCACAAAACCCAGGATACATCGGTTTCCTCCCGAGTCATCACATGCTCACGATACCATTATCCTCGTTACTGGTTTTGTTCTTCTTTCTCGTTGTCATGTTCTGGCATCCCCGTGACGTAGTCACACGTGTCGTGCCAGACGATGATTGATACCATCACACCAAGAGGGCCCTAAGAATATCTCTCCATCTTCATAGGAGCCGATTCCACTCTAGGGCTATCTAGTCCCTTGTCAAACTTTCTGATGAGCCTATAAGTTGTCATTATGATTACCATGTTACATGTGACGTTTGAGCAACCCCAAAGTCCACCGTACGGTAAGAAGTGATTACGATACTCTCATGGTCTAAGGAGAAAAATCACACGTTAACACTCTGTGTTGTTACAATTGATTACATACGATATAAACTCAATTCGTTACACACAAATTTTGGTCGATTCAATATGATCGTTCTTCTAACGTCATACTCTGAATGTTGTTTTAGGACTATCGTTACACTTAGAGATATCCTAAGATCTGGAAAACATGATCACCAACAACACTTGAGCCAGTCTTAGAGGCAAGATTAGGAACCTATTCTTTACCATTTATCATTCCACGCATGCATATGAGTTTTCCACTGAGCCACCTATTCCAGGATCATAGCAGTTATAGCGTGAAATATAAACTCTTAATTATGAAAATGAAATCATAAAAATACAATATTATTGCCTCTAGGGCATATTCCCAATAGTGTTATGTTGTTGATGCCGATGCAAAGTCCACCAATATCGTGTCATGATCTGAAGTCACGACTGTCAGGTGAGTTTAGTCAGCAAGTGAAACCTTCGCTGCCAGTCCACAGAAACCAGCACTCGGTCTAGGCACACCATTGTGAAAGTACCACCTGTAACCTTCATCTCAAAGGTCGGGCCTGAGTAACCCAAATCTAGCAGCATGTAGACACCAACCTTATCTTGAAAAGCTTGGGTCTGCACACTGCTACGTTGTCCAACTCCTTCGTGCTCATCCGGATGTAGAACTTCATTGAAATCGCCCAGGCAAAGCCATGGGAGATTGCTGGAAGTACTGATGTTTTTAATAGTATCCCATGTTTGGTGCCTCAAGTGGGTTTGGGCTTCACCGTACACTATTGTAACTCTCCAAGGATCAAGGCTTGGTTCAAGAATGGAGCACTCAACATGATACACAGAGTAACCAAGAATATCTATTTTTATTTCATTATTCCAGAAAATGCCAACACCGCCACTGCTTCCCTGGCTATCAATCGCATATCCATTATCATACCCTAATGTTCCTGCTAAAGATTCTACCCTCGAGCCTCTTGTTGGGTTTCTACTATGTAGAGGATGGTAGGGGAAAATTTTCCTTGTGAAATCACAAAGCTCACTGACTGTCGTGGCTCTGCCCGCACCGCAACAATTCCAATAGAAGACACACATTGGACATGGCGGCACTCCTCTAGGAAGCCTAACAATTTTGCCATTGGGTTTTTTGTGTTGCCACCGTTCTTATGCAATGTGTTCTTATGTGCTGCAGTTACTTGTCCTTGACCTATTTTGTTCCTGCCGAGACGAGGGGCTCGATGGGATTTGAGGGGAAGGCAGCGTCGGTGTTTTGCCTTGGGCCGACATAGCTGTTATGGCTAACTCAGCTGCCACTGGATCAACTATCGCTGCGAGCTCCGAAGCTCGTTTTTTGTTTAGTTCGGCCTTGTGCATGTAGGCATCAGGGTCCTCATACTCTGATTCCCCGCTAGCTTCCTCCTGGGTGCGCCCTGGTCCATGACCGGTCCAGCCACAATGGCTACGGCCTCGCCCTCTCCCTCCTCCAGGCCCTCTCCCCGCTCCCTTGAACCAGCTAGCTCGCTGATTTTTGAAAACTAGGGCTAACGGTGGATGCATTCCATCCCGACATTCCTTGTACATGTGGCGCAAATAACCACAAAGCACGAATGAATCTGGTAGCCACTCATATGCGACTGTGAAGGCCATATGTTCATACACATTTAACATTTTTCAAATGCTTGAGTTACATTTTTTCAAATACATGTTCAACATTTTTTTCAGATACTTGTTCATCATCTTTTGAACATATGGTCAACATTTCTTCCATACTCCCGCCGTCCGGTGAAAGGTCTACATATAGAAATTTTAGGACAAATAATTGAGTGGAGTAAAAATGCATTGGGAAGAGGCAAGCCACCATCTCTTTTTTTAATTAACAAAACCCCAATGAGCTAAGTGTAGAATGTTATTGGTCTTGATCACCGTGTGATGACAGAGAAGCATTTTTTCTACTTTCATGTGCATTGGGAGGATAGAAGTACACTCTTTTGTGGACAAAATTTAAAGCCAAACGTACACCCTTCACCGGACGGAGGGACTACACAGTTAACATTTTCCATATGCTTGTTTAACATTTATTAAATACATGTTCAACATTTTTTCAAATACTTGATTAAATTTGTATACATATTATAAAAAAATCATCATTTTTTTCATACATGGTCAACATTTTCCTATACACATTTAACATTTTCAAATGCATAACTATTTTTAGAAAAAACATTATGTAGAGTATGTTTTTGTCATATATATCTTTAGAGTATTTGGAGGAGTAAATGAAAGTAGAAATCGAAAAACGAATAGTAGATCATTAATACCAGGAATATTCTGAAAACGACAACAATTTATCCTCATCATTGATATTAATCGGGATACCGGTAACTCCGTTACACTAAACGCAACTAAACTCGATTCTTCTAATTACGCCTATGGGGCAGTGCAACCGACAAATAAGAATCATTTGCCCAATATAATAAACAGATCTGAATCGCACGACATTGACGCAACGGGCAAACAAACATAGAGTTAAAAATAAGCAGGTGGAAGAGAGAGAGAAAGGGTTTATGATGGTCATCACCTGGAGGTGCACCGCATGAGCTGCTGCGTCAGGGCTTCCACCTCGTCAAAGTCCACTTCGGGCTCCCCCCTGCGATTTCCAGAGCAGAAAATTAAGATGAGTCAGCATCGAGATAGAGAGCAGAGGGAGAGATGATAGAGGGCGTGGGGGCAGGCATCAGGATGTCGATGTCACCGATGATCTCGGAGGCGTTGTAGATGAAGAGGCGGGAGACCTCGACGGCGGTGCCCTCGTCCCGCAGCTCCTCGAATGTGTCCTCGTCCACGACACCCTGGATCGACGTCGACCAGGGCAAGGCAAACTCATAGGCCAAGTCAGGCCAAATTCCACAACCACACGACTAAAGGGGAGGGGAGGGGCCTCACCTTGGTGCACATGCTGGCGATATGGGCGTTGAGCTGGGCCCTATGGTATGATGTTCCAGCTATCATCGTTGGAGATGTAATTGGCGACTTAATTAGCCGAGACTTTTCGTACCAATGCAAATACACCTAAGCCCAGAGATGCTCTTCACGCTATCTCGCGAACCGACAGCTTTGTGATCCCTGGATGTGACCTCGCAGACCATCCCTTCTGTTTTGCCCCTCCTCCGGCTACTGCTCGTGGCGCCGTCATACTCTTATAAGAAGGCCATGCTGAAATTTCAGACCGAAAAGACCTGTTTAACATGCCCAAATATGGTGATTGGCTACACTCTGGATACAACAACCAACAACAAGACTTGCTTATAGAGAAAAACAAATAGAACATACAGCAAAACAAAGTCACTAGAGGACCAACCAACCAGGTATAGGTATTATAAACAGCCCATAGGAAGGGCGGCAACACATCCACGACACACTAGAATATGGACTTCACACTGACATCAACACACGACAACAGTTTTCGTTCACAGGGTTACGAGCCCAAAGTTCCGACACGAGAATATTCATCTAAGTTTTACGCGCACCCTTTGAAAACCGCTACTTCTTCGGAGACACATCGAACGCATAATGCAAGGGATTGCATGGGGCCACACTCTTCCCCCTTCACTTGCCGCTACTTAGGAGTTAGGACCACATGCCGCGATTTGCTCTTCGAGCTGCATCAAAAGATGAATAATAGGTCAATGATTAAGATAAGTCTATGGCACATAATGATGCTCAAGTCACGTGGTTTCACTAATCAGCCATGTTACAAGTTAGCTAGTTTCTTATTTGGGCATTTGGCGAAGCTTAATTTAAGCCGGGAAACAAAGAATTTCTACCACTTTTTTAGCTACCCTGTGCATCTACCAAGCATGATGACAAAATTACCACATAATCATTTAACGGCTAAATGAGACTTTTCGGTACCTCAAACTAAGTGATCCAAATCTAAATGTCAAAAGAATTAGATTAAGGATTAAAGATTGTTCCCTTTTCTCTATCTTAATATGACCAACATTAGACACATAAGGTGCTACCTGCATCATGATCTCCAACTCATGTCGCACAATATAGAACTCATTCCTAACAAGAGCCAATGACACGAGACACCTGAAATAATGCAAAAAAAACCACATTGTCAGATTCTGAAGAGGTTAACAGAACTGAGATGAAACGGTTCAAAAATTGTAACCCTATACTTCAAAAAAGAAAAATCTCTAGCCATATATGAATTTAGTTGTGCTATAAACAGAAGTCTAGAGCCAATAAATTACAAGAGAACCATCAAAGTGTAGCATATTCAGATAATGAACCAAGTAATATCAACAACGTGATTGCAGATGAAGTGAAAAAGCAAATCAGGTTACTTCTTAACAACGTTAGATTGGTATGAGCTGAAAATAACGACAGCAAAGACAACATGAGCTGGCAGGTTTACATAGAGACATTAAAAAACAATGTTGCGAATAATTATTGTGTAACAATATTTAATAAGCTGTTGAGTTCTGACCCTTGTTTGTATTGTATGGCATAGAAATTGCCGAAGTGCATGCAGGCGAGGTTCACTTGCTGTGCACCAACACTGAAACATGCAAAAAATTGCAGATCAGGAAATTAGGAACTTATCAAACTTATTATAAACTGAGACGTCAATTCAATAATATTCTCAAGGAGCCATTTCCTATCATGGTTGTCAACTCCATAAATTGTTTGATGAACCCCAAAAAAACATCATTGCCGTTATGTGCAATAGCAGATTAGTAGTCCAGAAATATCCAGAAAACGACAAAGTTTTTGTTGACGAACCATGAAATTGTCATGAATACCGACAATTCCGCTACACGAGACACAACTACAATCAGGTCTTCTAATCTTGGATATACGATACCCGAATCACATCCATGACATACACACCCTGCGCGTGACAAATCTGAATAGAAACAACACCGTTCCAATGGAGAAACAGAAAAAATGGCCATTGGCGTTATGTAGAATTGCAGATCATTAATACCAGCCATGCTCATAAAACGACAATTTTTTTCATCCTCGGACTAGAATAATGGCATTGCCCGAAGAACAGACACGATAGTAGAACAAACGTTTGCAAAACGACAAAAAATCCCCTTGCCAAGCTATGCGATTTGATTGACATTGGGAAGAATACCAACAATTTGGTTACACGATATATGACTAAACTCAGCTCTTCTATCTATGGCTATACGGCGCCTGTAGAACGACACGAACCTCAATTGTGCGGCCGGGTCGTGAGGTACGCACCCCGTGCCGACACATCCAAATAAAAAACAACATCGATGCCGTGGACAAACTAGAAAAAATACTATTAGAGATAAATAGAATAGCAGATCATTAATACCAGAAAAACCACCATTAGTAATAAACAGAATAGCAGATCACTAATACCAGGAATATTCCGAAAGCGACAACAATTTATCCTCATCATTGATATTAATCAGGATACCGGTAACTCTGTTACACTAAACGCAACTAAACTCAATTCTTCTAATTATGCCTATGGGGCAGTGCAACCGACAAATAAGAATCATGCGCCTAGTATAATAAACAGATCTGAATCGCATGAATTGACGCAGCAGGCAAACAAACATATATAGAGTTAAAAATAAGCAGGTGGAAGAGAAAGGGTTTATGATGGTCATCACCTGGAGGTGCACCGCATGAGCTGCTGCGTCAAGGCTTCCACCTCGTCAAAGTCCACTTCGGGCTCCTCCCTGTGATTTTCAGAGCAGATAATTAAGATGAGTCAGTACCGAGACAAGAGCGGAGGGAGAGATGATAGAGGGCGTGGGGGCGGACATCAGGATGTCGATGTCGTCGATGATCTCGGAGGCATCATAGATGAAGAGGCGGGAGACCTCGACGGCGGTGCCCTCATCCCGCAGCTCCTCGAACGTGTCCTCGTCCACGACACCCTGGATCGACCACGGCAAGGCAAACTCATAGGCCAAATTCCACAACTACACGACTAGAGGGGAGGGGAGGGGCCTCACCTCGGTGTACATTCCGGCGATATGAGCGTTGAGCTGCGCCCTCAGTGCTGCGGCTGCCATGGCAAGGCGAGGAGAGGTTCGGCGGTCCAGGGGACTGAGCGGTGGAGACGGGGGAATTCGGCTGCGGATGTGGAGTGAACGAGGACAGGATCGAGGAGGAGCGGAGGTTGTATAGCTGGGCTCACGAGGGTCTCTCACGTAGGCGTTTGGCAGCGAGTGCTCTACTAGCTGTACTGCGTCGTCGGCCGGGCGCCATTAGTTAGCTTGGAAACGGCCCGCGTGCGTATTGCGTGCATGCATGCATGGAGCCACCGGTTGTGTGTCCACGTGTTCATGGAAGTGAGCGTCTGTTTCAACTTTAATCTCTTTTCCTTTCAAAAAGTGTTCATGGAAGTGAGCACACCTTGTTTTTTCAATGAGAATGTACAAGAAAAGTGGCCAAACTACTTGCTAACTGCATCTTTTTATTGTTCTGATCACTTTCTTTAAAGGGAAAATAATAATTACTGTAATTGTAATTCCTTTTCAGCATCTCTGCCATTTGACACTCAACAGCCAGAACCACCCAAAGAAAGAGCAAAAAAGAGGTATGCTCATCATTCTAGTGATCTTTGAAATGCTCTCGATAGTACATCACACTGTCCAATGAAACAATATTCAGTTGGCTCAGAAATTATTTTTCTAGGGGTGGACACAAACGGAAATTGGATTCATGTGGAGGTCAAAAGGACTCAAACATAGAGGACACTAATTCCAAACTTGATTCTACTTGTAGTGAACCACCGTATCATGAAGAGACAAGGTAAAGTCTTTGCGTGCATGCACCTTTCTGCCTTTCACTAATGCACTTATATCTGAATGGAACATGGAATCATTGTTGCCGTAAATATGTGCAAAAAATCTCTGCCGGGGTTGCTGATCCACGGGAACCTATGGGACCGGCGGACCGGGTCCCTTTCGGTTCGGCGGGGGGCGGAGGTTGCGCAAAGAGCAGATCGAGGCGAAGCTCGCGAGCGGTTTACCCAGGTTCGGGCCGCACGGATGCGTAAAACCCTACTCCTGCTTTGTGGTTTGTATTGATTCCTAGCTCGGGAGCGCGGAGTGCTACAGTACACACCGGCGGCTAGCAAGACCGAGCGTGAGTGAACGAGCTGGCCCCTCTCCCCTCGTTGCACTCGGGCCTCCTTTTATATGCTCAAGGGGTTACCAACATAGCAACGGGGGGGCAAAAATGTAAAAGTGGTGGTTGGTACAGCTACCTGTACAGTGTTATCATACCTAACCCTGGCGGCAGGGGACAAGGGCATTAATTGCCCGTCTGTGTCGCCGAGACAGTACCGAAATGGACCGCTAGGGACGCCACCGTTTGCCACGATGGTTATCTTGTCAGCGTCTGCTTGCCACCGCGCACCCCTAGCTGCACGGCCTCTCTGCCACGTGTGCTTGGGAGGGTCCCAGAGCGACACGTTGGCAGGTGTGCTGGAGCGCGGGCATGAAGTGGGGGTTGCCCGCGGCAAGCTCCTTGCCGCGGTCGTCGCCTTGTCGTATTCGGGAGCTTGTCGCTCACCGGGCCTTGCCGGGACGCGCGGCGCGTCGCGGCAAGCTTTCTTGGTATGCCTTGAGTGGCCTTCCCGGCAAGCTCCTCTTGCCGGGGTCTTGTCTTCTTCCCGGCCAGCTTCTCTTGCCGGGGCCTCGGTTGGCCTTCCCGGCAAGCTCCTCCTGCCGGGGCCTTCCTCTTGCCGGGGCCTTGGTTTTAATACTTTGTTCTTGAATGGTCTTCAAAGTAGCCGCGGAGGGTCTTGGCGGTCACCCGGCAAGCCTTGCCGCGGGGTGCTGCGACCGCCCGTGCACAAGTTCGGGATACTAGGGTACCCCTACTCTAGTACACCGACAGTAGCCCCCGGGCTTGGGCCAGACACGGTGCCGAGCGCTGTTGGGCCAGGCCCAAAACAGTGCACGGGCACGCGCGGCCTAGGTCATGCCGCATATCTCTCCGCTTCCACCGCGCACGCCCAGAACGGCACGCGCCAAACGCGGCGTCGTGGGTGACGTGGGCGGCGTGCGCGGGGTTCAGCCCCGTGGGCATGCGTCAAGCCATGATGAAGGGGACGGTTCGCGCCCTCCTACCTAAACGGAGGTAGGCGTGGGGGCGTGGTGCATTTACTGGACGGGGCCGGTGCGCGGTTTTCGAGGCGCCCACTCCTCGCGATCACGGGGTGGGGTGAGGCCGCCTCATCCGTCGCCTCAGCTCTGCATCCCCGCCACGCGGCTCCCATGCGCTTGGAGTCGTGGACGGTGGGAGTGGGAATCTGGGCCGTCGCGAGCAGAGGCAGCGGGTTGGCCCCGATTCCCTGCTCTCCCCGTGCCTTGATTCGCCGAGCGGGGCGGCCGAGCCCCCACCTCGCTCCTTTATAAAGAGCGGGAGGGGAGCGCAGAAACCCGCACTCTCTCATCTCCTCCTTTCTTCAGCTTCTGCTCCCCTTTCTCCCATTCGCCATGGAGAAAGGGAACCCTGGCCCTTCATCGGTGGCCGCGAGGGTCGCCGCCAGACAGCGTACCTCTCCCTCTCCCGCGCCCGTGGTGGCAGAGCCAGCCATAAGGGGAAGAGGGAGGGGGCGAGGTCGTGGACGAGGTCGAGGACGAGGTCGAGGCGCTCGGGGAAGAGGCGGACGGGGCAGCGCGCCAGCTTCGCCTTCGCCGGCGATTCCTCCCCCCACGGCGGTCCATATAGGGGACGACCCTTGCGAGTTCTTCGTCAGGCTGCGCCGGGCGCCTCGTCGTCGCCTCCGGCTTCCAGCTCCATTTGCGAGCGCGATGGAGTTGGACCCGCCCGAAACACTGAGACTGCACATGAGGGGCTGTGGGATCAGCGGCACGCGAGTCCGCGTTGTATTCCCAGCCCCCAATGTGATGTATCTGGATCGAGGGTGGAAGACGTTCGCCCGTATCCACAGCCTGACGGGGGGGCTCACCCTCCATTTTAAGTTGATGGAGGGCGATCTCCTCTCCGTCAAGGTCTCCGGGTGCTTCGGCACTCGGGCGAAGTGCTGCGTGGACAGCTCCTCCGATAGTGAAGGCTCCTCCTCGAGCGATAGCGACGAGGAGGAGAGCGACAGCGACGATGAGGGTAACGGGCGGCGGGATGGCGGGTCCGACTAGGTGTCGGGCGCCGCCTCGCGGGGCACCGGCGACCCCATCATCCGCGTCGCCGGCTCCTTGAACTCCCCGGGGTCGTCTCCTTGGGCGGCTGGCGTAGGGAGGCTGCGGAAGGGGAAGGGGGCTGGCGACAAGGCCGTCAGGTCGGAGTACGAGGGCGTGGTGCCCTCGACAGCGTGCTGACGTCCTGTCGCCCCGTCTTCGAGCCCCGCTTCCGGCGCCGCCATCACCGTCCAGCCTTTGGGCGGCCCCCGGGATGTTCTCTTGGCGTCTTCTGGCACCCGTAGCTCGCCTAGGCGCTCCTTTTGCCCTTTTCGCCTCCTTGATATACCTCCTGAAGAGGGGGACAGGAAAGGGATTACGGGCACCTTATCTTTTTAATTTGTAAGCCTTCGGGCCTTAGCTGCATTTAAAACTTGTAATCCTCTCTTTCATGTTTTTCATCCTCTATGGACTGTACCTGAGTGGGATGTTTTTTAATGAAAAGGGAATGTTTGCCGGGTTATTTGTCTCGCGGGTGGAACCCACGCCAAGGAGTAAATCCTTGGTGTCCCTCGGACAGACATTTCATCTCCCAGCAACAGGCCCTGCCGCCTTCCCACGTCGCTCGACCTTTCTCGCGCCTTTGACCGAGGTGGGAACGAGGCGGGTGCGGCCTCCTCGTTTCATCCCTTTGCTGCTGCGACTACGACCAAACTCGGCCCCGGGAATGAGCCCCAGGGCCTAGAGTTGAGGGAGTACGGCAGTTTTCGGGAAGAAACGTGGTTTCGCATTCCCCAGTCCATAAGAGGATGCATGAAGAGGGGCGAAAGACTTATCTGATATCGCAGCCCCCAGCAACTCTGGCTTGCCGTGGATGAATCTTGGCACCCGCAGCCCCCGGCAACACCGGTTTGCTGGGGCTCAGGTGCCGGTGCGCCCTTCTTCTCCTTCTCGCCCTCGAGTGGTCCGGCCAGGATATGCGAGCCCTACGAACGAAGGAAAAGCGAAGGGACGGACTCTCGACCTCTAAGCTAGGGGTTAGCCGCTGTTAGGCACTATCAACCCTAACCAAGGACGAGACTCGACCTAGCATGCATGCTCTAACCCCGGGGTGATCAGCGCTTCATTTACTGGTGCTCAGGGTCTGCGCCTGGCTCTGTACAAAGGATTACATGCAACAGCGGCAAGACTTGTACAGAAAGGTGGTTGCCGGACAGGGTCCGACAACCGCGCCTTACGGGTAAAACTTATGAAGATGCTCGATGTTCCAGGAGTTGCTCACTGGCACGCCATCTTCGGTCTCAAGGCGGACAACGCCAGGCCTTGTGACTCGCTTCACCCGGTAAGGGCCTTCCCACTTCGGCGTCAACTTGTTGGAATTCTTGGCCGACTGAACGCGCCGAAGAACAAGGTCGCCTTCCTCGAGACTCCTGGCATTGACTCTGCGGCTATGGTAGCGGCGCAGAGCTTGCTGGTAGCGAGCAGCTCGCACAGCAGCCTGGAGACGGTCTTCCTCAAGGAGCAGCGCGTCATCTTGCCGCAGCCGCTCTTGCTCGAGCTCATCATAAGCGAGCACTCGAGGCGACCCGTATACGAGTTCCGTGGGGGTAACTGCCTCTGCTCCATAGACTAGAGCAAAGGGTGTCTGTCCAGTGGCTCGATTTGGCGTCGTTCTGATCGACCAAAGAGCCACCGGCAGCTCCTCGATCCAGTTTCTTCCGCACTTGTGCAGCTTGTCGAAAGTTCTGGTCTTGAGCCCGCGCAGCACTTCAGCATTTGCCCTCTCCGCTTGACCGTTGCTTCTCGGGTGAGCAACGGAAGCGAAACAGACCTTGGCGCCAAGATCTTGGACGTACTGCATGAAGGTGTGGCTCGTGAATTGTGTTCCGTTGTCGGTGATTATCCTGTTAGGGATCCCGAAGCGGCAGACAATCGACCTGAAGAACTTGACGGCTGACTGTGCGGTCACCTTCCTCACTGGTTCCACTTCCGGCCACTTTGTGAACTTGTCGATTGCAACGTACAAGTACTCAAAGCCCCCGACAGCTCGGGGAAAGGGGCCGAGGATGTCGAGCCCCCAGACCGAAAATGGCCAGGATAAAGGGATCATCTGGAGAGCTTGAGCTGGCTGGTGTATCTGCTTGGAATGGAACTGGCACACTTCACACTTGGTTACTTGTGTAGTTGCATCCTGGAGGGCTGTTGGCCAGAAGAAACCTTGCCGGAACGCTTTGCTGACAAGTGCTCTTGCGCCAATGTGGTGACCACATATGCCTCCGTGTATCTCTGCCAACAGCTTTTGTCCGTCTTCCCGGGGAATACACTTCAATTTCACGCCGTGGAGTCTTCTTCTGTACAGTGTCTTGTTGACAAACTGGTACATACTTGACTGCCGGGCTACTCTTTCCGCTTCTCCTTGTTCTTCGGGAAGTTCTCCTATCTGAAGGAAACGGACAATCTGCTGCGCCCATGTTGGAGCTTGTGGCTCGACAACAAGGACTGAAGGCAACTCTGTTGCTGCGGGAACATCCGCTTCTACGGCAAGAATCTGCGGCTCTGCCGGAGCTTGACGTTCCCCGACAAGCTTGCCGGAGCAAAACTTGCCGGGAGCTTCTGCTTCAATGGAACAAACCCTAGGGCTTGCCGGAGCAGACTGCTCCTCAGCGCTCTTGGCGTCGATCTTGGGGACCCTCTTGGCGGCGGCTTCGGGAAGCTTTGCCGGCAAATAGTCACCAGAAATCAACTTCCTTTTCCTGCTCTGTCCAGTTGATGGTGTTACGGACGGTTGAGTCAGCTTGAGCACAAAGATCCCTGGTTCCATAGGTAACTTAAGTGCAGCACACTTCGACAGGCCATCTGCAATGGCGTTCTGAGTTCTTGGAACATGCTCCATTTGTAGGCCGTCAAAGTGTTCTTCTAGCTTCCTCACTTCGTCAACGTAAGCTTCCATCAACGGACTCTGATAATTCTTGTTTACTTGGCGGACGACAAGCTGTGAGTCACCCCTGACAATGAGCTTCTTGATCCCAAGGTCTGCCGCGATCCTGAGACCGGCAAGCAATCCCTCATACTCTGCAGTATTGTTCGTTGCTTGCTCCTTGGGAAAGTGCATCTGGACTATGTACTTGAGGTGCTCTCCGGTGGGTGCGATAAGCAGCACACCAGCGCCGGCGCCTTGCAGCGAGAAGGCACCATCAAAGTACATCAGCCACTCTTTGTTTGCTTCCTTGTCGGGGATGCTCGTTTCTAGAATTTCTTCATCGGGTGTTGGCGTCCATTCTGCTATAAATTCTGCCAATGCTCTGCTCTGGATAGTTGAAGTACTTTCAAACTTGAGGCCAAAGCTTGACAGTTCCAGTGCCCACTCAACAATCCTGCCTGTCGCTTCTGGATTCTGCAGTATCCTTTTCAGCGGAAAGCGAGTGACGACCGTGATCTCATGTGCTTGGAAGTAATGGCGTAGCTTTCTCGAGGCCATGAGAAGGCCGAAAAGCAATTTCTGCACACCAGAATACCTTGACCTAGCCCCCTGCAGGAGGGAACTGACAAAGTAAACTGGGCGCTGCACCATTCTCTTCCGTGTCTCCTCGTGCATCTGCGCAGATCCATCTTTGTCGGGACCAGAGCTTGTCGGGGAGGCCCCCTGCTTGTCTCTGGATGTGCTTGCCGCGGTTGCTGGCTCATCATCTGCCTCCCTCTCTGCCACTAACGCAGCACTAACCACTTGATTGGTTGCCTCTATGTACAGCAGCAACTTCTCTTGTGGCTTAGGTGCGACAAGTATTGGAGGGGAGGACAGGTATCTCTTCAGGTCCTGCAGCGCAGCCTCCACTTCCGGAGTCCATTTCATCGGACCTGCCTTTTTCAATAATTTGAAAAACGGCAGGGCGCGCTCAGCAGACCGAGAAATAAACCTGCTGAGAGCAGCCACGCAACCGGCAAGTTTTTGTACATCCTTGACGCGCTTTGGTGCTTCAATCTGCTCAATGGCCCTGATCTTGTCGGGGTTGGCTTCAATTCCCCGCTGGGACATGAAGAACCCGAGAAGCTTGACGGAGGGAAATCCAAACACACACTTCTCTGGGTTGAGCCTGAGGCTGATCTTGCGCAGATTTGCAAAGGTCTCGTCCAAATCTTGGGTCAGGGTTGCTCTATCCTTGCTCTTGACCACTATATCATCCATGTAGGCTTCCACATTTCTGTGTATCTATGGCTCAAGAGCAACATGAACTACTCTTGCAAATGTCGAACCAGCATTTTTTAATCCGAAAGGCATCCGTACGAAACAGTACGTGCCACATGGAGTAATAAATGCGGTCTTCTCCTCATCCTCTTCTGCCATGAAGATCTGATGATATCCTGAGTATGCGTCAAGAAATGAAAGCAAATCACATCCGGCTGTGGAGTCAACAATCTGGTCAATGCGCGGCAAAGGGAATGGGTCTTTGGGACAAGCTTTGTTAACATCGGTGAAATCGATGCAAAGTCTCCATTTCCCGTTTGCCTTGCGCACGACCACAGGATTGGCCAACCACGTGGGATGGAGCACTCCTCTGACGAGGCCTGCTGCTTCCAGTTTCTTGATCTCTTCTGCAATGAATTCTTGGCGCTCCACTGCCTGCTTCCTGACTTTCTGCTTGACGGGCCACGCGTGAGGACAAACGGCAAGGTGGTGCTCAATCACTTTCCTGGGAACACCGGGGATGTCTGACGGCTGCCATGCAAACACGTCGACATTCGCCCGCAGGAAAGTAACGAGCGCGCTTTCCTATTTAGGGCCGAGCGTGGCACTGATGGTGAAGGTACCACCAGTGCCGTCCTCCTTGGCGGACACCTTCTTTGTCTCTGGCGGAGCTGCCATCGTCTTCTTGCACTTGCCGGTGGAGTTCGATGGTGCGTCCTCAACGGCAGTGCAGCACTCCGAAGAGGTGCGCTTGCCGGAGTGGGCACCAGAACTCTTGCCAGATTTGGTCTTGCCGGCGGAGCTCGATGGCGCGTCCTCGACGGCGGTGCAGCACTCCGAAGAGGTGCGCTTGCCGGAGTGGGCACCAGAACTCTTGTCGGACTTGGTCTTGTTCCCCCCGGGAGCTTCAGCGGCAAGTTGATTGCGATCTGCCGTGGCTGCTGCTTCCCGGTAGATCTTGTCGGCACAGATAAGAGCATCCTTCTTGTCGCCGGGGACAGAAATGACGCTTATTGGGCCGGGCATCTTCAGCATGTTATATGCGTAGTGAGAGGCTGCCATGAACTTGGCGAGTGCTGGACGGCCAAGTATCCCGTTGTAGGGCAATGGGATATCGGCAACGTCGAATGTGACTTTCTCAGTCCTGAAGTTTAGCTCGCTGCCGAATGTTACCGGCAGCGTGACCTTTCCCTTCGGCTTGCTCCTTCCCGGGTTAATTCCTTGGAATGTGCCGGTCTCTTCGAGCTCGCTGTCAGGGATTTGGAGTTTCTGGAGAACAGCGGAGGAGATCAGGTTCAAGCCGGCCCCGCCGTCAACTAGCATCTTTGTGACCTTGAGGTTGCGGATAGTTGGTGAGACCAACATCGGCAAGCACCCGACCGCAGTTGTTCGATCAGGGTGGTCCTCAATGTCAAAGATGATAGGCGTGCTGGACCATTTCAGAAGCTTGCGCGATTCGACAGGTGGTTCCGCTGCATTGACTTCCCGCGCCCACTGCTTGAGTTGGCGGGGTGAAGCATGCAGAGAAGCACCACCGTCAACGCACAAGACCTCTGTGGCTTTCTGAAACTCTTGTTCACTGGTCTCAACATCATCCATGTCTTCGTCGTCGTCATCTTTGTCGTTGTCGCGGCCGCGGGGAGGCCTGTCTCCTTGCCGCTGTTTGGCCTTGTCGCGGCGTCCTCCCTGTCCGGCGCGCTTCTTGCCGGATCCTCCAGCACCTCCTTGGGCCCTCTCCTTGTCGCGCCGCTCGTACTCAGCTCTTTGCTGCTGGACAAGCTGCTCGACTTTCTTGCAGCTCTGGAGGTCATGGCCCTTGGTGCGGTGAATCTTGCAGTATTGCTTGTCAGAGCCGTCCTGCTTGTCGGCGGCTGCCACAGCCTGGCAGTTGGCGCACGCGGCAACCTCCTTGCCGGAGCCACTGACCCGGGCTTGCTTGGCGCCGCCGTCGCTGCCGGACTGCTCAACGACCAGCACCTCCTTGTTCTGCTTTTTCCTGTTGTTGCGCCGCCGGTTTTTCTTTGCCGGGGCGGCATCCTCGCTGTTAGATCCCCCTGCTCCAGTGCTTTCCGGGGAATTTCCTCCCTTCCTCAGCGGGTGCACACTTGTCGGCCAGGGCATATAGCTCGCTGACGTCCCGAATCTTGCACATCGCCAACTCCTCCCGCATCCTGCGGTTACGCACGTTCTGATGGAACGCGCTGATTACCGCGGCAGGGTGGATATTTGGGATGTTGTCCTGTACACGGCTTAATATCTGGATGTACTTGCGCAGGGGCTCTCCTTCCTTCTGGACGAGCAAGTGAAGATCGCTCTCTTGGCCATGCGGTTTGTGGCCGCCTGTGAAGGCGCCGACAAACTGATGGCATAGATCAGCCCAGGAGGATATGGAGTTGTCCGGCAAGTGCATAAGCCAGGACCTGACGTTGGGCTTGAGCACCAACGGGAAGTAGTTGGCAAGGATCTTATCGTCCCGCCCCCCAGCAGCTTGCACCGCGATGGTGTAGATACTGAGGAACTCCGACGGATGCGACTTGCCGTCGTACTTCTCGGGTACATCTGGTTTGAAATTCTTCGTACTGGGCCACTGGACTTGCCGCAGCTCATGAGTGAACGCAGGGCAACCTACCGCGTACGGCAAGTCGCCTGGCTCCTCCGGCGCATGCATGTCAACAGAGGGCCTAGCGCGCTGGTTTGATTGACGCCGCGCTTCTCTCCGGCGCTCGATGCGAGTACGAGCGTCTTCTTGTTGTCGTTCCTGAAGGACTTGGCGCTGATCGCGACGAGCCCGCGGATCCGACGACGCGGTGGAGTCGCTGTCGAGGTGGACCCGGCGAGTCGACGATCTTGGCCTTCGGGGTGGAGAGTGCACAGTAGTTGCACCCCCACCAGTCTTGTTGTCTCTGGCTTGTGCCTGGCTGGCATGCCGCGGCCGAGACGCGCTCGGCTGCCGTGGAGTGTCGCTGTTGGCAAAGCCGATGAGACTCTGGATAGCGGCCCTCCAGTCGTCGACCTTGTCCGGCGCTGGAGGGTAGTCTAGGAGCAGCTGAGCTCGTGCCAACGCTTCTGCTGCGGTGGCGGGTGGCGGTGGCGAACGGTGCGAGGAGCGGGATATGCTCGGACTTCTTACTACGTTAGAAGGAGCAGTATCTCGCCCAGGCGACCGTGTCTCGCTCGCGCCAGCAGGTTGACGTGCATGGTGGTCCTGAGCGCTCCGAGATCCACCAGCACGATCTTGATCTAGCGAACGCATGGTACCGTGAGTACCATGACGCTGCCGGTCCCGCACCTCCTGAGATGGGCGCGGTGCATGCACGGACGCCGAGGTCTTGGAGTGCGCCCGGTCATTATGGGAGCCGGCTACGCCGCCGGTGGGCAGCGCAGCCTTGTCCTGGGACCTGGCAGCACCGTGAGTCCCCTCGTCGACGCGTGTTCTTCCGCCGGCGCCTGCTCCACCAACCGTTTGCTCCGGCGGTGGCTGGCTCGGCGCAGACGGAGCAGCTGCCTCCAAAACTTTCTTCTTCGGTGGCATGTTGATGAAGGTGATGAAGATCTAGCTCGCAAGAACGCCGGATCTGATTCACACAACTTCGATGCCCCCTACCTGGCGCGCCACTGATGCCGGGGTTGCTGATCCACGGGCACCTATGGGACCGGCGGACCGGGTCCCTTTCGGTTCGGCGGGGGGCGGAGGTTGCGCAAAGAGCAGATCGAGGCGAAGCACGCGAGCGGTTTACCCAGGTTCGGGCCGCACGGATGCGTAAAACCCTACTCCTGCTTTGTGGTTTGTATTGATTCCTAGCTCGGGAGCGCGGAGTGCTACAGTACACACCGGCGGCTAGCAAGACCGAGCGTGAGTGAACGAGCTGGCCCCTCTCCCCTCGTTGCACTCGGGCCTCCTTTTATATGCTCAAGGGGTTACCAACATAGCAACGGGGGGGCAAAAATGTAAAAGTGGTGGTTGGTACAGCTACCTGTACAGTGTTATCATACCTAACCCTGGCGGCAGGGGACAAGGGCATTAATTGCCTGTCTGTGTCGCCGAGACAGTACCGAAATGGACCGCTAGGGACGCCACCGTTTGCCACGAAGGTTATCTTGTCAGCATCTGCTTGCCACCGCGCACCCCTAGCTGCACGGCCTCTCTGCCACGTGTGCTTGGGGGGTCCCAAAGCGACACGTTGGCAGGTGTGCTGGAGCGCGGGCATGAAGTGGGGGTTTCCCGCGGCAAGGTCCTTGCCGCGGTCGTTGCCTTGTCGTATTCGGGAGCTTGTCGCTCATCGGGCCTTGCCGGGACGCGCGGCGCGTCGCG
>NC_053027.1:548486697-548606854 GCF_003073215.2 Triticum urartu
AAGCTTCAAACCAAAAGCAACTTCCTTGAAGCAGCAGCCGCACGTACGTTTGGGTTTTAGTATAATCGTAGCGTATCCGCGGCAGATTCCCAGGTTACCGCCGGTTCACACTTCACGCCTCACCCTGGCACCCGCGATCACCACAGAAACCCTAGCCATCCTGATACGTTCTCTCGGCTCATTTCATGGCTGGAACGACCGAGAAAAATCGGGCTGATATTTTGTTGTCCTCTTCTCTTTTGTCAGGGCGCAACACAGGGTATATGCGGTGGGCGCGCGATCCGCCCGCACTACATAGCGCCTACGCAGCCGCCGCCGACGGGGATTTCCGGTGGTGGTGGTGCCGTGCGGGCCCCGGCGACGGCACCGCGAAAAGTTAAAGACGGCGACGGGCGGGATGGGACGGGGGATGGCGTGAAGTTGATCAACGCCAGCCAGATAGATATATCATCGGAGACGGAGATAGAGATCGTTTCTTGAGAGGAAAATTCAGCTCGTTGGAACATACTACGTATACTGTAATTTTCGTCGATCCTAGCTGCATCCCTAGCTTTGTTTCATCCATGATAAGAATAATGCTGCGTCGTGGATTCTGATTCACCGTCCACCGGGTAGCAGTGAGACCGGGGCGATGATTGAGCGAGCCCAGTGTAATGCTAATGTTCTACTTTGACGCCTTTGCTGGTCTTTTCTGTGGAAAGGGATTTGTGCTCCTTGACTGACTTTCTTTTTAATAAGTGTTTTGTTCTGTGTGGATGGATAGAAATAAACTCTTGGTTCTGCTCTGGAATCGGTGCTTCTTTGGTGGGGTTGGTGGTAGAAGATGCTCTGAAATTTGACACTAAAATGGATCACGCTTGTGTTCGTTGATCTGACCCCGGTGGTGTTTCTTGGCTCAATGGCTCTGCATATCTGAACCATGAACAAACGAACTGCTCCATGCACGAAACTTCTGCTCGATTTTAGCACGACGTGTACATCCAGCGGCCGGTGCCCTTTTCACTCATACACATGTCCGGCTGGATTACACGTCATGTGTGAATCGTGAAAATTCTGCCGTGTGAATAGCATAACTCATGAACAAATTAAGCTACTGGTTAATGATGTTTTCATGTGAAATACAGATGCAGTGCTCTGTTTTTTTTAACAGCTGCTGCTGCCATGTCAGTGCTGCCTGCTAAAGGGAAATACAATTTTTGAGGGGTTAAAAGGAAATACAGATTTTTTTTAGGTAAAGCTAGGTTGTATTGATCAAATGCCACAGAGTCTGGAATACATCTCGGATCATGGGGTTGAACAAGCCACACGTGACGCTCCTGTCCTAACGAATGCAAAAACTTAGCTAGATTGTGAGCCTCTTTCTTAGCATTTGGCGTGACAATTGGATCCCGTGCCCCTGTTCTTATAAGCGAGTCGCCACCCAGGGGTTATGCAGGATACATTATGTGGCTGATTTGTTCAATGCCAATGGCTCATGGAAGATGTGATTGCTTGGGGGCCAGGCAAGTTTGGGCTTTTTTCAGTTAAAAGTGCTTACGATTTTGCGTTTGATGAGACTCAGGGTTCTGTGGCTGCTTCTAGCTCTGCTCCTGATATACCACCTACTGTACGTAATTTTGCTTGGAAAGTGGTTGTGAACTCACTGCCCACATGACAAAATAAATATTCTCGTGGCTCGAAAATAGATGGCATTTGCCCTACCGAAGTTGAAGACAATTACCATCCATTCCTCCGGTGTCCGCAGGCTTGTGGACTATGGTACACCATGGCAGAAATGGTCTTTTTCAGAGTTAAACGAGATTAAGAACACAGGTAAAGAGTGGTTACTGCATGTTCTTGAACCGATTTCTGACATTGAAATGTCCATGTTATTGATGACTATATGGCGTAGTTGGCACGTCCGCAACGAGATCATTCATCATAAACCACACCACCTGCTGAATCGTCGTAGAGGTTTTTGATTAGCTACCTAGATTGTCTCATTGGACTAAAAACTGACTTCTGCGATGATCCTACCGAAGGTATGTCAATTATATCTTTTGATAAACCAGTCAGACCCGTAGTACCGGTGCAGTATGCTTGTTGGATGCCGCCTGCCTCTGGTTGGGTGAAACTGAGTTCAGACGGAGCTTTCGCCGACGATGGTTCTGCCGGTGCCGGCATGGTCTTGAGAGACGACAAAGGTGCAATCATTTTCTTTTCATGCAGATCACTTTTTTCTTGCCGAGAAGCGTTGGAAGCTGAGCTTTGTGCATGTATGGAAGTGTTGGAAGCTGAGATGGTTGTCATTTTGAAATGCTAGTCGAGAAGCGTTGGAAGCTGAGTTTTTTTTTGTGAGATGTGTCTTTTTTTTTGGGCGAGAGTTGAAGGTAGGACTACGACTTGGTTCGAGTCAGGTCCTTCAGCTTCTTTAGAGCTAGCACTTGCAGATTGTAATGGTAATGATTGTTGAGTAATACAAGTTTCTAACCGCAAAAAAGAGATTGTGAGCCCTTTTATTTGTCTCTCTACCTTCAAAAACGAAATTACAATTAAACTAGTAGCACGAAGCTTGATCTCACTAATGATACTACCATATCTCAAAGGGAAATATAGATGCAGAGTAAGATTGATTTTGGGGGCGTGACTATGTCTCACTACCAGCGAGACAGAGTAAGCTCTCGTTGAAGGCCCCAGCCTAAATGAGCCGGCCCAGCTCACGCGAGGCCGCTGCCTCTTTTGTTTGTTTGTTTGACCCTTTGTTTTCTTTTCTTTTTTACTTGTGTTTACACTTCCAAAAATTCTAAACATATATATTAGAAAATATATTTTCGTAATATTTTTAATCATGCATTAAAAATGTTAAATGTGTATAGAAAAAATATTGACCACATATACAAAAAATGTACACAAAAATAAAAATTTTGTGTGAAAAGGTTGATCATGTATTTAAAATATGTTAATCAAGAATTTGAAAAAAATTAAATAAGTATTAGAAAAATGTTGAATGTGTATAGAAAAAATGTTGACCCTGTATGCGAAAATATTAATCAAGCATTGAAAAAAAATGTTGAACAAGTATTTAAAAAATGTTATTCAAGCATTCAGAAAAATGTAAAATGTGTATAGAAAAATGTTGATCATGTATTAAAAAAAATCTTAATATTGCATTTTAAAATGTTGATAAAGCATTTGAAAAATGTTTAAATGTGCATAGAAAAAATGTTGATCATGTATTAGAAACATCTGAATCTTGCATTTGAAAAATGTTGATAAAGCCTTTGAAATTTGTTAAAATGTGCATAGAAAAAATGTTAACCATATATTAGAAAAAGTTACTCATGTATTTAAAAAATGTTAACCAAGCATTTGAAAATTTTAATGTGTGTATAGGAAAAATGTTGCCCATGTATTAAAAGAATGTTAGTCTTGTATCTCAAAAATGTTATCAAGCATTTGAAATCTTATATTTAAAAAATGTTAACCAAGCATTTGAAAATTTTAATGTGTGCATAGGAAAAATGTTGACCTTTTTATTAAAAGAATGTTAATCTTGTATCTCAAAAATGTTATCAAGCATATGAAAAATGTTAAATGTGTATAGAAATAATGTGGACCAGGTACTAAAAAAATGTTGACCTTGAAAAAGTGATCAAATACAAGTATTTAAGAAAAATGCAGATCATGTATTTAAAATGTTCAATGTGTATCGAATTTTTTTTCATGTGTACACACCAAAGGTATATTGTATACTAAGAAAACCTATGCGAAACAAAAGAAAAATGAAGAAAACCAAAAAGAAAAAAATGAAAGAAACAAGAAACCGAAGTTAAATGAAAAAAACAAAGAAAACCGAACTAAAACCAATGAAAAAAACAAAGAAAATCGTAAGAAACCCAAGTAAAACAAAAAAAAAGAACTGTTCAAAGAAAGAAAACCGAAGTTTAATGAAGAAAACTGATGAAAAAACAAAGAAAATCACAGTATATCAAGGAAAAAACAACGGAGAAAATTGATGAATAAATAAAGAAAATCAAATAAAAGATAAAAGAAAACGAAAACGAAGAAAAATGAAGTGAAGAAAATCAATAGAAAAAACAAAAAAATGTGAAGAAACAAAGAAAAAAACAAGACATTAATAAACGAGCTAGTCGAGCGAACCGGCGAATTACTCGATCGAAGAAACTCAGCGAAGGGAAAAAAGACAAAATGGGGCGGCCCAGTAGCTAGGTACACGATAAAAAGCTTCAGCGTGTGCATCTTCCATCTCGCATAACGAGAGATAGTGTTCTCCGAAATCACTAGTTGAGGAGTACTCCTTCTAAAGATCATTTTTACCTCCTCAGATTACGACAAGTGGCACATTGTATATGCTCCATTTGTCGTAACCTGGGAGCTTTCTCTTTTTCGTAGATCCATTTATTCAAAATGTTTTATCTCTTAAGTTGTGCGTCCAAATCTCAAACGTTCTCATAGTTGGATTTCTGACGTCGACATCTTCAAAACTGGATCCCATGTTGATAGGTATTGATGAACTTTTTTTTTCACAAAAACCGGACGGAAATATTGTGCCTCTCGCGGAAGGAAAAACAAACACGATTTTTCCGTTTTCGAGAGGGAAAGCAAATCCGTGCCTCTTGTGGAAGCAAAATCATGCCTCTCGCAGAAGGAAAAAATGTATTTATTTCCGTTTTCGAGAGGCACGACCGTGCCTCTCGCGGAGGCAAAACCATACTTCTCGCGGAAGAAAAACTATACCTCTCACAAAAGTAAAAAAGAAAACATATTTTTTTTCAGTTTCCAGAAGGCATGGTCATGCCTCTCATAGAAGAAAATCCGTGCCTCTCGCGAAAGAAAAGAAAACATATTTTTTCTGTTTTTGAGAGGCAAGACCGTGCCTCTCGCGTAAGGAAAAAAAGATGTGTTTTTTTTTGTTTCCCTGAGGCACGGCTGTGCCTCTCGTGGAAGCAAATCCGTGTCTCTCACGAAAGCGAAAATAACATGTTTTTTTCATGTAAAAAATCATATTTTTTTTCAAAAGCTAAGAAAGACCGATGAAAAACTGAGAAAACAAAAAGACCAAAAACCATCTAAAAGGCTGAAAATGCGTGTGAAAAAAAAGAAAAGGAAAATTTGGTTCTGCTCTGGAATCGGTGCTTCTTTGGTGGGGTTGGTGGTACAAGATACTCTGAAATTTGACGGTAAAATGGATCACGCTTGTGTCTGCTGATCTGACCCTGGTGGTGTTTCTTGGCTCTGCAAGTCTGACCTATCAACAAATTAAGCTACTGGCTAGTGATGGTTTCTTGTGAAATACAGATGTGGTGCTTTGCTCTTCCCTTTTCTAACTGCTGCTGCTGCTGCCACTGCCAGTGGTCACTGCTTTTTTTTTTGAGGAACGCCAGTGCTCACTGCTAAAGGGAAATAAGTACAGATGCAGAGTAAGACTTATCTGGGCCAGTATCATGTCAGGGACGGAGACGGAGGTCTCTATTAAGCCCGGCACGGCCCAAAGGTCTGCTCTGCAGCCCATATGCATCTTCTCTTCTTTTCGCGGCGGAGGTTTCCTGCCGCCGGCGCCACCCAGCTCCGGACCACCCCACGATCCGCGCCGTCTCCGCTCGGCCCTTCCCTCCCCTAAGGTTCGGATTCGGGTCGATGATTTAGCAGAGCCAGCCGAGGGCACCGCCTAGGTGAACTCGATTTCTCCACCGCGCTTGGTTAGCTCTGTTGATTCTGCCATCTAGTGTCTAGCCGACCATGATTTGAATGACAGTTGTTTTTGGTATTTATATTGTCTTTACATTTGTTTCTTGAAGTCACAACAAGGGGGGCACAGAGCTAGCTCCTTTTCATTGAGACCTAACATGACACCTCTTTCCTGTGTGGTTGTCTGGGCCTTTAGATTTGAAGCGAGTAACAGGTTCTTCTACCTGCACAATCGGCTGAACTGCTGGAACCAGGTCTCACTTATTTTATCATTGCATGTCTTCATACGAGATCTGCAGGGCTCCCTCCACCTTTCGCCGAGGATCCGATTCCATTGTCTGCAGGGCTCCCTCCACCTTTCTTCAAGTTTTTGGGCTGGATTGAAACAACAAGAAAATAATTAAGGAAACAGTGTAACTGCAAACAGAGGAAAAGAAGAAGAGGGTTTTCAGTTCAGATCCATACCTGGCATCACCAGTCTACCAATTATCAGCAAATTGTTGGGCTGGATTGAAACAACAAGGAAATCATTTTGGCGCCAAATTGTCATTTTTGTTCTGCTTCCTCTGCAAAAATACTAGCAGCAGTCCGGCTGCAACAAAGAGGATCATGGCCACCAACACGAAGATATAGATGGATGTCTTGAGATGTTGCACGCTTCCAGCGGTGTTGGCTCCCATCCAACTAAACAAGCCCACTGCCTGTACAGATTGGGGTTCACCACCATGATGATGAGGGCGATGGACATCATGAAGCTCACCCAATTGCAGTAGAAGATGGCGTTGTAACGGCGTGGGTAGTTGTACAACAGAACCAGGTAGCCAGCATGGTGCCCGAGCCTATTGTCCTGGAGCTTGAAGCCGCCAGGAGGGGTGAGGCCGGCTTGGTAGGTGATGGTCGTGACCAAGATCGCGAAGAGGAGCAGTTTGCGCCTCTTCTCCAGCAACTGATCTTGGTCATCATGAATGTTTTCCTTCTGATAGTCCAGCGTAAAGAAGACGACCTGGATCACCACATAGACCAGGACGGCGCTTGCCCTCCAGTTTCTTCCTGTTATTACTAGTAGAACGCCCGTGTGTTGCCACGGGCCAACAAATGGATCTATCATGAGCCCCTAAACTTTAACTCCTGGATCACCGTGTTATTACTTCGCTATGTTGTCAGGCCACTCCAAATTCACCTGGTGTTCGCTCCAAGTCTATTAATTTGTTGAGTCCCATCATCCCTAACATATGAATTGACAAATGAATTCGAGTCATTTGGCTTCAACTCTACATTGCCACCCAGCTCAAATTCACATATATTTTTGCCATAGGCATTCTCATCATCCCTAACTTTAAAAGTCTTCCGACATTCCTCGTCCACTCCCTCCTAGAACTTATAGAGAGTTAAGTGGGTGTAACAACCTTTAACTCCTCAAAATTTGAGTAGAATTTGGAGGGTCTTTTGAGGACTTAAATTTTAGGGGAAGCGCTTTAGATGCCCTTACTTATCAGATTACTTTTCCAAATCTAATAAATAATTTATTGTCAGGTCTTCTGTAATCTCTGTCCTCATACTATCTGCATCAAAGAAAGGATGAAAATGAAAGAAAGTTGTACTGCAACAAAACAACTATATCCTATTATTTGAGACAGATTTTCCCTCGGTATTTGATGTCCCCTTGATAGGAGGGCATTTTCAATCCATGTCAAGTCTCGATAGGATTCATCCAACCTGAAATATATAGTACTATAAATGTTTTGTAGAATAGGGGAAATGTTTATATATATACACACACAAAGATGGTGTATGGATGGTTTTTCTGCAACACACTGAAGGAGAACATGTAGAGGCATTTTCTCTTCAGGAATATTTAATTTTTTCTATACAAGTTATCTTAATCTATCGATCAATGACATGGTTAAGTACTAAATTTCATGGATTCATGTAATATGCATCTTTTATCAGTTAGTACTCCTTTTTAGTTCGCATATAAGATTTGTCTGAAGTCAAGCCTCGTAATGTTTGACCAACTTTATAGAAAAAAATACCAACATTCACAATGTGAAATCAATATCATTAGATGCGTCATGACTCTAATTTTCATATCATGTAACATTAGTATTGTTGATGTTGATATTTTTCCATATAATTATGGCCAAACTTTATGAAGTTTGACTTCGGACAATTCTTATATGCAGAGTAAAAAGGACTGGAGGGAGTACTAATTTGCAAATGAATCAAATGCAAAATAGCAATAGATCACTTTACCATCCATTAAGCCGACAGTATCAACAATTACTGTTGGGGCTACCCAACAGTTATTCTGCTAAAAAAAGGTAGTCGACAAAACACATCAATCTAAGTTGTCGGCAAGACCTCTATAACTGTAACACCATAGCAGAGAGAGTAAAAAACTCAGGATGGCGAGTTCACAACAACCTGACAGTTTAGAAATCCATAAACATGATTGAAGACGCCTCACTTATGTCATGATCTAGAGTCTCCAAAGAGAAAACAACAACTACCTGAGTTACGAAAAATACTTGGTTTTGTTGAAATAGCAACCCTGATGCCATTTTAACAATCTATCACCGGTTCAGTTAGTTCTATGGCATGAAAACCAAAGACAAAACTAAGGAAGTCCAAATAAATTTAATATTTGCAGTAAGCAACAAAACTAATTTTTTTCTCAATTTAGGTGTAAATTATATGTCAACCTGGAATTAGATATCTGTTATATAATTATTTTGCAGGCAACTGAATACTTAGAATATATAATACTCACCAATTTGGTGAAACAAATGAAAAGTACAGGATTGTTTAAACCCATGTTCAGAGCACAGAATTTCCTGGGATAGCCTATGCATTAAAAACAGGGCTAAGTATTAGACACAAGAGCATCATTGAATACAGATTTCAGCAAATAAATTACATGATGGGAGGCGGAAGCAAAGTGAAGTAGGGAACGAACAACTACGTACACGCTCCCTCTTTAATAATAGAGATCATCATTAAGCGCGTTGTTAGACAATTCAAAGCATTAGATCCTCAAGATATCACCTTTGTTTTACCTCGGTGAAAATTTCCAGTAATCCATGGCAATCAATAAAAATTTCCCTAATCATCTATCTTTAGTCATTGACAGAAATAAGAGGGAGGAAAATATAGAACCACCCTCACTTAAATCACCCAAGGTTGATGCGCGATGTGCCTGTCCAGAGACTCCAAAATGAGTCTAGTGCGAGCCTTCTCTCCTTTGACCTTCGCAGCCATCACGCCAGCTTCCGCCATGCACATGTCCTCCACGCACCCCCTTCCATCACTTCCTCGGCCTCTTCATTCTTTGGCGTAGGATCCTTTGTGTTCGCTTCTTTCTTGAGGCATCAAATAATGTATATCGTTGGACAAGAATTACAAGATGTTTAACACAAAGTGTTTGTTCATAATTGGCTTAGCAACGATTAAAAAACACTACATCTTCAATAAATGGTAAAATGCTTAAGAAGCAAGACATTTATAAGTAACTTTACCATCTCCTTCAACTGTCCTTTCTTCAGGAGCTCAGGGGCTCACTATCTGGGCGGTAAGCAGGCTGCCACGCAAAGATTCTGGATGCAAAAAAGAAAGTAACAACATTTAGTAATTCAGCCATATTCCTAGTATCTACATATTAGTTTGTGTTAAAAAACAATGCACAAATCATATCACTGCCGTTGTACCATTCCATCATGGTTGCAAGCTCCTTGTATTCAATGTTTTTGTCAATGTTCTCCTTTGACAAAAATATCCCTAAAATCATCTCTCCCCTCTTAGCATTAAGGAGTGATCTTGCAAATACAAAAGGTTTAGGGTATGAGCACCAAATATAAAATGGTGACTCGTAGCAATGATTTTCATAAAAAAGGTCACTGAATATAATAAATATAGGGCTATGCTATGCACTTATAATTAACAGTTTTTTGACTGGTACTTATAATGAACAGCAGATAATAAAAAAACAGTATGTAAAGTTAAAATATGGAAAATAGTACTGAACTGGATGTATTAATATTTCAAAGAACTTATGGGGTATGAACATATTATTCGGAGGCATAAGGCCATGTCCAACGCTCAGCTGCCTGTTCAGACGCCTAACGAATAATAATAATTAATTAAATCAATTAGCATAGGTCTAGGTTTCCCCGCCTCCAGCGTGGCAAATTTAGTAGGTGTCGTGTGTTAACATAGTAGCAACCAACCTGATTCGCTTCCATGACCAAGTTGGCCATACTGAGGAAGTCCTGATGTACTGAATAGCACAGAAGAACTAAATACATCTTAAAAGAAATGACGAAGGAAAAACCCCACTAATTACAGCCAAAGCAGATAATAATCTAAAGTTGTTATCATGAGAAGATGATCAAAGCTTGCTTTATCTGAAAGAGAAAAAAAACGTGCTAATCTTTAAGTTTAATAGTTTCAGGAAGGCCTTACAGTACGGAAGATCCCTCAACCGATGACAATTAGATAGTGAAGTCGGCACCACAAACAACATTAGTTGCTTTAGTAACAAGGCAGGGGAGTGGCGACACCTTAGTCCCTGCACCAAATTTGGAACAACACGGAGTCAGGGACAACACAAAAATAACAGCAGTGTAAGAACACAGTGGGAAAATGAGTTTCCCATATGGTCAAATTCCCATAAATTGTCAGAACTGCCCCATCGTCCTAAACAATATAAGTTATGTATGCTCATGTCATAAATATTTTTATTGGTTTCATTATCACCCAAACAGGTAGATTCTAAGAACAGGTGACAATATAACTTGTATTTGCTGCACTTCTAGTTGTGTCATCTATCAACCATAAAAAAAGCAACAGGAGAGGGAGTCAACCACTCCTTAGTGAACTCGTCCCCAGCAGTCACCAAATACAAAGCACTTCCTTCGGTCACTCACGACCATCGGATGATTTCTTCCAACACCCGCTGCAATCATAGTGTATCTGCAAAACTGAGAACTGCTAATTAGCATTTAGAAACATGCCTATGAAACATGTAATGCCGTTGGTCTATTCAATTCATGTATGTTGGATGCTAGAAATAACAGTGGTGAGTATGAAACGTGACAAAAATTAAGCATTGACTCATACTTGATACCTGCAAGTCTGCAGCCAAGAGTCTTGACACGCAAGAACAACAAGAACGGCGAACCTGCTCGAGTAGCCAGACGGAATTATGCAAGTTGCACTTGGAGATCCTCTCAGCGCTAACGAGCTGCTGGACCGGCAAGTGCAAGGTGCCCCTGCTCCTCTTGGCCCATCTGCGCCACAGCCTCCTGCGACATCTTGGGGACGAACTCCCTAGCCGTGACCTCCAGGACGACCTGCGATCGGCGTGCTCCCCGGGCAGCGGCGGCGGACGCGAGGAGATCGGCGAAGGAGAAGAGGTCAGCCGTGGCCGAGGCGCCCAGGAGGAGGTCGCAGCAGAGGAAGACCGGGAGCGCGACTGGGGCACACTGTCTGAAGGACTCGAAGCAGCCAACGCCGAGGAGGGAGAGACGGGCAGGGGCGAGCGACAAGCGCTCGGCGGCGGCACGTCTAGGATCTCGGCGCCGGCAAAGGGATCCGTGATGGCGGCCAGGGCGTGGTTTCCGTCGATATAGCGAATAGATCAGCGGCGGCGAAAGGACCTGCGATAGGCGGCTGGAGCGTGGTTCTAGTCGTTGTATCGAATAGATCAAGGGCAAATCCCATAGATCACAAATAGGAGAGCATGAAACCTGCACAAAACACATTTAGTAATAACACCACCAGTTACTGAAGCTGCAAGTTGGGCTGCATTATTCACTATAAATAGCTTTGCACAACGACCCTGGGACTTCTTTACCAATGCTACAATCTAGTCAAAACTTACAAGTTGAAGTGTAACAGGGGACAAAATAAAATTTCATCTCCTCAACCTAAGCTAATATTTCTGTGTCACATTTTTTTCTAGTATTCAGTGCAGTAGTTACAATGACTAAACGAAGCAACATTTCAATTTTACAGTACTTCTCCAAACTAATGCCAAGTAAAAGTGTAAAACACAAATATTCTCTGGGAATATATATCAGAATATATATAACATGAAGAAAATTTGATGTTATGCCTTAGTATCATTTCATATTGACATCTCATCCAGATATGCTAATATGTTTGGACCTTCATTAATAAACCTCTCAGAAATTAAAGCTGAATGCAAACAAGCATTACTGTAATAGGCTATTGCCAATTCCTGCAAGCAAAACCAATCCTAAGTTGATAGATTTTCTTATTCAACTATACAAACGACAAAATTTACAAACACTTATGCACTTGCAATCTACCCAGATCAATTCTTCGATAAGGTGTAAAATAGTTGGTTCCCACTAAATGATGAGTCACCTTGACAGTTAATGTCCTAAATAAAAGTTACTTCTGAAAGCACTGCCAATTAGCAACATAACATATGTTCTAGAATGGCAGTCCGTCCTTCATATAATCTTGAGAGGAGTTATTTTATTAGAACACCTTTTATTTCAAAATAGTTGTTAACATCCCGCAAAAAAGTAGTTATGAACAGAAGTTTCTTCTAAAACAAGTAGATTCTCAGCATAAAGCTCTTTTCTCTATATTCCAAACAGAGGAATATACTGGAACATGTGTAACACATTTTTTTAAATAGAAGGCTCTTTTACTGAGTGTAGCCCAGCTCAAAGGCAAAAACCTGATTATCTACTTACTTAACGATGTCACTCATGCTTATGGCCTTCCTGCACGAAATTAAATATTTCAATTACCTGATTCCGAAATCTGCAGGAGCTGAACAAAACCTGCGAATCTTCATACAAGAGATCCTTTTGGTTCCCTATTGTTGCTTGCTGCCCCTATCACCTCACTCCAGATCTAACCTGGAGCTGCCCATTGAAGATTGTAATATATATATATATATATATATATATATATATATATATATATATATATATATATATATATATATATATATATATATATATATATCTATCTCAAATAGAAAAGGTTAAAAATTTAACAACAAACTATCGTGTCTCATAAAGATTCATAATGTGACAGCCACGAACACTGAACCCAATGCGGATGGACAGTGTTGCAAAAAATTAGTACAGAAGGAGACCATTATTAATCCGATCTCTATACACAGATGTCATTATTTTTCCAGCTCATAGCAGTAGTAAACAATATACAGTACAACTCAAAGAGCAGGAGGGGAAAGTCCATGAAAGTAGTGTTGTGCCCGAGCCTCCGAGGCAGCCGAGAAGAACCCCCTGCCACACATGTTCTTTAGAATGAAAATCCTATGGCAAGATTAATACAGATGACATTTACTACTTCTTCCAGTGGACACAAAAGATGTATGAAGATTAACTCCTTCGGCAACATCTAGAAATTCAATTAGCTCACTGCAAATCCATATAGCTTGTCCGACCAAATAAGTACAGGCCTCCAAATAGCCCATGATTTTGCTCCGAATTAAGATCTACTTTTCTGAAATTAGCCTGGGAGAAAACAATATAACCAGACAGGGAGATTGGGAAAAGAGAGAACCGAGTAGGTGGGGTGGGGAGGGGATGCGGACCATGGTGGGCTTGAGGAAGGGTGGCGGACGTCCCTGTCCAGCGCCACCACAAAGCGTACGTCCTGACAGCGGCGCGGCGCACGGTGAGGGCCTTGGCGGCCTCCCACAGCTCTCACACCACCCACTCCTTCAGGTCGTGGAGCTCCCACACTGTCCATCCGCCTAACCTGCCCAGCCCCATAGCCCTTACTGTAGAAACCGGCCTGGGGTGGGTGATGGAGACCGAGGGTCCCCTCTTGTCGGCCATGGATTGCCATGGCGGCCATGGCACACAAGCCGCATGAACGCAGATTCGATCGGGAGCCCCTTCCTTGACGACCACGAGCGCGTCGCAGACGTGGAGATCCGCCGCCTAGCCTTGGTGCGCGAGGACGCGAGGAGTGCATGCGTCGGGAGGATCGTGTCCAGGGCTTGCGTGAACGGCTTGGTCTTCGGCGGCCACCTCGAGCCCTTTTCGTCATGGCCGCGCGATCTCAGATCCGGGAGCCGCTTCCTTGACGAGCACGTACGCTTCGCGGACGTGGAGCTTCGTCACGTAACCTTGATGAGCAAGCGGATCCGACAATGGGGAGAAGGGTGGGAGCGGTGGAGGTGGCTGAGCGGGAGGGAAGCAGGGGCGGCGGCGGCGGCGGAGCGAGAGATGGGGGCAGCACCAGGGGTGGATCGAGAGGAGGGTTTTTTTTCGTGCGAGGGAGGCTAGGACGTCGTCCGATTTTTTGTTCGCTAGTCATAGTTGTCCCTGGTTAACCTACGAAATTTCATAAAATTTTTTAGAACGAAAAAAACCCAGCAGAGGTGGAACGAAAATTGACCAGCGGAGACTACCAACTGCTCCATTAGGAGTAGAGATCATTTTCAGAACTGTCTGCTGATGGCAGTTGGGCTCAGATGTTTTGTTGCAATGAAAATAACTCGGGCCAGGCCCGTCTGCATTAGAGGGAAACATTTTTTTGAAACGGAGGCAAAAACTTTGCCTCAATTTTTTTATGAAGAGTTGTGTGGAAATTTCTGGATTCCTTCTCACATTGCTAGCTACAGAGCAGGGTACATATATGTACACTAGTGGGCCTTTGGGCCGCACACACACATACACACACAGCCCAACACTCCCCCTCAAGATGGATGATAGATATCTATCATTCCCATTTTGTTACATGCTAAATTACATTCTTTGACACCTAAACCCTTAGTTAGACTATCTGCTACTTGGTTCCCTGAGCTTACATAATTTAATTCTATTATACCCTCATCTAACTTCTCTTTAATAAAGAAGCGATCAATCTCCACATGTTTTGTTCTATCATGCTGGACTGGGTTGTTGGCTATGTTGATAGCTGATTTATTATCACACCACACCTTCACAAGGCCCCTTCTCATCACTTTCAGTTCTGTTAGAAGATTTCTTACCCACAACATTTCACTCAGGCCTAATGACATAGCCCTGTATTCCGCTTCAGCCGTCGATCTTGATACAACTGATTGCTTCTTGCTTCTCCATGACACAAGGTTCCCTCCAACAAACACACAATATCCGGAAGTAGATCTTCTATCATCAAGACAGCTCGCCCAATCAGCATCACTATAACCATCTACATTTAAATGGCCATTCTTCTTAAACCATAGCCCCTTCCCTGGACTACCTTTTAGATATCGCAAGATATGGTGTACTGCATCTAGATCGCCACTCCTAGGATCATGCATGTATCTGCTTACCACACTCACAGCATAGGAAATGTCAGGTCTTGTGTGGCATAAG
Organism: Triticum urartu; assembly: GCF_003073215.2. Classification (NCBI taxonomy): domain Eukaryota; kingdom Viridiplantae; phylum Streptophyta; class Magnoliopsida; order Poales; family Poaceae; genus Triticum; species Triticum urartu. Next base: position 548,501,739 of record NC_053027.1, read on the forward strand.
TATAAGAGTCGCCCAACAAGCCTTTGATAATTCTCCCTATCCACTGGTTCTCCTGACTGCGCAGAAAGCTTGTGGTTTTGATCAATAGGTGTTGATGCAGCCCGACATCCAAGCATACCTGTGTCACTAAGTAAGTCCAGAACATACTTTCTTTGAGAGAGAACTATCCCTTTTGGAGACCTTGCAATTTCAATGCCTAGGAAGTATCTAAGGTGGCCAAGATCTTTCACCTCAAATTCCTTGCTTAGGTTCTTCTTCAATCGCAATATCTCTATGTCATCATCTCCTGTGATTATGATATCATCCACATATACTGCGAGGATTGTAATCCTACGCTCTGCGTGCCGATAGAACACCGTGTGATCACCATTGCATTGCTTATACCCCATATGACATACCGCATGCCTAAATCTGTCAAACCACGCTCGTGGTGACTGCTTGAGCCCATATAGTGACTTTCTCAATCTGCACACCTTTCCGGCGGTCCTAGGAGTGGAGAAACCAGGCGGAATCTCCATGTACACCTCTTCATGTAGGTCGCCATGCAAGAAAGCATTTTTAACATCTAACTGATGTAAAGGCCACCCAAAATTAGTCGCGCAAGAGATTAGGATCCTCACCGTGCTCATCTTTGCCACCGGTGCAAAAGTCTCATCATAGTCAATCCCATATGTTTGACTATATCCTCTAGCAACTAGTCTTGCCTTGTACCTTTCGATTTTCCCTTCTGGATTCTGCTTCACTGTGTATATCCATTTACAACTAACAGCCTTCTTTCCCTCAGGAAGATGTACAAGTTCCCAAGTTCTATTTTTTTCAAGGGCATTCAATTCCTCAATCATAGCATCATGCCACTTTGGATCTTGCTTTGCGGTTTTCCAGTCTTTTGGAATTTCCACTGATTGTAGTGATGAAACAAAAGCTCTATATGCAGGGGACAAAGATTCATAAGATACATAATTGCTTATGTCATGCTCAAAGCCATACCTTGATGGGGGCTTTCCGGCCTTGATGCGAGTTGGCTTCCGCAAAGCAATTGGCAACTCAAGAGAGCTATCTTTCCCAGATGGAGTGGGTGTGTTGCATGGTGTATCAGTTGTTGATGGAGTGGAATTGACAATATCACCTATTTCAGGTCCTTCTTGTTCTACCGATTGTACCTGCTGCTCTAAGTGTTGCAACTCAACATGCTCTACAGGTTGTTGCTGTTCTACGAGCACCTTCCTTTGGTTTCTCCTCGTATACACCTGTAGATTTTTTTCTTCATTTACTCGTCTCCATGCTTGCTCACTTGTTGGTTCATTCACCAGACATGGAATGGAACCAATTACTACCTTTGACCTCCTTGCTTCTTCACCCTCCTCGCTACTTGATTCATGTCCCCCCTCTCGACCATCACCATCAACATTAGGGGGTTCGAGATCAAATAATGAGCTAAGGTCAGTCCTCTCACCATAATATGGCTCAGATTCTCTGAACGTCACATCCATGCTCACAAATGTGCGTCGCTCGCTCGGGCTCCAACACTTGTAGCCTTTCTGTCCCGATGGGTATCCAATAAAGATGCACTTCATTGCACGTGGATCTAGCTTCCCCACTGAGGGTCTATGATCCCTAACGAAACAAGTGCATCCAAAAACCTTGGGTGGAACCACTAATTTGTTCTCACCTAGTAGCATTTCGCATGGAGACTTCATTCCAATCACTCTTGATGGCATGCGATTAATGAGATATGTAGCTGTCATCACAGCCTCACTCCATAAGAATTTTGGCACGTTCATCGTGTACATCAATGACCGAGCCACCTCTAAGATGTGGCGATTTTTCCTTTCTGCCACTCCATTCTGAGGAGGTGTGTCTGGACAAGAGGTTTGATGCAATATACCTTGTGCTGATAGAAAAGCACCAAATTCCTTATTCACATACTCTGTCCCATTATCTGTCCGGATCATTTGAACTTGTGTGTTGAACTGATTCTTCACATAGGCATAAAAATCCAGAAAACATTTGAACACCTCATCCTTGTGCCTCATAAGGTACACCCATGTCATGCGAGAGTAACAATCAATAAATGTAACAAAGTACTTCATTCCACTAACAGAGATAACAGGACATGTCCACACATCTGAATGAACAAGCACAAAGGGAGATATACTCCTAATCCCCCTATTTACATAAGACTTCCTTGTGTGTTTGCCAAACTCACAAGCGTCACACAAAAGCTTACTCTTATCCACCCCACACATTACATCAGGATATACTTTGCTCATTTTATCAAAAGACATATGTCCCATTCTACAATGTAGAAGTATCACAGTAGCTTCTTTCTCTCCTATCATCACTGCTAACACGGTAGACGTTGCGGTGTTTGTATCCTCACGATCCATGTACCATAGCCCATTATGCCTGGTTGCGGTCCCAAGCCTCCTCCCTGTTCGCCTCTCCTGAATTATACATATTTTCCGGTCAACTATTATTCGACAATCCAAATCGTCTATCAAAGCACTCATTGACACAAGATTGACCGGAAAAGCAGGAACATGCAAAACCGATGAAAGTTTAATAAGTGGTGTGCATTGTATTGTGCCGACACCTTTAACGGGCTGTGAGGTGCCATCGACTGTTTGGATAGTTTCCTTATGTGTGGGTGGATGTTGAGTATATGACTCAAACTCATTCGATGTGCCCGCAACATGTTTAGATGCACCTGAATCAAGGATCCAATCTGGTTGTGATACTAGTGAGGAAGTAGATGTGTGGGCACAATTACCTTCATTGGCATAAGCAAAGTGAGCAAAATCACCAAATGTGATGTCTCCTTGGCCTTTATTCCCCGCATTCTCCATCTTCCTTTTCAACTTCCTCAACTCTTCTAACTCTTTTACAGAGAACTCAACTTTGTCAGAGGATTCATCTTCATGGACCGCCACATTTGCTTTGTGACCAATCCTATATCCTCGACCTTTGCCTCCTCTTGTTCCACCTCGGCCATTTCCTCTCCCTCTTCCACGGGTAGCCCCGCGCGGGGCATGACAATCACGACTCAAGTGCCCTGTCTCACCACAGTTGAAACACTCCCTGGTCTCACTGTTCCTTACTATGAAGGCAGGACGAGATGGAGTTGTTATATTGTTCTTCATCACCTTCAGTCTGACCTCCTCTTGTGCAATTGCTGCTATAGCTTCCTCCAAAGTGGGGAGAGAGGGTTGATGGAACATAGTAGCGCGTCTTCCCTCAAATTCTGAGTTCAAACCCTTGAGGAATTGGATCACTCGCCTACGTTCAATCCACTTCTTAACAGTAGATATGCAATCTGCATGTGGCAACTCGAGAGGGTCGAAGTGATCTAGATCAGCCCATAATCGCTGCAGCTCAGCAACATACTCCATTACAGTGTGCTCCCCCTGTCTCAGATCACTAACTCTCTCTTGTGTCTCCACCATCAACATCACATTCCCTTTCCCAGAGTATAGCTTCGACAGAGTTTTCCATACCTCAGCGGCATTTGAGATTGTCTCAACAGTTGCAGCAATGCTCGGAGACAGGGAATTTAACATCCATGCCACCACCAATGAATTGGTGGTATTCCAATTCCTCCATTCTGCACTCGCCTTGCCCACTGGCTCAGTCGATTCTCCTTCAACAAAGCTCTCTAACCCCTTTGTCTTTAGGATCAGCAAAGCCCTTCGTGACCAACTTAAGTAATTTCTTACCCCCTCTAACTTAATATCATTCGGCATCAATTCTATCTTCTGCACAGTTTCAGCATGAGATATCATCTCTCTACCAGAGGGCGATCCGCCTCCGGTCTTCTCTGTGAGAAGTTGTGCCAACTTCTCAAGCACTTGCTGGAGTCCTTGATTTTCCCCCATTGCTACAGCAGCACTCAAATACACAGGCAAACCGCAGTACAAGCCTCAATACAAGACTCACCTTGTAGTACTGGAGCAACAAGCACAACAAGGTACCAGACAAGGCCTCCCAGTCTTGCAGTACACCTCTCTTCTGTACACAGCAAGCAGTCTCTGCTTTTTCACTGTCACAGGCGACCAAATCTACCCCAAGCAGCTCCCTCCGGATTCCCCTTCTCTGCCTTCTTCCACGAGCTGCCTTCTTCTGTCTCAACCAGCAGCTTGCCTCTCAGATCCCAGACCACCCCAGGACGCTGCTCTTCTCTCCCCTCCTGACCTCCACCGTCCCTCTCGCCGCCGGCGGCGACGGGGGTTACAGTAGCCGCACCCGCTCTGATACCATGAAGAGTTGTGTGGAAATTTCTGGATTCCTTCTCACATTGCTAGCTACAGAGCAGGGTACATATATGTACACTAGTGGGCCTTTGGGCCGCACACACACATACACACACAGCCCAACATTTTATTAAGAAGAGTTTGGAAATAATTACAAGAAACAGACCGAGCTGTCCAAAGTTCCTACTCTCGCGGTAAAGTTGAGCTCAAATGTTTCGCTCCCTCAACAACCCATTGGGAGGACACATCTTTGATCTTACACACAATTACACTAGGCATGAAGCAACATTCCTAAAACCCGAGCGTTTCGCTCATTCCAAAGCTCCCATGAAGCAAACAATAAAAGCGATGCCATCCCCTTCCTCGTGTGACCATTAGCAATGGCAGAGAGCTCCACCATTCCAAGCCGGTATTGAAGTATGGCAATGTTCCATATGAATGTCAGTAGGGCCAAGCCATGCCGGAGGTCTTCCCAAATGCTCCGAGAAAATCTGCACTTGAAAAGGATGTGCGCGGCAATCTTCGATTCTCTTTTACACAATTGACAAAGATTACAGTTCGGCCATCCCCTCCAGTGCAACCGGTCGGCCATCCACACATGACCATGGAGGGTTAACCATGCAAAGAATTCATTCTTTGGTGGTGCCCAAGTACTCCAAACAGCCTTTTTCATATTTGAGTTGTTGGTGTACCCAAGCTGTACAGGGTACGCTGACAATATCGAGTACGATCCCGAGGAGGTGAAATTCCAAGAGTAGTCATCTTCAACGTCCTCCCTAAGTTGCACCCCTGGAATTCGGTGATGTGTTGCACTATAATGCCCGAAGAAAAGTCATGCTAGAGATCCAGAGTACATGATCAATGGCCGTCTCAGACAGAAATATCCTTCTTGGCATTTGAGATCTCACAGATGGACGACGTGATGTCTTTCGGCTTGCCCCACCCAACCATGGAGCCACCCATCAAACAAAACAAGCAAGCAAAATGGACAGAGACTATAATGCAACATCAAACAAAATAAGCAGAAACTATAATGCAACATCAAACAAAATAAGCGAGTAAACTGAACAAAGTTCTGAGTGATGGACCTGGCCATGATTTGACATGAGTGCTAAATCCATTCATGAAGGGGTTCAAACTCAGGATGGGAATGGGCCGGCCCGCTTTGGCCAGGACCTGGTCCCTGATGACCCCTCTATTCTGTTCACAGACATGGAGCCGGCCCAATGGTCAAATGCTGAGTGGTCTCATGTCTCATTGAGAAACATGGTCCGACCCAATTTAATACTAAATTGTACAAGAACAACAATCATTTACAAATAACATGATTTCAACTAGTATCATTTAGCTGTAGGGATGTTTAGTAAGTTAAGATATTTATAATTTATTTTTTCAAAGAAAAAATAAACATATGCAGCTCCCTTACTATTTCTACCATGAATCGTTTGCATCATAAGGTGTCGTATTTGTAACTCTCAAACAAAAGCAGTTTTGAGTCAAAAGTATGCAAATTTACATAAGTACAATGGTAACAAACAACCTTGCAAAGGCATGTGCACTGTAACGGCAGATTACAGCCTCGAGCAACTAAGGGCTCATTTGATTCAAAGGATTTTTATAGGAATTTTGGAGGATTATATAGAATCCTTAGGAATTTTTTCTATGTTGGTTATTTGATTCATAGGATTGAATCCTATAGAATTTTTTTCTAAGGATTTCTTTGTACTTCTTCTCATAGGATTTTTAGCATCCACTCAGATCTTTTTGAAAGAATTCTTTGTTTTTCCTAGAGGCAATCAAAAAAATTAAAATAAGATTGAGATGAGCATTACATTGCAATCATATATTTTCCTATTCCCATGTTTTTAGAATCCTGCGAATCAAAGAGGCCCTAAATTTTGGTCGACCCGCTTGTCCCGATGGGTCGATGGTGACTCGCTCACCTGGCCTAATTTTCCTATGAAGCCAACCCCGAAGATCCATCGGCGAAATCACTAATTAAGGAGTACTCGTTGCAAAGAACACTTCACTTTTCCAGGTCGCGACAAGTGGCGCACATGCAGCGCGCCACTTGTCGCAACCTGGGAGTTTTCCCTTTTTTCGTAGATCCGCTTATTCAAAATGTTTTATCTCTTAAACCGTGTGTCCAAATCTCGAACCGTTTTCACCATTGGATTCCTAGCGTCGAGATCTTTAAAACTAGATCCCATGTTGATAGGTTTTAACAAACTTTTTTTTTTCACGAAAAAACCAGACGAAAAAAACCGGGCAAAAAACCGAACCGAGGGCACAGTTTTTTTCCCTTTCCGAAAGAGGCACACCCGTGCCTCTCACGAAATCACAACCGTGCCTCTCGTGGAAGCAAAACCATGACTCTCGTGAAAGGAAAAAAAACAGAAAACATGTTTTTTTCTGTTTTCGAGAGACATGACGGTGACTCTCGCGAAAGCACAACCGTGCCTCTCGCGGAAGTAAAACCGTGACTCTCGTGAAAAAAAACAGAAAACGCGTATTTTTTCCCTTTCCGAGAGGCACGGCCGTGACTTCCCCGTAAGCACAACCATGCCTCTCGCGGAAGCAAAACCGTGACTCTCACGAAAGAAAAAAAAACAGAAAATGTGTTTTGTTTTTCCCTTTCCGAAAGGCATGGCCGTGACTCTTGCAAAAGCACAACCGTGCCTCTCGCGGAAGAAAAACCGTAACTCTCGCAAAAGAAAAAAAAACAGAAAACGCATTTTTTTCGTTTCCGAAAGGCACGGCCGTGACTCTCGATAAAGCACAACCGTGCCTCTCGCGGAAGAAAAACCGTGACTTTTGCGAAAAGGAAAAAAAAGAAAATGCGTTTTTTCACGCAAAATTTTTTTTTCGAAATTTTTTGGTCGAAAAGCTAAGAAAGACAGGAGGAAAACCAAAACATCGGAAAAAACCCTGAAAAAAAACCATTTAAAAAGCCGAAAACGTGTGTGGAAAAATTTAAAAAAAAATCCGAAGAGAGCGTCCAGAGCGCGACACGTGGCGAATGGTTGAGAGCGCGCCAAGTGGCGCTGATCGTTGCGAGGCTTCCGAAGGAGCGCTCGTTAACTAGTTGCTCCCATCCATCGGCCTTGAAATTGTGGGCCAGATCAATGTCCCAATGGGTAACATCGGCTCATTCTCATCGTGGGTTCAAACGTCCGTGTGTAGTGGATCAGTATCATGCGGTAGTGTGATGCAAATGTATAAATGAATCTCTACTCCTAATAGAGCAGTTGGTAGTCTCCGCCGGTCAATTTTCGTCCCACCTCCACTGGTTTCTTTTCGTCCTAAACAAATTTCGTAGATTAACCAGCGAACAAAAAATCGGACGACGCCCTAGCTCCCTCCGCCCGCGGGTCGCCCGCTCCCTCGCGCCCCTGTTGCCCCAGCTGAGTCAAGCGGTTATGCAACCCAGACATTTTGAGTATGTGCTCACTGACAGAACTATTTTCCTCCATCTTACAGCTGAAGAACTTGTCGGAGACCTCATATCTCTTGACCCGGGCATGAGCTTGAAAAACCATTTTCAGTTCTTCGAACATCTCATATGCTCCGTGTCGCTCAAAACGCTTTTGGAGCCCCGGTTCTAAGCTGTAAAGCATGCCGCACTGAACGAGGGAGTAATCATCAGCACGTGTCTGCCAAGCGTTCATAACGTCTTGTTCTGCAGGGAAAGCAGGTGCTTCACCTAGCGGTGCTCGTAGGACATAATCTTTCTTGGCAGCTATGAGGATGATCCTCAGGTTCCGGACCCAGTCCGTATAGTTGCTGCCATCGTCTTTCAGCTTGGTTTTCTCTAGGAACGCGTTGAAGTTGAGGACAACGTTGGCCATTTGATCTACAAGACATATTGTAAAGATTTTAGACTAAGTTCATGATAATTAAGTTCATCTAATCAAATTATTCAATGAACTCCCACTCAGATAGACATCCCTCCAGTCATCTAAGTATAACATGATCCGAGTCAACCAGGCCGTGTCCGATCATCACGTGAGACGGACTAGTCAACATCGGTGAACATCTTCATGTTGATCGTATCTTCTATACGACTCATGCTCGACCTTTCGGTGTTCTGTGTTCCGAGGCCATGTCTGTACATGCTAGGCTCGTCAAGTCAACCTAAGTGTTTGCATGTGTAAATCTGTCTTACACCCGTTGTTTGTGAACGTTGGAATCTATCACACCCGATCATCACGTGGTGCTTCGAAACAACGAACTGTCGCAACGGCGCACAGTTAGGGGGAACACTTTCTTGGAATTATTATGAGGGATCATCTTATTTACTACCGTCGTTCTAAGTAAACAAGATGCAAAAACATGATAAACATCACATGCAATCAAATAATAGTGACATGATATGGCCAATATCATATAGCTCCTTTGATTTCCATCTTGGGGCTCCATGATCATCTTGTCACCAGCATGACACCATGATCTCCATCATCGTGTCTCCATGAAGTTGCTCGCCAACTATTACTTCTACTACTATGGCTAACACGTTTAGCAATAAAGTAAAGTAATTTACATGGCGTTTCTCAATGACACGCAGGTCATACAAAAATAAAGACAACTCCTATGGCTCCTGCCGGTTGTCATACTCATCGACATGCAAATCATGATTCCTATTACAAGAACATGATCTCATACATCACATATATATCATTCATCATTCATCACAACTTTGTCCATATCACATCACATGACACTTGCTGCAAAAACAAGTTAGACGTCCTCTAATTGTTGTTGCAAGTTTTACGTGGCTGCAATAGGGTTCTAGCAAGAACGTTTTCTTACCTACGCCAAAACCACAACGTGAATTGCCAATTTCTATTTACCCTTCATAAGGACCCTGTTCATCGAATCCGATCCGAGTGAAGTGGGAGAGACAGACACCCGCCAGCCACCTTATGCAACTAGTGCATGTCAGTCGGTGGAACCGGTCTCACGTAAGCGTACGTGTAAGGTTGGTCCGGGCCGCTTCATCTCACGATGCCGCCGAATCAAGATAAGACTAGTAACGGCAAGCAAATTGGCAATATTGACGCCCACAACTACTTTGTGTTCTACTCGTGCATAGTAACTACGCATAGACCTAGCTCATGATGCCACTGTTGGGGAACGTTGCAGAAAACAAAAAAATTTCTCTACGTTTCACCAAGATCAATCTATGGAGTCAACTAGCAACGAGAGGAGAGTGCATATACATACCCTTGTAGATCGCGAGCGGAAGCGTTCAAGAGAACGGGGATGATGGAGTCGTACTCGCCGTGATCCAAATCACCGATGACCAAGTGCCGAACGGACGACACCTCCGCGTTCAACACACGTACGGAGCGGATGACGTCTCCTCCTTCTTGATCCAGCAAGGGGGAAGGAGAAGTTGATGAAGATCCAGCAGCACGACAGCGTGGTGGTGGATGCAGCAATGATCGCTGATGAAGCTGTGTACCTAGGGTAGGGGCATGGACCTGTCCTAAGAGCCCTACCCAAGGACATCCCTAGAAGAAGTCACCCTTCAATCGACTTGAAGGTATCCCACTCGACGGATTCAAAACACTCGACCACAAAGCCAACCACTCGACTGACAGGAGATCTAAAGTCACTCCGCAAGCAAACAGTCGGCCATTAAGTAGTCTTTATGGTCATCATAGCACTTTATTAGGGACGTTACCAGTAACGCCCAGTCTTAATGTATTTTAACCCTGCATTACTGAGGGCCGGAGGGGTCTGGCGAACTCTATATAAGCCACCCCCCTCCTCAGTAGCAAGGGTTCGCACCCCTGGAATTCATACACACATAATCCAATCGACCGCCTCCGGGCACCGAGACGTAGGGCTGTTACTTCCTCCGCGAAGGGCCTGAACTCGTACATCCTGGTGTGTTTACAACTTCTCCATAGCTGAGATCTAGCCTCTCCATACATACCCCCCTACATCACTGTCAGAGTTAGAACCACGACAGTTGGCGCCCACCGTGGGGCAGGAGTCTTAGCGCCTAGTTGGAGAAGTTGCGATTTTTCCGATCCCTTTGATCATGTTTTCGTGCGGGGATTTGGTGGAGGGCCGCGAGATCCGTCTCGGCGCGCTCACGTTCATCACCGACGACTCCGCTTGGCTTCAGGAGGCTCCACTCGACATCGACGCGCTCCCCGTCCGCGGTGCGACGCACTTCCGCGCATGTGTTCGTGGCGTCCTCCTGCGGCAGCCGTCGACCCAGTATCAGTCGGCTCCCGTGTCATCTTCCCGCCCTGTCTCCCCCCGGCGCAAGCGCTCCGGTCGGTCGAGACTTCAGAGGTGGGTGAGGCATGCCGTGGCTCACCGGTCGGCAGCCCCACAAGTCGCGGCAATCGAGCCCGACGAATCCCTCTACGGCCTGTTCGACTGGCTCCGTGGAGACCGCATCCGAGTGCGACAACAGCGACCCAGCGGCTGAGGTTCTGGCGGTCGATGGAACACACAGTCCTCCCGGTTTCCCTCGCGCCGATGGAGGCGCGGGTGGAGGCGACCCGTCGCATCCCCACGATGAGTATCTCCCCGAACCTCTCACGTCATTGCAGCGAGAGGAGCTTCGCCGCCGGAACATGGATGCACTCCACACTCCTATCGTCGGAGAAACCCCCGAGGCCCGGGCCTTGGAGGATGCGCGCTTGGCTAACTTGGCCGAGCGCACTCGACTGGAGAATCTCCAGCGAATACTCGACGAGCAAGCGCGTCTGCGAGCTCCCGAGTCCAGTCGACGTCAGCTCTTCCCGCCTACGCTGGTATATCGAACCCCAGTTCAGAATTTGGCAGCCGCGGCCCGTATAGCAGAATCGATTCAGCCCTCCCAGTCGGAGGCTGGCAGGGGCTTGTTGCAAATCATAGCATTGCTCCGGGCAGCGGGAAACCAGAATTCCGCTGTTTCTCAGTCGCGGAATAGGATCCACAGTCGATCCGTTGCAACGGATACAGTCCAGTCGGCCCACAGCCCAAGATCGCCCCAGAGGCGTGAGGGACGCGGAGACCGGCACGATCAGTACAGAAGAAATGAGCAGTATGATCACCGATTCGGTCGTGATGATCGGCGTCGAGTGCCAACCCCTCCCCCGAGGAGTGGGTCATATGCGCCTCGGCAGCGGGATGACAGACGCCCTCATAGTGTTGGGCGGAGGGTTCTAGTCGACCCCAGAGACCCAGGCTTTGATGCGAGATCCATCCTCGTTCAGGGTCTGGTTGACAGGAACAGAGCTCACCGAGAAGGCCACGACAGAGATGCGCCTGCCAGCAGCAGAGTACATGTTTCAGGGCCAGAGTGTTTCAGTCGAGCCATCAGAGCCGCAGTGATTCCTCCCAACTTCAGGTTGGCGACTGGAGTCAGCAAGTTCACCGGTGAGTCTAAGCCTGACACTTGGCTCGAAGATTACCGAGTGGCTGTCCAGATTGGCGGTGGCAATGATGAGGTAGCTATGAAGCATTTGCCTCTCATGTTGGAGGGCTCAGCCAGAGCGTGGCTGAATCAGTTAGCACCCAGCAGCATCTACACTTGGGAGGACCTCTCCTGAGTGTTTGTCACAACCTTTGAAGGAACATGCAAGCGACCTGCAGGCCTTATAGAATTGCGGTCTTGCGTGCAGAAACCGAATGAAACTCTGAGGGATTACATCCAGAGGTGGATCACATTGCATCACACAGTTGAGAATGTACCAGATCATCAAGCAGTTTGTGCCTTTAAAAAAGGCGTTAAGTACAGAGAATTGAATCTGAAGTTTGGTCGAACTGGAGAGATGTCTCTGAATCGGATGATGGAGATTGCCACCAAATACGCTAATGGTGAAGACGAAGATCGCCTCCGGAGTGGCAAGCACAAGGCAGTCGCCCAAGAAGCCGGAGGAAATTCCAGTCGGAAACAGAAGCGGAAGGCCGAGCCAGCCGCCCCTGGGGAGGCCCTGGCCGTAACCCAGGGAAAATTCAAGGGAAAACCCAAGGGGCCCTGGAACCCCAAGAGAGTTAAGGATCAAGATGGAAATGATGTTTTGGATCTGCCATGTCACATCCACACCAAGAAAGATGAAGAGGGTAATCTTATTTACCCAAAGCATACTACTCGACAGTGCCGGCTCCTGATCCAGCAGTTTCAGGGGAAGCAGTCCAAAGACAAGGAAAAAGAGTCAGACAGAGTTGAGGACAAAGAAGAGAGTGACGATGGATACCCCCAAGTCAATTCCACCCTGATGATTTTTGCTGATGTCGAAAGCAAAAGTCGACTGAAAGTCATTAACCGTGAGGTGAATATGGTTGCTCCGGCAACACCCAGTTACCTGAAATGGTCTTAGACTGCCATCACATTCGACCAGTCTGATCACCCTACGCACATTGCCACCCTGGGAGGCAAGCTTTGGTGGTCGACCCAGTTGTTGAAGGCACTCGACTGACCAAAGTCCTGATGGATGGTGGCAGTGGCCTGAACATACTGTATGCAGAGACATTGAAAGGGATGGGCATTCCGATGTCTAGGCTCAGTACCAGTAATATGAGCTTCCATGGAGTCATTCCTGGGAAGAAAGCCGAATCACTCGGCCAGATTGCTCTTGATGTGGTTTTCGGTGATTCAAAGAATTACCGCAAGGAAAAGTTGACATTCGAGGTTGTGGACTTCCAAAGTGCTTATCATGCCATTTTGGGCAGGCCAGCTTATGCACGCTTCATGGCTCGACCGTGTTATGTGTATCTCAAACTGAAGATGCCTGGCCCCAGAGGTGTGATCACTGTTACAGGCAATCGAAAGAAAGCAGAAGAGTGTTTTCAGAAAGGCTCAAAGATCGCTGATGCTCAGATGGCAGTGGTCGAGCTGCAAGAGTACCAGAAGACTGCCGATCCGAGTGAATTGCTACGAGCCAAGAAGCCTGCTTCAGAATCAGCTTTTCAGTCGTCTGGTGAAACAAAGCCAGCCCACATTCACCCGACCGACCCCAATGCTGCCCCGACTCACATCTCAACGACGCTCGACTCCAAATAGGAAGAAGCGCTCATCCAGTTCCTCTGTGAGAACTGGGACATCTTCGCATGGAAGCCCTCTGACATGCCTGGAGTTCCCAGGGAGCTGGCTGAGCACCGTCTACGAGTCGACCCAAAATTTAAGCCTGTGAAAGAACATCTTCGACGGTCCGCCGTCCAGAAGAGGAAAGCTATTGGCGAGGAGGTGGCTCGGCTCTTAGCAGCGGAGTTCATCCGAGAGATTTACCACTCCGAGTGGCTCGCCAATGTTGTCATGGTCCCCAAGAAGGACAAGTCACTTCACATGTGCATTGATTTTAAACATATCAATCGGGCTTGCCCGAAAGATTATTTTCCTCTCCCTCGCATTGACCAAATAGTCGACTCGACCGCGGGGTGCGAGCGATTGTCTTTTCTGGACGCCTATTCCGGGTACCATCAGATCCGTCTGTATGGACCCGACGAGATCAAAACAGCTTTCATCACTCCATTCGGATGCTTCTGTTATGTCACCATGCCATTCGTCCTCAAGAATGCCGGAGCCACATTCATGAGGATGATTCAGAAGTGTTTACTCACCCAAATCAATCGGAATGCGGAGGCATACATGGATGATATTGTGGTTAAGTCACGGAAAGGTTCCGACCTGCGGACTGACCTTGCTGAAACCTTTGCAAACCTCAGGAGGTATGATACCAAGCTCAATCCATCAAAGTGCACATTCGGAGTTCCAGGTGGAAAGTTACTCGGTTTTCTCGTTTCCGAACGGGGAATCAACGCCAATCCTGAAAAAGTCGGTGCCATACTCCGGATGAAGCGCCCTGTGCGTGTGCACGATGTCCAGAAGCTTACAGGTTGCTTGGCCGCTCTAAGTCGATTCATTTCTCGTCTCGGTGAAAAGGCGTTGCCCCTTTACCGAATGATGAAGAAGTCTGACAAGTTCGAGTGGACTCCAGAGGCTGATGCAGCATTTGCAGAGCTCAAAACTCTGCTCTCCACCCAGTCGGTGCTTGCTGCCCCAATCAGTAAAGAGCCTCTGCTGCTTTACATTGCGGCCACAGGACAAGTTGTCAGTACAGTACTTACAGTCGAGCGGGAAGAAGAAGGAAAGGCCTTCAGAGTTCAGCGCCCAGTATATTATGTGTCTGAAGTTTTGACCCCTTCAAAACAAAGATATCCTCATTACCAGAAGCTTGTATATGGGATTTATATGACCACGAAGAAGGTTGCTCATTACTTCTCTGACCACTCCATTACAGTCGTCAGCGACGCCCCACTGTCAGAGATTCTGCACAATAGAGATGCAACTGGTCGAGTGGCAAAGTGGGCGATTGAACTCCTTCCCCCGTGATATCAAGTTTGAAGCAAAGAAGGCTATCAAGTCCCAAGCAATCGCAGATTTCGTCGCCGAGTGGATTGAACAGCAAATTCCGACTCAAATTCACTCGGAGCACTGGACCATGTTCTTCGATGGATCTAAGATGCTAAATGGTTCTGCTGCTGGGGTAGTATTAGTCTCCCCCCGAGGAGATAAGCTCAGATATGTTCTCCAGATTCACTTCGATTCCTCCAATAATGATGCAGAATATGAAGCACTTTTATATGGGTTGCGCATGTCCATTTCACTCGGCGTCCGTCGCCTCATGGTCTATGGCGACTCAGATTTGGTGGTTAATCAGGTGATGAAGGAGTGGGACGTCAGAATTCCGGCAATGACTGGTTATTGCAATGCAGTGAGAAAGTTAGAAAAGAAATTCGAGGGGTTAGAGCTTCATCACATCCCCCGACTGAAAAATCAAGCGGCTGACGATTTGGCAAAGATAGGCTCCAAGAGAGAAGCCATTCCCAGCAACGTGTTCCTGGAGCACATCCACTCACCATCAGTCCAAGAAGATCCTTTTACAGAAGAAGCCCCGCAGCCGAAAAGTGCCACAGATCCGACTGAAGTCGAAGTTCCTGCTGTGGTCGACCTAATCATGGAAGTCTTGGCAATCACTCCTGACTGGACGATACCGTACATCGCGTATATCTTGAGGAAAGAACTCCCGGAGGACAAGGAAGAGGCTCAACAGATCGTCCGTCGATCCAAGGCCTTCACAGTCATAAAGGGACAGTTGTATAGAGAAAGCGCGACTAGAATCGGTCAGAAGTGCATAACACCAGAAGAAGGTCAAATAATCCTTGATGATATCCACTCGGGGACCTGTGGTCACCATGCGTCTTCTCGGACCATTGTGGCTAAAGCATACCGAGCGGGATTTTACTGGCCAAGAGCAAATGAAATGGCGAACGAGATAGTCGACAAGTGTGGAGGGTGCCAGTTCTACTCCAACATGTCACACAAGCCTGCATCAGCCCTGAAGACCATTCCACTCGTCTGGCCCTTTGTAGTTTGGGGACTGGACATGGTTGGTCCACTGAGAACAGGCAGGAGTGGTTTCACACATGTGCTTGTGGCAGTCGACAAGTTTACCAAATGGATTGAAGCTAAACCTATCAAGAATCTTGATGCTTGCACTGCTATCAGTTTCGTCAGGGGGTTAACGTTCAGATATGGAGTCCCGCATAGCATCATCACTGACAATGGGTCAAACTTTGATTCGGACAAGTTCAGAGCTTTTTGCGCCTCTCAGGGCACACGAGACGACTACGCATCGGTCGCCCATCCCCAGTCGAACGGACAAGCTGAAAGGGCAAATGGTCTGATTCTGAAAGGACTAAAGCCCCGGCTGATGCGCGATCTCAAGCACGCAGCGGGCGCATGGGTCGACGAGCTTCCGTCGGTTCTGTGGGGATTGAGGACCACCCCAAATCGGTCGACTGGAAGAACTCCGTTCTTTCTGGTTTACGGAGCCGAAGCAGTCCTGCCGAGCGATCTACTTCACAATGCGCCACGAGTTGAGCTTTACACCGAAGATGAAGCAGAACAAGCCCGGCAAGATGCAGTCGACCTCTTAGAAGAAGAGAGGGAAATGGCCATGATCAGATCGACCATTTATCAACAAGACTTGCGTCGATTCCACGCCAGGAATGTGAAGAGTCGAGCCTTCCAAGAAGGAGATTTGGTCCTCCGAGTGGATCAACAGAAACCACACAAGCTTGCTCCTACTTGGGAAGGCCCCTTCATCATCACCAGAGTCCTCCACAATGGAGCGTATCACCTCTACAATGTTGATCGCCAGATCGACGAGCCGCGAGCTTGGAATGCGGAACTGCTCCGCCCCTTTTACACTTGAGTTCTCTCTCGGATAAGATGTAATAAGAAAAACTTCTGCAGTTCATGGCTTAGCTGCAGCCCAGTGCTCGCCTAAGTGTTGAAAAAATCCTACCGAGTGGAGAGCAAACCTCCCACTCGGGGGCTTAGCTGCAGCCCAGTGCTCGCCTAAGTGTTGAAAAAATCCTACCGAGTGGAGAGCAAACCTCCCACTCGGGGGCTTAGCTGCAGCCCAGTGCTCGCCTAAGTGTTGAAAAAATCCTACCGAGTGGAGAGCAAACCTCCCACTCGGGGGCTTAGCTGCAGCCCAGTGCTCGCCTAAGTGTTGAAAAAATCCTACCGAGTGGAGAGCAAACTCCCACTCGGGGCTTAGCCGCAGCCCAGTGCTCGCCTAAGTGTTTAAATCCTACCGAGTGGAGAGCAAACTCCCACTCGGGGGCTTAGCTGCAGCCCAGTGCTCGCCTAAGTGTTTAAAAATCCTACCGAGTGGCGAGCCAGACTCCCACTCGAGGCTTAGCTGCAGCCCAGTGCTCGCCTAAGTGTTTAAAAATCCTACCGAGTGAGAGCAAACCTCCCACTCGGGGGCTTAGCTGCAGCCCAGTGCTCGCCTAAGTGTTTAAAAATCCTACCGAGTGGAGAGCAAACCTCCCACTCGGGGGCTTAGCTGCAGCCCAGTGCTTCGCCTAAGTGTTTAAAAATCCTACCGAGTGGAGGAGAGCAAACCTCCCACTCGGGGGCTTAGCTGCAGCCCAGCGCTCGCCTAAGTACGGAACACAACCCAACCCGCAAGGACGACGAGGCGCAAATCGACTGCTACCTTCTCCTTCGGAGCTGCACCACAAATACAAGGTTATTTCGAGTGAAGACCTAGTTCCACTCGACGGATCGACCACGAAGATATTCAACGATAAATCAAGTTCAGATAAGACCCAAAGGTCCCAGGCCTCAGATCAAAGTACTCGAGCCCTCGGCTCGACAGAGTTTAACGGTTACAAAATCCACTCGGCATTCCGAGGCAAATTTAAAGTAAAGCATAAAAGTTTTTCATTCCTCGAGCGGAGGACTGGAAGGGGCGACGAACTCGTCCAAGTCGATCCCGTCTGCAATACGAGTAGCAGCAGCAATGAAAGTCTCCATGAAGTCCTGAAAGCTGTGCTTCCTGGTATTGGCAACTTGGATGGCGGCCAGCTTTTCTTCTCGCGCCTCCTTGCAATGGACGCGGACCAGAGACAGAGCGACATCAGCACCACATCTAGCAGAAGATTTCTTCCATTCCGCCACTTGACCCGGGACTTCATCCAGTCGAACCATCAGGGAATCGAGGTTGTTCTGAAGCGATGTTCCAGGCCAGAGTGATGTGTCGATCCGTGACATCGCAACCTTCAGTCGAGCAAGATAGTCAACAACGCTGGTAACACGAGACTCTAGTCGGAGCACGTTCATAGCAGCCTCGTCCTTCACGAGAGAATTGGCAGGATCCAAGCCTGGCTCCACTCGACTAGTTTCCTCTTCGAAGCTCTGGCAGAATTCTGCAAACACAATTCAAGAATAAGACAGTGGCCTTACGCGGGCTTGGTAACTGCAAGACAGCCGGGTCGGAGTAATTACCTTCGAGCATGACGAACAGCTTCTTGGCGAGTCCACCGAGATAAGCCTCCAGATTGTTTACCTTCCCCGCCAGCTCACCCGCCTGGTCGTGCAGAACCATCTTGTCGTTCTTCAGTCGGCCGACCTCTTGATTAGCTGTCTCGAGAGCAGTTTTCAGTCTGGAGTTCTCCTATTCAAGAGTTCTGACCGAAGCCAGTTTCTCTTCTGCAAGCTTCGTTTTGCTCAAGGCCTCCTTCTGTGCTTCAGCAAGATCTTGATCCTTCTTCTTTAGAGCTTCCTCCAATTTATCTACAGAACGTCGAGTGAACTCAACATCAAGAACGGGCAAGAAAGGAAAGTCACTCGTCAAGAATGAGAAACCTCACCAGCCATACCTTTTGCTTCGTCTCGCGCCTTCTGCAGGTTCTGTTGAGCGAGCTTCAAGTCAAGGTTGAGCTGGATCTGTTTGTTCTCCAACTCAGTGTAGAGAGCCACAAGTTCACAGGATTTCTGCAAAAGTCAGTTGACAGAGGTCCAAGATAAGTTGCTTCTGAGTAACCAAGAGACAATGATGGCGTTTCTAGGACTACAGCTGAATGAAAAACATTCAATAGTAGTCTCGGGGACTACACCCAGTGGGTGCACTCAGCGTGCCCCCACTGGTTTTGAAAAAAAAATTGACTGCCCGCAGTCGACCAGATACAGTTTCATTCGACATGGCCTGACCAGACCGAGTGAAGAAGAACTACAGCAACACAATATAAAGACTATAGTCGACTGCCAGCAGTCCACCGTAGTCTCGGGGACTACACCCAGTGGGTGCACTAAGCGTGCCCCTACTCGTCCAAGACTTAACAGACACACCCAGTGGGTGTACAGATTTAAAGATCTTCAGAAAAGAGATTCTTCAGATAGCATACCCTAACAGAACAAGCAGTGAATCGACTGACCTGGATGTTACTCTGAAGAGCTGAACTCGCGTCATAAGCTGCTTGGTTGGCTTCTCGAATCACCTTGACCTGCTCCATCATGATCCCTGCCTGGCGTATAGCTTCCTTAGCCGCACCCACTTGGTCCTCAGGGACGTGGTGTGTGGCGAAGAGCGAAGGCGGATTGGCGGTCGACGTCGAAGGCCGCACACTCGTCAGAGGAATGGCGAAAGTCACAGAAGCCCGAGTGGTATCACCACCGAGCTACGGCCTCAGGCGCCGGAGTGGATTGTGGGGTCTCGCCAGCCGACGCTTTCCTATTCCGCCTCACTCTCAGCGGCGCTTCGTCTTTGTCGTCAGGAAGGTTAATAACATGAGGAGGAGCTATGAGAAAAATTCAATCGACCAGAGTTATAAGAAATCCTCAGTCGATTCAAGGCAGAAGATCAGTAATCATACCAGGGTTGGAAGTAACAGCATCTTCCATCTCTTGATCATCGTCCTTGGCGGAGATCTCAGAAGTAGCAGCACTGCAAATTTTGAAAGACAGTCAGTCGGCTCAGTGGATCGACCAAGGATCCGTCCATGGTCGACAAAGGAGAACAAGTTCTATCATTACCCAGAAATGGTGGGGATAGTCATCCTCATCTTGGGCAGAGCCTTGGGTGGCTTGGACGGCGCCGCGCGGGGGTGCTTGGGAGCTTTTTCAGTCGGCACTGGAAAAGAGGTCCGAGGGCACTTCGACGACTGCCCAACGGGAGTAGTGGCCTTACCACGTTCCCGCGCAGGGTCGTGTGTAAGCTTGGATCGCCTTTCCGAGTGGGGAGGTTCAGCTTCCTCCTCTTCCTCCTCTTCGCTGGAGTCGACGTCGTCGTCTCCCTCTCCTTCGCCGTCAGATTCCCACTCCCCCTGTTCGTCTCCGCTTTCGCCTCCGCTCGCCTCCCCTTCCTCGGCCTGCCCCTGTGCTCCATTGGGTGTCGAGTACATCTCTGTAGTTGCCTGGAGAACAGTAGACAAGTCGAAAGTCAGTCGATCGATTCAAAGAGAGCAAATGAAGAAAGCAAGATCTCAGTCGGGAACACAAGGTCAGACCTGGTCCACGTCGTATGTACTGTCAAGCGGGGGAACCCTCCTGGCTCCTCGGGGGTTGTCTTTGTTCCCTGTGATGCTTGACAGCCACCCTTCCAGCATCTCGTCAATGACCTCCTCTGGGTGAACCCGAGTGGTGTCGTCGAGACCCGAGTACAGCCACATAGGGTGGTCACGAGCCTGAAGCGGTTGGATGCGCCTCCGAAGGAAGACCTCCAGCAAGTTCATGCCGGTCACGCCCTCTCGGACAAGCTGAACCACTCGACCAACCAGTACCTTGACTTGCGCCTTTTCCTCCGGTAGCACTTTCAGAGAGGCAGGCTTTTGAGCTCGGTCCAGAGAGAAAGGGGGAAGACCAGTCGACTGCCCTGGGGTCACCTGGTCTTGGCAATAAAACCAGGTCGACTGCCAACCATGGACCGACTCGGGAAAAGTGATAGACGGAAAAGAACTTTTACCCCTCATCTGGATCGCCAGGCCCCCGCACAGCTGGATCACTTGCGTCCGTTCATCACTCGACCTGGCTTTCTTTACCGATTGGGAACGGCAAGTGAAGATGTGTTTAAAGAGTCCCCAATGAGGGCGGCAACCCAAGAAACTTCCGCACAAGGAAACGAAAGCCGCAAGATACATGGTGGAATTGGGAGTGAAATGGTGGAGCTGCGCTCCGAAGAAGTTCAGAAAGCTCTGGAAAAAAGGATGAGGAGGTAGAGAAAATCCGCGATCGATATGGGTGGCGAGGAGGATGCACTCATCGTCACGAGGTTGGGGTTCGACTTCTCTCCCCGGGAGACGCACAGCTTCATGGGGAATGACTCCCCCCTCGACCATGTCGTCAAGATCTTCCTGCCGAATCACCGAGGGCATCCAGTCGCCCTGGATCCAATCCCTGGGCAGAGCAGTCCTTGAGGAAGATCCGCCCCGAGCGGACTTCTTCCCCTTCCCCTGCACCGCCGCCTTCTTCGCGCGCTCCAAAGCTGACGTCTTGTCCTTCACCATCATCGCCGGCGAGGCTCGAACGGACCTACGGCGCTAGGGTGAGAGCGGAGGTGGCAGAGGACCTCGCGGGAGGGAGGAGGAAAGGCGAGAGCACACTGTTGGGGGCCCCCGAGCCGGCAACTTATAAGGAGCCGCTTCCGAGTGGCTGACCGGTAGGCCCAGGCGATCCCGTCAAATCCCGCAACAGGCACGCGCGCGGTACGTGGCGAAAAAGCTGGCGCGGGGATCGAGGAGCTTCCATCCTATCCCATCCGATTATTGTGGCCGCCCCTGTCCCGCTCGCTTCCCGAAATTCAAATCCCGCGAAATCCATGGGCTGCGGAACAACCCATCAAGCAGAAGATCCCGCTCGTGCCGGCGCTCGGTATTTCACAAGTAAGGAAATTCACTCGACGAGAGACCAAGAATGGATCAAGGTGACCGAAAGAAGTCGACAACATCATCCGTGATGATTGATCCAGTACAAGACATTCATATAACGCTAAGGACTGGACGGAAGTTCCCCCAACTCCTTCCCCACTCGAACCTCGATCCATTCAGGGGCTAATGATGAAGCTGTGTACCTAGGGTAGGGGCATGGAACTGTCCTAAGAGCCCTACCCAAGGACATCCCTAGAAGAAGTCACCCTTCAATCGACTTGAAGGTATCCCACTCGACGGATTCAAAACACTCGACCACAAAGCCAACCACTCGACTGACAGGAGATCTAAAGTCACTCCGCAAGCAAACGGTCGGCCATTAAGTAGTCTTTATGGTCATCATAGCAGTTTATTAGGGACGTTACCAGTAACGCCCAGTCTTAATATATTTTAACCCTGCATTACTGAGGGCCGGAGGGGTCTGGCGAACTCTATATAAGCCACCCCCTCCACAGTAGCAAGGGTTGGCACCCCTGGAATTCATACACACATAATCCAATCGACCGCCTCCGGGCACCGAGACGTAGGGCTGTTACTTCCTCCGCGAAGGGCTTGAACTCATACATCCTGGTGTGTTTACAACTTCTCCATAGCTGAGATCTAGCCTCTCCATACATACCCCCCTACATCACTGTCAGAGATAGAACCACGACAATCGCAGCAGGGCTTCGCCGAGCTTCTGCGAGAGGGAGAGGTGTAGCAGGGGAGAGGGAGGCGCCAAGACTTGAGGTGTTCCTGCCCTCCCTCTCCCCCCCTTTATATAGGCCCCCTGGGAGGGTGCACCGGCCCTAGGAGATGGGATCTCCTAGGGGGGCGGCGGCCAAGGGGGTGGAGTACCCCCAAGGCAAGTGGAGGCGCCCCCTCCCCTAGGGTTCCCAACCCTAGGCGCATGGGGGGGCCAAAGGGGGGGCACACTAGTCCACTATGGGCTGGTTCCCCTCCCCACTTCAGACCATGGGGCCCTCCGGGATGGGTGGCCCCACCTGGTGGACCCCCGGGACCCTTCCGGTGGTCCCGGTACAATACGGTGACCCCCGAAACTCTCCCGATGGCCGAAACTGCACTTCCTATATATAATTCTTCACCTCCAGACCATTCCGGAACTCCTCGTGACGTCCAGGATCTCATCCGGGACTCTGAACAACTTTCGGGTTACTGCATACTCATATCTCTACAACCCTAGCGTCACCGAACCTTAAGTGTGTGGACCCTACGGGTTCGGGAGACACGTAGACATGACCGAGATGGCTCTCCGGTCAATAACCAACAGCAGGATCTGGATACCCATGTTGGCTCCCACATGCTCCTCGATGATATCATCGGATGAACCACGATGTCGAGGACTTAATCAATCCGTATACAATTCCCTTTGTCAATCGGTACGTTAATTGCCCGAGACTCGATCGTCGGTATCCCAATACCTCGTTCAGTCTCGTTACCGGCAAGTCTCTTTACTCGTACCATAATGCATGATCCCGTGATCAACCACTTGATCACATTGAGCTCATTATGATGATGCATTACCGAGTGGGCCCAGAGATACCTCTCCGTCATACGGAGTGACAAATCCCAGTCTCAATTCGTACCAACCCAACAGACACTTTCGGAGATACCTGTAATGTACCTTTATAGTCACCCAGTTACGTTGTGACGTTTGGCACACCCAAGGCACTCCTACGGTATCTGGGAGTTGCACAATCTCATGGTTTAAGGAAATGATACTTGACATTCAGAAAAGCTACAGCAAACGAACTACACGATCTTTGAGCTAAGCTTAGGATTGGGTCTTGTCCATCACATCATTCTCCTAATGATGTGATCCCGTTATCAATGACATCCAATGTCCATAGTCAGGAAATCATGACTATCTTTTGATCAACGAGCTAGTCAACTAGAGGCTCACTAGGGACGTGTTGTGGTCTATGTGTTCACACATGTATTACGATTTCCGGATAACACAATTATAGCATGAACAATAGACAATTATCATGAACAAAGAAATATAATAATAAACATTTTATTATTGCCTCTAGGGCATATTTCCAACAGTATTGAGATACAGACGATCGAATCTCGGGCAAGTAACATACCGATGACAAAGGGAACAACGTATGTTGTTATGCGGTCTGACCGATAAAGATCTTTGTAGAATATGTAGGAGCCAATATGGGCATCCAGGTCCCGCTATTGGTTATTGACCAGAGAGGTGTCTCGGTCATGTCTACATAGTTCTCGAACCCGTAGGGTCCGCACGCTTAACGTTCGTTGACGATATAGTACTATATGAGTTATGTATGTTGATGACCGAATGTTGTTCGGAGTCCGGGATGAGATCACGGACATGATGAGGAACTCCGGAATGGTCCGGAGACAAAGTTTGATATATGGGATAGTAGTGTTTGATCTCCGGAAGGGTTCCAGAATTCACCGGAAGGGGTTCCGGATGTTTCCCGAAATGTTTGGGCACGAGAACACTTTATCTGGGCCAAAGGGGAAAGCCCATGAGGCTTTTGGAAAGTGCAAAAGGAAGTTTTGCGGAGACCAGAGGCTAGACGCCAGGAACCCTGGCGTCCAGGGGGTAGACGTCGGGAACCCTGGTGTCTAGCCCTAGAGTCCGAGAAGGACTCTTGCCTTTCGGGCGAAACCGACTTTGAGGAGGCTTTTACTCCAAGTTTCGACCCCAGAGCTCAACATATAAATAGAGGGGTAGGGCTAGCACCAAAGACACATCAAGAAACACCAAGCCGTGTGCCGGCAACCCCGTCCCCTCTAGTTTATCCTCCGTCATAGTTTTCGTAGTGCTTAGGCGAAGCCCTGCGGAGATTGTTCTTCACCAACACCATCACCACGCTGTCGTGCTGCCGGAACTCATCTACTACTTCGCCCCTCTTGCTGGATCGAGAAGGCGAGGACGTCACCGAGCCGAACGTGTGCAGAACTCGAAGGTGCCGTGCTTTCGGTACTTGGATCGGTTGGACGTGAAGACGTACGACTACATCAACCGCGTTGATATAACGCTTCCACGAACGGTCTACGAGGGTACGTAGACAACACTCTCCCCTCTCGTTGCTATGCATCACCATGATCTTGCGTGTGCGTAGGAAATTTTTTGAAATTACTACGTTCCCCAACAGTGGCATCCGAGCCTAGGTTTTATGCGTTGATGTTGTGCACGAGTAGAACACAAGTGAGTTGTGGGCGATATAAGTCATACTGCTTACCAGCATGTCATACTTTGGTTTGGCGGTATTGTTGGATGAAGCAGCCTGGACCGACATTACACGTACGCTTATGCGAGACTGGTTCTACCGACGTGCTTTGCACACAGGTGGCTGGTGGGTGTCAGTTTCTCCAACTTTAGTTGAACCAAGTGTGGCTACGCCCGGTCCTTGCGAAGGTTAAAACAGCACCAACTTGACAGACTATCATTGTGGTTTTGATGCGTAGGTAAGAACGGTTCTTGCTTAAGCCCGTAGCAGCCACGTAAAACTTGCAACAACAAAGTAGAGGACGTCTAACTTGTTTTTGCAGGGCATGTTGTGATGTGATATGGTCAAGACATGATGCTAAATTTTATTGTATGAGATGATCATGTTTTGTAACCGAGTTATCGGCAACTGGCAGGAGCCATATGGTTGTCGCTTTATTGTATGCAATGCAATTGCGCTGTAATGCTTTACTTTATCACTAAGCGGTAGCGATAGTCGTGGAAGCATAAGATTGGCGAGACGACAACGATGCTACGATGGTGATCAAGGTGTCGCGCCGGTGACGATGGTGATCATGACGGTGCTTCGGAGATGGAGATCACAAGCACAAGATGATGATGGCCATATCATATCACTTGTATTGATTGCATGTGATGTTTATCTTTTATGCATCTTATCTTGCTTTGATTGACGGTAGCATTATAAGATGATCTCTCACTAAATTTCAAGATAATAGTGTTCTCCCTGAGTATGCACCGTTGCCAAAGTTCATCGTGCCCAGACACCACGTGATGATCGGGTGTGATAAGCTCTACGTCCATCTACAACGGGTGCAAGCCAGTTTTGCACACGCAGAATACTCAGGTTAAACTTGACGAGCCTAGCATATGCAGATATGGCCTCGGAACACTGAGACCGAAAGGTCGAGCATGAATCATATAGTAGATATGATCAACATATTGATGTTCACCATTGAAAGCTACTCCATTTCACGTGATGATCGGTTATGGTTTAGTTGATTTGGATCACGTGATCACTTAGAAGATTAGAGGGATGTCTTTCTAAGTGGGAGTTCTTAAGTAATATGATTAATTGAACTTTAATTTATCATGAACTTAGTCCTGGTAGTATTAGCATATCTATGTTGTAGATCAATAGCTCGTGTTTAGCTCCCCTGTTTTATTTTTTATATGTTCCTAGAGAAAACTAAGTTGAAAGATGTTAGTAGCAATGATGCGGATTGGATCCGTGATCTGAGGTTTATCCTCATTGCTGCACAGAAGAATTATGTCTTTGATGCACCGCTAGGTGACAAACCTATTGCAGGAGCAGATGCAGATGTTATGAACATTTGGCTAGCTCAATATGATGACTACTTGATAGTTTAGTGCACCATGCTTAACCGGCTTAGAATCGGGACTTCAAAGACGTTTTGAACGTCATGGACCATATGAGATGTTCCAGGAGTTGAAGTTAATATTTCAAGCAAATACCCGAGTTGAGAGATATGAAATCTCCAACAAGTTCTATAGCTAAAAGATGGAGGAGAATAGCTCAAGCATTGAGCATGTGCTCAGATTGTCTGGGTACTACAATCGCTTGAATCAAGTGGAAGTTAATCTTCCAGATAAGATAGTGATTGACAGAATTCTCTAGTCACCATCACCAAGTTAGTAGAACTTCGTGATGAACTATAGTATGCAGGGGATGACGAAAACAATTCCCAAGCTCTTCGTGATGCTGAAATCGACGAAGGTAGAAATCAAGAAAAGCATCAAGTGTTGATGGTTGACAAGACCACTAGTTTCAAGAAAAGGGCAAAGGGAAGAAGGGGAACTTCAAGAAGAACGGCAAGCAAGTTGCTACTCAATTGAAGAAGCCTAAGTCTGTACCTATGCCTGAGACTAAGTGCTTCTACTGCAAAGGGACTGGTCACTGCAAGCGGAACTACCCCAAGTATTTGGCGGATAAGAAGGATGGCAAAGTGAACAAAGGTATATTTGATATACAAATTATTGATGTGTATTTTACTAGTGTTCATAGCAACCCCTCGGTATTTGATACTGGTTCAGTTGCTAAGAGTAGTAACTCGAAACAGGAGTTGTAGAATGAACATAGACTAGTTAAGGGTGAAGTGATGATGTGCATTGGAAGTGGTTCCAAGATTGATATGATCATCATCACACACTCCCTATACTTTTGGGATTAGTGTTGAACCTAAATAAGTGTTATTTGGTGTTTGCGCTGAGCATGAATATGATTTGATCATGTTTATTGCAATATGGTTATTCATTTAAGTAAGAGAATAAATTGTTGTTCTGTTTACATGAATAAAACCTTATATGGTTACACACCCAATGAAAATGGTTCGTTGGATCTCGATCGTAGTGATACACATATTCATAATATTGAAACCAAAAGATGCAAAGTTAATAATGATAGTGCAACTTATTTGTGGCACTGCCGTTTAGGTCATATTGGTGTAAAGCGCAAGAAGAAAATCCATGCTGATGGGCTTTTGGAATCACTTGATTATGAATCAGTTGATGCTTGCGAACCATGCCTCATGGGCAAGATGACTAAGACTCCGTTCTCCGGAACAATGGAGCGAGCAACAGATTTGTTGGAAATCATACATACTGATGTATGTGGTCCGATGAATATTGAGGCTCGCGGCAGGTATCATTATTTTCTGATCTTCACAGATGATTTGAGCAGATATGAGTATATCTACTTGATGAAACACAAGTCTGAAACATTTGAAAAGTTCAAAGAATTTCAGAGTGAAGTGGAGAATCATCGTAACAAAATTAAAAGTTTCTACGATATGATCGCAAAAGTAAAATATTTGAGTTACGAGTTTGGCCTTCAGTTAAAAACAATGTGAAATAGTTTCACTACTCACGCCACCTGGAACACCACAGTGTAATGTTGTGTCCGAACGTCATAATCGTACTTTATTAGATATGGTGCGATCTATGATGTCTCTATGCATTAGAGACAGCTGCATTCACGTTAAATAGGGCACCATCTAAATCCGTTGAGACGACACCGTATGAACTATGGTTTGGCAAGAAACCTAAGCTGTCGTTTCTTAAAGTTTGAGGTTGCAATGCTTATGTGAAAAAGTTTCAACCTGATAAGCTCAAACCCAAATCGGAGAAGTGCGTCTTCATAGGATACCCAAAAGAAAATGTTGGGTACACCTTCTATCACAGTTCCGAAGGCAAGATATTCGTTGCTTTGAATGGATCCTTTCTAGAGAAGGAGTTTCTCTCGAAAGAAGTGAGTGGGAGGAAAGTAGAACTTGATGAGGTAACTGTACCTGCTCCCTTATTGAAAAGTAGTTCATCACAGAAATCTGTTCCTGTGACTACTAGACCAATTAGTGAGGAAGCTAATGATGATGATCATGTAACTTCAGATCAAGTTACTACCGAACCTCGTAGGTAAACCAGAGTGAGATCCGCACCAGAGTGGTACGGTAATCCTGTTCTGGAGCTCATGTTACTTGGCCATGACGAGCCTACGAACTATGAGGAAGCGATGATGAGCCCAGATTCCACGAAATGGCTTGAGGCCATGAAATCTGAGATGAGATCCATGTATGAGAACAAAGTATGGACTTTGATTGACTTGCCCAATGATCGGCGAGCCATTGAGATTAAATGGATCTTCAAGAGGAAGACGGACGCTGATAGTAGTGTTACTATCTACAAAGCTAGAATTGTCGCAAAAAGGTTTTCGACAAGTTCAAGGTGTTGACTACGATGAGAGTTTCTCACTCGTATCTATGCTTAGGTATGTCCGTATCATGTTAGCAATTGCCGCATTTTATGAAATCTAGCAAATGGATAAACAAAACTGCATTCCTTAATGAATTTATTAAAGAAGAGTTGTATATGATGCATCCAGAAAGGTTTTGTCAATCTAAAGGTGCTAAGGAAATATGCAAGCTCTAGCGATCCATCTATGGACTGGTGCAAGCATCTCGGAGTTGGAATATACGCTTAGATAATTTGATCAAAGCATATAGTTTTATACAGACTTGCGGTGAAGCCTGTATTTACAAGAAAGTGAGTGGGAGCACTACAGCATTTCTGATAAGTATATGTGAATGACATATTATTGATCGGAAATAATGTAGAATTATTCTGCAAAGCATAAAGGAGTGTTTGAAAGGAGTTTTTCAAAGAAAGACCTCAGTGAAGCTGCTTACATATTAAGCATCAAGATCTATAGAGATAGATCAAGACGCTTGATAAGTTTTTTCAATGAGTACATACCTTGACAAGATTTTGAAATAGTTCAAAATAGAACAGTCAAAGAAAGAGTTCTTGCCTATGTTACAAGGTGTGAAATTGAGTAAGACTCAAATCCCGACCACGGCAGAAGATAGAAAGAGAATGAAAGTCATTCCCTATGCCTCAGCCATAGGTTCTATAAAGTATGCCATGTTGTGTACCAGACCTATTGTATACCCTGCCCTGAGTTTGGCAAGGGAGTACAATAGTCTAGGAGTAGATCACTGGACATTGGTCAAAATTATCCTTACCGGAGTAAGGATATGTTTCTCGATTATGGAGGTGACAAAAGGTTCGTCGTAAAGGGTTACGTCGATGCAAGTTTTGACACTGATCCAGATGACTCTAAGTCTCAATCTGGATACATATTGAAAGTGGGAGCAATTAGCTAGAGTAGCTCCGTGCAGAGCATTGTTGACATAGAAATTTGCAAAATACATACGGATCTGAATGTTGCAGACCCGTTGACTAAACTTCTCTCACAAGCAAAACATGATCACACCTTAGTACTCTTTGGGTGTTAATCACATAGCGATGTGAACTAGATTATTGACACTAGTAAATCCTATGGTTGTTGGTCACATGACGATGTGAACTATGGGTGTTAATCACATGGTGATGTGAACTATTGATGTTAAATCACATGGCGATGTGATCTAGATTATTGACTCTAGTGCAAGTGGGAGACTGAAGGAAATATGCCCTAGAGGCAATAATAAAGTTATTATTTATTTCCTTATTTCATGATAAATGTTTATTATTCATGCTAGAATTGTATTAACCAGAAACATAATACATGTGTGAATACATAGACAAACAGAGTGTCACTAGTATGCCTCTACTTGACTAGCTCGTTGATCAAAGATGGTTAAGTTTCCTAACCATAGACATGAGTTGTCATTTGATTAACGGGATCACATCATTAGGAGAATGATGTGATTGACTTGACCCATTCTGTTAGCTTAGCACTTGATCGTTTAGTTTGTTGCTATTGCTTTCTTCATGACTAATACATGTTCCTATGACTATGAGATTATGCAACTCCCGTTTACCGGAGGAACACTTTGTGTGCCACCAAATGTCACAACGTAACTGGGTGATTATAAAGGTGTTCTACAGGTGTCTCCAAAGGTACTTGTTGGGTTGGCGTATTTCAAGATTAGGATTTGTCACTCCGATTGTCGGAGAGGTATCTCTGGGCCCACTCGGTAATGCACATCACTATAAGCCTTGCAACTAATGAGTTAGTTGCGGGATGATGTATTACGGAACGGTTAAAGAGACTTGCCGGTAACGAGATTCAACTAGGTATTGAGATATCGACGATCGAATCTCGGGTAAGTAACACACCGATGACAAAGGGAACAATGTATGATGTTATGCGGTCTGACCGATAAAGATCTTCGTAGAATATGTAGGAGCCAATATGGGCATCCAGGTCCCGCTATTGGTTATTGACCAGAGAGGTGTCTCGGTCATGTCTACATAGTTCTCGAACCCGTAGGGTCCGCACGCTTAACGTTTGTTGACGATATAGTACTATATGAGTTATGTATGTTGATGAACGAATGTTGTTCGGTGTCTGGGATGAGATCACAGACATGACGAGGAAGTCCGGAATGGTCCGGAGACAAAGTTTGATATATGGGATAGTAGTGTTTGATCTCCGGAAGGGTTCCGAAATTCACCGGAAGGGGTTCCGGATGTTTCCCGAAATGTTTGGGCACGAGAACACTTTATCTAGGCCAAAGGGGAAAGCCCATGAGGCTTTTGGAAAGTGCAAAAGGAAGTTTTGCGAAGACCAGAGGCTAGACGCCAGGAACCCTGGCGTCTAGGGGGTAGACGCCGGGAACCCTGGCGTCTAGCCCTGGAGTCCGAGAAGGACTGTTTCCTTTCGGGTGAAACAGACTTTGAGGAGGCTTTTACTCCAATTTTCGACCCCAGGGCTCAACATATAAATAGAGGGGTAGGGCTAGCACCAAAGACACATGAAGAAACACCAAGCCGTGTGCCGGCAACCCCGTCCCCTCTAGTTTATCCTCCGTCATAGTTTTCGTAGTGCTTAGGCGAAGCCCTGCGGAGATTGTTCTTCACCAACACCGTCACCATGCCGTCGTGCTGCCGGTACTCATCTACAACTTCGCCCCTCTTGCTAGATCGAGAAGGCGAGGACGCCACCGAGCCGAACATGTGCAGAACTCGGAGGTGCCGTGCTTTCGGTACTTGGATCGGTCGGACGTGAAGACGTACGACTACATCAGCCGCGTTGATATAACGCTTCCGCGAACGGTCTACGAGGGTACAAAGACAACACTCTCCCCTCTCGTTGCTATGCATCACCATGATCTTGCGTGTGCGTAGGAATTTTTTTGAAATTACTACATTCCCCAACACCCAATACAATTGTAAATTGTATAGGTGCACTAGTTCGGCGAAGAGATGGTGATACAAGTGGTATATGGATGGTAGATAAAGGTTTTTGTAATCTGAAATTATAAAAACAGCAAGGTAACTAATGATAAAAGTGAGCGTAAATGGTATTGCAATGCTAGGAAACAAGGCCTAGGGTTCATACTTTCACTAGTGCAAGTTCTCTCAACAATAATAACATAATTGGATCACATAACTATCCCTCAACATGCAACAAAGAGTCACTCCAAACTCACTAATAGCGGAGAACAAACGAAGAGATTATGGTAGGGTACGAAACCACCTCAAAGTTATTCTTTCCAATCAATCCGTTGGGCTATTCCTATAAGTGTCACAAACAGCCCTAGAGTTCGTACTAGAATAACACCTTAAGACACAAATCAACCAAAACCCTAATGTCACCTAGATACTCCAATGTCACCTCAAGTATCCGTGGGTATGATTGTACGATATGCATCACATAATCTCAGATTCATCTATTCAACCAACACATAGAACCTCAAAGAGTGCCCCAAAGTTCCTACTGGAGAATCACGACGAAAATGTGTGCCAACCCCTATGCATAGGTTCATGGGCGGAACCCGCAAGTTGATCACCAAAACATATATCAAGTGAATCACGTGATATCCCATTGTCACCACAGATACGCACGGCAAGACATACATCAAGTGTTCTCAAATCTTTAAAGACTCAATCCGATAAGATAACTTCAAAGGGGAAACTCAATCCATTACAAGAGAGTAGAGGGGGGAAGAAACATCATAGGATCCAAATATAATAGCAAAGCTCGCGATGCATCAAGATTGTAACACCTCAAGAACACGAGAGAGAGAGAGAGATCAAACACATCGCTACTGGTACATACCCTCAGCCTGAAGGAAATATGCCCTAGAGGCAATAATAAAGTTATTATTTATTTCCTTATATCATGATAAATGTTTATTATTCATGCTAGAATTGTATTAACCGGAAACATAATACTTGTGTGAATACATAAACAAACAAAGTGTCACTAGTATGCCTCTACTTGACTAGCTCATTAATCGAAGATGGTTATGTTTCCTAATCATAGACATGAGTTGTCATTTGATTAATGAGATCACATCATTAGGAGAATGATGTGATTGAATTGACCCATTTCGTTAGCTTAGCACTTGATCGTTTAGTTTGTTGCTATTGCTTTCTTCATGACTTATACATGTTCCTATGACTATGAGATTATGCAACTCCTGTTTACCGGAGGAACACTTTGTGTGCTACCAAACGTCACAACGTAACTGGGTGATTATAAAGGTGCTCTACAGGTGTCTCCAAAGGTACATGTTGGGTTGGCGTATTTCGAGATTAGGATTTGTCACTCCGATTGTCAGAGAGGTATCTCTGGGCCCTCTCGGTAATGCACATCACTTAAGCCTTGCAAGCAATGCAACTAATAAGTTAGTTGCAAGATGATGTATTACAGAACGAGTAAAGAGACTTGACGGTAACGAGATTGAACTAGGTATTGAGATACCGACGATCGAATCTCGGGCAAGTAACATACCGATGACAAAGGGAACAAACGTATGTTGTTTTGCGGTCTAACCGATAAAGATCTTCGTAGAATATGTAGGAGCCAATATGAGCATCCAGGTTCTGCTATTGGTTATTGACCGGAGACGTGTCTCGGTCATGTCTACATTGTTCTCGAACCCGTAGGGTCCGCACGCTTAACGTTACGATGACATTTTCATTATGAGTTTATATATTTTGATGTACCGAAGGTTGTTCGGAGTCCCGGATGTGATCACGGACTTGACGAGGAGTCTCGAAATGGTCGAGACATCAAGATCGATATATTGGACGACTATTTGGACACCGGAAAGGTTCCGGGTGAGATTGGGACAATACCGGATCAACTGGAGGTTATCGGAACCCCCCGGGAGGTATATGGGCCTTATTGGGCCTTAGTGGAAAGGAGGGGAAAGGAGCAAGGGAGGGGGCTCCCCCCCCAAGCCCAATCCGAATTGGGAGGGGGGCCGGCCCCCCCTTTCCTTCCTCCCTCCTTCCTCTTCCTTCCCTCTCCTACTCCTAATAGGAAAAAGGGGAGTCCTACTCCCTGTGGGAGTTGGACTCCCCCCTAGGGCGCGCCACCCTCCTTGGCCGGCCCCCTCCTCCACTCCTTTATATACGGGGGCAAGGGGGAACCCCATAGACAACAATTGATCATTGATCTCTTAGCTGTGTGCGGTGCCCCCCTCCACCATAATCCTCGATAATATTGTAGCAGTGCTTAGGCGAAGCCCTGCGACGGTAGAACATCAAGATCGTCACCATGCCGTCGTGCTGACGGAACTCATCCCCGACACTTTGCTAGATCGGAGTCCGGGGATCGTCATCGAGCTGAACGTGTGCTAGAACTCGGAGGTGCCGTAGTTTCGGTGCTTGATCGGTCGGGCCGTGAAGACGTACGACTACATCAACCGCGTTGTGCTAACGCTTTTGCTTCCAGTCTACGAGGGTACTTAGACAACACTCTTCCCTCTCGTTGCTATGCATCACCATGATCTTGTGTGTGCGTAGGAATTTTTTTGAAATTACTACGTTCCCCAACAGTGGCATCCGAGCCTAGGTTTTATGCATTGATGTTATGCACGAGTAGAACACAAGTGAGTTGTGGGCGATATAAGTCATACTGCTTACCAGCATGTCATACTTTGGTTCGGCGGTATTGTTGGATGAAGCGGCCCGGACCGACATTACACGTACGCTTACGCAAGACTGGTTCTACCGACGTGCTTTGCACACAGGTGGCTGGCGGGTGTCAGTTTCTCCAACTTTAGTTGAACCGAGTGTGGCTACGCCCGGTCCTTGCGAAGGTTAAAACAGCACCAACTTGACAAACTATCGTTGTGGTTTTGGTGCGTAGGTAAGAACGGTTCTTGCTAAGCCCGTAGCAGCCACGTAAAACTTGCAACAACAAAGTAGAGGACGTCTAACTTGTTTTTGCAGGGCATGTTGTGATGTGATATTGTCAAGACATGATGCTAAATTTTATTGTATGAGATGATCATGTTTTGTAACCGAGTTATCGGCAACTGGCAGGAGCCATATGGTTGTCGCTTTATTGTATGCAATGCAATCGCGCTGTAATGCTTTACTTTATCACTAAGCGGTAGCGATAGTCGTGGAAGCATAAGATTGGCGAGACGACAACGATGCTACGATGGAGATCAAGGTGTCATGCCGGTGACGATGGTGATCATGACGATGCTTCAGAGATGGAGATCACAAGCACAAGATGATGATGGCCATATCATATCACTTATATTGATTGCATGTGATGTTTATCTTTTATGCATCTTATCTTGCTTTGATTGACGGTAGCATTATAAGATGATCCCACACTAAATTATCAAAGTATAAGTGTTCTCCCTGAGTATGCATCGTTGCGAAAGTTCTTCGTGCTGAGACACCACATGATGATCAGGTGTGATAGGCTCTACGTTCAAATACAAAGGGTGCAAAACAGTTGCACACGCGGAATACTCAGGTTTAACTTGATGATCCTAGCATATAACAGATATGGCCTCGGAACACGGAGACCGAAAGGTCGAGCGTGAATCATGTTGGGGAACGTAGTAATTTCAAAAAAAAATCCTACGCACACGCAAGATCATGGTGATGCATAGCAACGAGAGGGGAGAGTGTGATCTACGTACCCTTGTAGATCGACAACGGAAGCGTTTGGTTGATGTAGTCGTACGTCTCCATGGCCCGACCGATCAAGCACCGAAACTACGGCACCTCCGAGTTCTAGCACACGTTCAGCTCGATGACGATCCCCAGACTCTGATCCAGCAAAGTGTCGGGGAAGAGTTCCATCAACACGACGGTGTGGTGACGATCTTGATGTACTACCGTCGCAGGGCTTCGCCTAAGCACCGCTACAATATTATCGAGGACTATGGTGGAAGGGGGCGCCGCACACGGCTAAGAATATGATCACATGGATCAACTTGTGTGTCTCTGGGGTGCCCCTGCCTCCGTATATAAAGGTTCAAGAGGGGGAGGCCGGCCGGCCATCATAGGGCGCGCCAGGAGGAGTCCTACTCCCTCCGGGAGTAGGACTTCTCCCCCAATCCTAGTTGGAATAGGATTCGCGAGGTGGAAAAGAGAGAGAGAGAGAAGGAGGGGGGCGCCGGCCCCCTCTCTCCTTGTCCTATTCGGACTAGGGGGGAGGGGCGCGCGGCCCAGCCCTGGCCGCCTCTCCTCTTCTTCCACTAAGGCCCACTAAGGCCCATATAGCTCCCGGGGGGTTCCGGTAACCTCCCGGTACTCCGGTAAAATCCCGATTTCACCCGTAACACTTCCGATATCCAAACATAGGCTTCCAATATATCAATATTTATGTCTCGACCATTTCGAGACTCCTCGTCATGTCCGTGATCTCATCCGGGACTCCGAACAACCTTCGGTACATCAAAACGTATAAACTCATAATATAACTGTCATCGAAACCTTAAGCGTGCGGACCCTACGGGTTCGAGAACAATGTAGACATGACCGAGATACGTCTCCGGTCAATAACCAATAGCGGGACCTGGATGCCCATATTGGCTCCTACATATTCTACGAAGATCTTTATCGGTCAGACCGCATAACAACATACGTTGTTCCCTTTGTCATCAGTATGTTACTTGCCCGAGATTCGATCGTCGGTATCCAATACCTACTTCAATCTCATTACCGGCAAGTCTCTTTACTCGTTCCGTAATACATCATCCCGCAACTAACTCATTAGTTGCAATGCTTGCAAGGCTTAAGTGATGTGCATTACCGAGAGGGCCCTGAGATACCTCTCCGACGATCGGAGTGACAAATCCTAATCTCGAAATACGTCAACCCAAAATGTACCTTTGGAGACACCTGTAGAGCACCTTTATAATCACCCAGTTACGTTGTGACGTTTGGTTGCACACAAAGTGTTCCTTCGGCACACGGGAGTTACATAATCTCATAGTCATAGGAACATGTATAAGTCATGAAGAAAGCAATAGCAACATACTAAACGATCGGGTGCTAAGCTAATGGAATGGGTCATGTCAATCAGATCATTCAACTAATGATGTGATCACGTTAATAAAATGACAACTCTTTGTCCATGGTTAGGAAACATAACCATCTTTGATTACCGAGCTAGTCAAGTAGAGGCATACTAGTGACACTCTATTTGTCTATGTATTCACACATGTATTATGTTTCGGGTTAATACAATTCTAGCATGAATAATAAACTTTTATCATGATATAAGGAAATAAATAATAACTTTATTATTGCCTCTAGGGCATATTTCCTTCAGTCTCCCACTTGCACTAGAGTCAATAATCTAGATTACACAGTGATGATTCTAACACCCATGGAGCTTTGGTGCTGATCATGTTTTTCCCGTGGAAGAGGCTTAGTCAACGGGTCTGCTACATTCAGCTCCGTATGTATCTTGCAAATCTCTATGTCTCCCACCTGGACTAGATCCCGGATGGAATTGAA
This sequence comes from Triticum urartu, assembly GCF_003073215.2. Lineage (NCBI taxonomy): Eukaryota > Viridiplantae > Streptophyta > Magnoliopsida > Poales > Poaceae > Triticum > Triticum urartu. Next base: position 548,538,684 of record NC_053027.1, read on the forward strand.
GCGTCTTTTGATGTGCTTGGTTCTTTTGTGAAACCTGGATTCCTTTGCCAAGGCAATTGCACCAGTATTGTCACAAAAGATTTTCATTGGACCCGATGCACTAGGTATGACACCTAGATCGGATATGAACTCCTTCATCCAGACTCCTTCGTTTGCTGCTTCCGAAGCAGCTATGTACTCCGCTTCACATGTAGATCCCGCCACGACGCCTTGTTTAGAACTGCACCAACTGACAGCTCCACCTTTTAATGTAAACACGTATGCGGTTTGCGATTTAGAATCGTCCGGATTAGTGTCAAAGCTTGCATCAACGTAACCGTTTACGATGAGCTCTTTTTCACCTCCATATACGAGAAACATATCCTTAGTCCTTTTCAGGTACTTCAGGATGTTCTTGACCGCTGTTCAGTGATCCACTCCTGGATTACTTTGGTACCTCCCTGCTAAACTTATAGCAAGGCACACATCAGGTCTGGTACACAGCATTGCATACATGATAGAGCCTATGGCTGAAGCATAGGGAACATCTTTCATTTTCTCTCTATCTTCCGCAGTGGTCGGGCATTGAGTCTGACTCAACTTCACACCTTGTAACACAGGCAAGAACCCTTTCTTTGCTTGATCCATTTTGAACTTCTTCAAAATCTTGTCAAGGTATGTGCTTTGTGAAAGTCCAATTAAGCGTCTTGATCTATCTCTATAGATCTTTATGCCTAATATGTAAGCAGCTTCACCGAGGTCTTTCATTGAAAAACTCTTATTCAAGTATCCTTTTATGCTATCCAGAAATTCTATATTATTTCCAATCAGTAATATGTCATCCACATATAATATCAGAAATGCTACAGAGCTCCCACTCACTTTCTTGTAAATACAGGCTTCTCCGAAAGTCTGTATAAAACCAAATGCTTTGATCACACTATCAAAGCGTTTATTCCAACTCCGAGAGGCTTGCACCAGTCCATAAATGGATCGCTGGAGCTTGCACACTTTATTAGCTCCCTTTGGATCGACAAAACCTTCCGGTTGCATCATATACAACTCTTATTCCAGAAATCCATTCAGGAATGCAGTTTTGACATCCATCTACCAAATTTCATAATCATAAAATGCGGCAATTGCTAACATGATTCGGACAGACTTAATCATCGCTACGGGTGAGAAGGTCTCATCGTAGTCAACCCCTTGAACTTACCGAAACCCTTTTGCGACAAGTCGAGCTTTGTAGACAGTAATATTACCGCCAGCGTCAGTCTTCTTCTTGAAGATCCATTTATTCTCAATTGCTTGCCGATCATCAGGCAAGTCAACCAAAGTCCATACTTTGTTCTCATACATGGATCCCATCTCAGATTTCATGGCTTCAAGCCATTTTGCGGAATCTGGGCTCACCATCGCTTCTTCATAGTTTGTAGGTTCATCATGATCTAGCAGCATGACTTCCAGAACAGGATTACCGTACCACTCTGGTGCGGATCTCACTCTGGTTGATCTACGAGGTTCAGTAGTATCTTGTCCTGAAGTTTCATGATCATTATCATTAGCTTCCTCACTAATTGGTGTAGGTGTCGCAGAAACAGGTTTCTATGATGTACTACTTTCCAATAAGGGAGCAGGTACAGTTACCTCGTCAAGTTCTACTTTCCTCCCACTCACATCTTTCGAGAGAAACTCCTTCTCTAGAAAGTTTCCGAACTTAGCAACAAAAGTCTTGCCTTCGGATCTGTGATAGAAGGTGTATCCAATAGTTTCCTTTGGATATCCTATGAAGACACATTTCTCCGATTTGGGTTCGAGCTTATCTGGTTGAAGCTTTTTCACATAAGCATCGCAGCCCCAAACTTTCAAAAACGACAACTTTGGTTTCTTGCCAAACCATAGTTCATAAGGCGTCGTCTCAACGGATTTTGATGGTGTCCTATTTAACGTGAATGCGGCCGTCTCTAAAGCATAACCCCAAAATGATAGCGGTAAATCAGTAAGAGACATCATAGATCGCACCATATCTAGTAAAGTACGATTACGACGTTCGGACACACCATTACGCTGTGGTGTTCCGGGTGGTGTGAGTTGCGAAACTATTCCGCATTGTTTCAAATGTACACCAAACTCGTAACTCAAATATTCTCCTCCACGATCAGATCGTAGAAACTTTATTTTCTTGTTACGATGGTTTTCAACTTCACTCTGAAATTCTTTGAACTTTTCAAATGTTTCAGACTTATGTTTCATTAAGTAGATATACCCATATCTGCTTAAGTCATCTGTGAAGGTGAGAAAATAACGATATCCGCCACGAGCCTCAATATTCATCGGACCACATACATCTATATGTATGATTTCCAACAAATCTGTTGCTCTCTCCATAGTATCGGAGAACAGTGTTTTAGTCATCTTGCCCATGTGGCACGGTTCGCAAGTACCAAGTGATTCATAATCAAGTGGTTGCAAAAGTCCATCTGTATAGAGTTTCTTCATGCGCTTTATACCGATATGACCTAAACAGCAGTGCCACAAATAAGTTGCACCATCATTATCAACTCTGCATCTTTTGGCTTCAACATTATGAATATGTGTGTCACTACTATCGAGATTTAATAAGAATAGACCACTCTTCAAGGGTGCATGACCATAAAAGATATTACTCATATAAATAGAACAACCATTATTCTCTGATTTAAATGAATAACCGTCTCGCATTAAACAAGATCCAGATATAATGTTCATGCTCAACACTGGCACCAAATAACAATTATTTAGGTCTAATACTAATCCCGAAGGTAGATGTAGAGGTAGCGTGCCGACCGCGATCACATCGACTTTGGAACCGTTTCCCACGCGCATCGTCACCTCGTCCTTAGCCAATCTACGCTTAATCCGTAGTCCCTGTTTCGAGTTGCAAATATTAGCAACAGAACCAGTATCAAATAGCCAGGTGCTACTGCGAGCATTAGTAAGGTACACATCAATAACATGTATATCACATATACCTTTGTTCACCTTGTCATCCTTCTTATCCGCCAAATACTTGGGGCAGTTCCACTTCCAGTGACCAGTCTTCTTGCAGAAGAAGCACTCAGTTTCAGGCTTAGGTCCAGACTTGGGTTTCTTCTCTTGAGCAGCAACTTGCTTGCTGTTCTTCTTGAAGTTCCCCTTCTTCTTCCCTTTGCCCTTTTTCTTGAAACTAGTGGTCTTGTTAACCATCAACACTTAATGCTCCTTTTTGATTTCTACCTCCGCAGCTTTCAGCATTGCGAAGAGCTCGGGAATAGTCTTATTCATCCCTTGCATATTATAGTTCATCACGAAGCTCTTGTAGCTTGGTGGCAGTGATTGGAGAATTCTATCAATGACGCAATCATCTGGAAGATTAACTCCCATCTGAATCAAGTGATTATTATACCCAGAAATTTTGAGTATATGCTCACTGACAGAACTGTTCTCCTCCATCTTGCAGCTATAGAACTTATTGGAGACTTCATATCTCTCAATTCGGGCATTTGCTTGAAATATTAACTTCAACTCCTGGAACATCTCATATGCTCCATGACGTTCAAAACGTCGTTGAAGTCCCGATTCTAACCTGTAAAGCATGGCACACTGAACTATCGAGTAGTCATCAGCTTTGCTCTGCCAGACGTTCATAACATCTGGTGTTGCTCCAGCAGCAGGCCTGGCACCCAGCGGTGCTTCTAGGACGTAATTCTTCTGTGCAGCAATGAGGATAATCCTCAAGTTACGGACCCAGTCCGTGTAATTGCTACCATCATCTTTCAACTTTGCTTTCTCAAGGAACGCATTAAAATTCAACGGAACAACAGCACGGGCCATCTATCTACGATCAAACATACATAAGCAAGATACTATCAGGTACTAAGTTCATGATAAATTTAAGTTCAATTAATCAAATTACTTAAAGAACTCCCACTTAGATAGACATCCCTCTAATCCTCTAAGTGATCACGTGATCCAAATCAACTAAACCATGTCCGATCATCACGTGAGATGGAGTAGTTTCATTGGTGAACATCACTATGTTGATCATATCTACTATATGATTCACGCTCGACCTTTTGGTCTTCGTGTTCCGAGGCCATATCTGCATATGCTTGGCTCGTCAAGTATAACCTGAGTATTCCGCGTGTGCAACTATTTTGCACCCGTTGTATTTGAACGTAGAGCCTATCACACCCGATCATCACGTGGTATCTCAGCACGAAGAACTTTCGCAACGGTGCATACTCAGGGAGAACACTTCTTGATAATTTTAGTGAGAGATCATCTTATAATGCTACCGTCAGTCAAAGCAAGATAAGATGCATAAAAGATAAACATCACATGCAAACAATATAAGTGATATGATATGGCCATCATCATCTTGTGCCGGTGATCTCCATCTCCGAAGCACCATCATGATCACCATCATCACCGACGCGACACCTTGATCTCCATCGTAGCATCGTTGTCGTCTCACCAATTTTATGCTTCCACGACTATCGCTACCGCTTAGTGATAACGTAAAGCATTACAGCGCGATTGCATTGCATACAATAAAGCGACAACCATATGGCTCCTGCCAGTTGCCGATAACTCGGTTACAAAACATGATCATCTCATACAATAAAATTTAGCATCATGTCTTGACCATATCACATCACAACATGCCCTGCAAAAACAAGTTAGACGTCCTCTACTTTGTTGTTGCAAGTTTTACGTGGCTGCTACGGGCTTAAGAAAGAAACAATCTTACCTACGCATCAAAACCACAACGATAGTTTGTCAAGTTGGTGCTGTTTTAACCTTCGCAAGGACCGGGCGTAGCCACACTTGGTTCAACTAAAGTTGGAGAAACTGTCACCCGCAAGCCACCTATGTGCAAAGCACGTCGGGAGAACCGGTCTCGCGTAAGCGTATGCGTAATGTCGGTCCGGGCCGCTTCGTCCAACAATACCGCCGAACCAAAGTATGACATGATGGTAAGCAGTATGACTTATATCGCCCACAACTCACTTGTGTTCTACTCGTGCATATAACATCAACACATAAAACCTAGGCTCGGATGCCACTGTTGGGGAACATAGTAATTTCAAAAAATTTCCTACGCACACGCAAGATCATGGTGATGCATAGCAACGAGAGGGGGAGTGTGATCTACGTACCCTTGTAGATCGACAACGGAAGCGTTTGGTTGATGTAGTCGTACGTCTCCACGGCCCGACCGATCAAGCACCGAAACTACGGCACCTCCGAGTTCTAGCACACGTTCAGCTCGATGACGATCCCCGGACTCCGATCCAGCAAAGTGTCGGGGAAGAGTTCCGTCAGCACGACGGCGTGGTGACGATCTTGATGTACTACCGTCGCAGGGCTTCGCCTAAGCACCGCTACAATATTATCGAGGACTATGGTGGAAGGGGGCGCCGCACACGGCTAAGAATATGATCGCGTGGATCAACTTGTGTGTCTCTGGGGTGCCCCTGCCTCCGTATATAATGGTTCAAGAGGGGGAGGCCGGCCGGCCATCATAGGGCACGCCAGGAGGAGTCCTACTCCCTCCGGGAGTAGGACTTCTCCCCCAATCCTAGTTGGAATAGGATTCGCGAGGTGGAAAAGAGAGAGAGAGAGAGAAGGAGGGGGGCGCCGGCCCCCTCTCTCCTTGTCCTATTCGGACTAGGGGGAGGGGCGCGCGGCCCAGCCCTGGCCGCCTCTCCTCTTCTTCCACTAAGGCCCACTAAGGCCCATATAGCTCCCGGGGGGTTCCGGTAACCTCCCGGTACTCCGGTAAAATCCCGATTTCACCCGGAACACTTCCGATATCCAAACATAGGCTTCCAATATATCAATCTTTATGTCTCGACCATTTCGAGACTCCTCGTCATGTCCGTGATCTCATCCGGGACTCTGAACAACCTTCGGTACATCAAAACGTATAAACTCATAATATAACTGTCATCGAAACCTTAAGCGTGCGGACCCTATGGGTTCGAGAAAAATGTAGACATGACCGAGATACGTCTCCGGTTAATAACCAATAGCGGGACCTGGATGCCCATATTGGCTCCAACATATTCTACGAAGATCTTTATCGGTCAGACCGCATAACAACATACGTTGTTCCCTTTGTCATCGGTATGTTACTTGCCCGAGATTCGATCGTCGGTATCCAATACCTAGTTCAATCTCGTTACCGGCAAGTCTCTTTACTCGTTCTGTAATACATCATCCTGCAACTAACTCATTAGTTGCAATGCTTGCAAGGCTTAAGTGATGTGCATTACCGAGAGGGCCCTGAGATACCTCTCCGACGATCGGAGTGACAAATCCTAATCTCAAAATATGTCAACCCAACATGTACCTTTGGAGACACCTGTAGAGAACCTTTATAATCACCCAGTTACGTTGTGACGTTTGGTTGCACACAAAGTGTTCCTCCGGCACACGGGAGTTACATAATCTCATAGTCATAGGAACATGTATAAGTCATGAAGAAAGCAATAGCAACAAACTAAAGGATCGGGTGCTAAGCTAATGGAATGGGTCATGTCAATCAGATCATTCAACTAATGATGTGATCCCGTTAATCAAATGACAATTTTTTGTCCATGGTTAGGAAACATAACCATCTTTGATTAACGAGCTAGTCAAGTAGAGGCATACTAGTGACACTCTGTTTGTCTATGTATTCACACATGTATTATGTTTCCGGTTAATACAATTCTAGCATGAATAATAAACTTTTATCATGATATAAGGAAATAAATAATAACTTTATTATTGCCTCTAGGGCATATTTCCTTCAGTCTCCCACTTGCACTAGAGTCAATAATCTAGATTACACAGTAATGATTCTAACACCCATGGAGCTTTGGTGCTGATCATGTTTTTCCCGTGGAAGAGGCTTAGTCAACGGGTCTGCTACATTCAGCTCCGTATGATCAACATATTGATGTCCACCATTGATACTACTCCATCTCACGTGATGATCGGATATGGTTTAGTTGATTTGGATCACGTGATCACTTAAGAGGATTAGAGGGATATCTTTCTAAGTGGGAGTTCTTAAGTAATATGATTAATTGAACTTAAATTTATCATGAACTTAGTACCTGATAGTACCTTCCTTGTCTATGTTTGATTGTAGATAGATGGCTCGTGCTGTTGTGCCGTTGAATTTTAATGCGTTCCTTGAGAAAGCAATGTTGAAATATGATGGTAGCAATTACACGGACTGGGTCCGTAACTTGAGGATTATCCTCATTGCTGCACAGAAGAATTACACCCTGGAAGCACCGCTGGGTGCTAGGCCTGCTGCTGGAGCAACACCAGATGTTATGAACGTCTGGCAGAGCAAAGCTGATGACTACTCGATAGTTCAGGGTGCCATGCTTTACGGCTTAGAATCGGGACTTCAACGACATTTTGAACGTCATGGAGCATATGAGATGTTCCAGGAGTTGAAGTTAATATTTCAAGCAAATGCCCGGATTGAGAGATATGAAGTCTCCAATAAGTTCTATAGCTGCAAGATGGAGGAGAATAGTTCTGTTAGTGAACATATACTCAAAATGTCTGGGTATCATAATCACTTGACTCAACTGGGGGTTAATCTTCCTGTTGATAGTGTCATTGACAGAGTTCTTCAATCACTGCCACCAAGCTACAAAAGCTTCGTGATGAACTATAATATGCAAGGGATGAATAAGACTATTCCTGAGCTCTTCGCAATGCTAAAAGCCACGGAGGTAGAAATCAAGAAGGAGCATCAAGTGTTGATGGTCAATAAGACCACCAGTTTCAAGAAAAAGGGCAAAGGGAAGAAGAAAGGGAACTTCAAGAAGAACAGCAAACAAGTTGCTGCTTAGGAGAAGAAACCCAAGTCTGGACCTAATCCTGAGACTGAGTGCTTCTACTGCAAGCAGACTGGTCACTGGAAGCGGAACTGCCCCAAGTATTTGGCGGATAAGAAGGATGGCAAAGTGAACAAGGGTATATGTGATATACATGTTATTGATGTGTACCTTACTAATGCTCGCAGTAGCACCTGGGTATTTGATACTGGTTCTGTTGCTAACATTTGCAACTCGAAACAGGGGCTACGGATCAAGCGAAGATTGGCTAAGGACGAGGTGACGATGCGCGTGGGAAACGGTTCCAAAGTCGATGTGATCGCGGTCGGCACGCTACCTCTACATCTACCTTCGGGATTAGTATTAGACCTAAATAATTGTTATTTGGTGCCAGCGTTGAGCATGAACATTATATCTGGATCTTGTTTGATGCGAGACATTTATTCATTTAAATCAGAGAATAATGGTTGTTCTATTTATATGAGTAATATCTTTTATGGTCATGCACCCTTGAAGAGTGGTCTATTTTTGATGAATCTCGATAGTAGTGATACGCATATTCATAATGTTGAAATCAAAAGATGCAGAGTTGATAACGATAGTGCAACTTATTTGTGGCACTGCTGTTTAGGTCATATCGGTATAAAGCGCATGAAGAAACTCCATCCTGATGGACTTTTGGAACCACTTGATTATGAATCACTTGGTACTTGTGAACCGTGCCTCATGGGTAAGATGACTAAAACACCGTTCTCCGGTACTATGGAGAGAGCAATGGATTTGTTGGAAATCATACATACAGATGTATGTGGTCCAATGAATGTTGAGGCTCGTGGCGGATATCGTTATTTTCTCACCTTCACAGATGATTTAAGCAGATATGGGTATATCTACTTAATGAAACATAAGTTTGAAACATTTGAAAAGTTCAAAGAATTTCAGAGTGAAGTTGAAAATCATCGTAACAAGAAAATAAAGTTTCTACGATCTGATCGTGGAGGAGAATATTTGAGTTATGAGTTTGGTGTACATTTGAAAAACTGTGGAATAGTTTCGCAACTCACGCCACCCGGAACACCACAACGTAATGGTGTGTCCGAACGTCGTAATCGTACTTTACTAGATATGGTGCGATCTATGATGTCTCTTACTGATTTACCGCTATCATTTTGGGGTTATGCTTTAGAGACGGCCGCATTCACGTTAAATAGGGCACCATCGAAATCCGTTGAGACGACGCCTTATGAACTGTGGTTTGGCAAGAAACCAAAGTTGTCGTTTCTGAAAGTTTGGGGCTGCGATGCTTATGTGAAAAAGCTTCAACCTGACAAGCTCGAACCCAAATCGGAGAAATGTGTCTTCATAGGATACACAAAGGAGACTATTGGGTACACCTTCTATCACAGATCCGAAGGCAAGACTTTTGTTGCTAAATTCGGAGTTTTTCTAGAGAAGGAGTTTCTCTCGAAAGAAGTGAGTGGGAGAAAAGTAGAACTTGATGAGGTAACTGTACCTACTCCCTTATTGGAAAGTAGTACATCACAGAAACCGGCTTCTGTGACACCTACACCAATTAGTGAGGAAGCTAATGATGATGATCATGAAACTTCAGAACAAGTTACTACTGAACCTCGTAGATCAACTAGAGTAAGATCCGCACCAGAGTGGTACGGTAATCCTGTTCTAGAAGTCATGCTACTAGATCATGATAAACCTATGAACTATGAAGAAGCGATGCTGAGCCCAGATTCCGCAAAATGGCTTGAAGCCATGAAATCTGAGATGGGGTCCACGTATGAAAACAAAGTGTGGACTTTGGTTGACTTGCCCAATGATGGGCAAGCAATTGAGAATAAATGGATCTTCAAGAAGAAGACTGATGCTGGCGGTAATGTTACTGTCTACAAAGCTCGACTTGTCGCAAAAGGTTTTCGACAAGTTCAAGGGATTGACTATGATGAGACCTTCTCACCCGTAGTGATGCTTAAGTCTGTCCGAATCATGTTAGCAATTGCCGCATTTTATGATTATGAAATTTGGCAGATGGATGTCAAAACTGCATTCCTGAATGGATTTCTGGAAGAAGAGTTGTATATGATGCAGCCGGAAGGTTTTGTCGATCCAAAGGGAGCTAACAAAGTGTGCAAGCTCCAGCGATCCATTTATGGACTGGTGCAAGCATCTCGGAGTTGGAATAAATGCTTTGATAGTGTGATCAAAGCATTTGGTTTTATACAGACTTTTGGAGAAGCTTGTATTTACAAGAAAGTGAGTGGGAGCTCTGTAGTATTTCAGATATTATATGTGGATGACATATTACTAACCGGAAATGATATAGAATTTCTGGATAGCATAAAGGGATACTTGAATAAGAGTTTTTCAATGAAAGACCTCGGTGAAGCTGCTTACATATTGGGCATTAAGATCTATAGAGATAGATCAAGACGCTTAATTGGACTTTCACAAAGCACATACCTTGACAAAGTTTTGAAGAAGTTCAAAATGGATCAAGCAAAGAAAGGATTCTTGCCTGTGTTACAAGGTGTAAAGTTGAGTAAGACTCAATGCCCGACCACTGTAGAAGATAGAGAGAAAATGAAAGATGTTCCCTATGCTTCAGCCATAGGCTCTATCATGTATGCAATGTTGTGTACCAGACCTGATGTGTGCCTTGCTATAAGTCTAGCAGGGAGGTACTAAAGTAATCCAGGAGTGGATCACTGGACAACGGTCAAGAACATCCTGAAATACCTGAAAAGGACTAAGGATATGTTTCTCGTATATGGAGGTGGCAAAGAGCTCATCGTAAATGGTTACGTTGATGCAAGCTTTGACACTGATCCGGACAATTCTAAATCGCAAACCGGATACGTATTTACATTAAACGGTGGAGCTGTCAGTTGGTGCAGTTCTAAACAAAGCGTCGTGGCGGGATCTACATGTGAAGCAGAGTACATAGCTGCTTCGGAAGCAGCAAATGAAGGAGTCTGGATGAAGGAGTTCATATCCGATCTAGGTGTCATACCTAGTGCATCGGGTCCAATGAAAATCTTTTGTGACAATACTGGTGCAATTGCCTTGGAAAAGGAATCCAGATTTCACAAGAGTACCAAGCACATCAAGAGACGCTTCAATTCCATCCGGGATCTAGTTCAGGTGGGAGACATTGAGATTTGCAAGATACATATGGATCTGAATGTAGCAGACCCATTGACTAAGCCTCTTCCACGAGCAAAACATGATCAGCACCAAGGCTCCATGGGTGTTAGAATCATTACTGTGTAATCTAGATTATTGACTCTAGTGCAAGTGGGAGACTGAAGGAAATATGCCCTAGAGGCAATAATAAAGTTATTATTTATTTCCTTATATCATGATAAATGTTTATTATTCATGCTAGAATTGTATTAACCGGAAACATAATACTTGTGTGAATACATAAACAAACAAAGTGTCACTAGTATGCCTCTACTTGACTAGCTCGTTAATCGAAGATGGTTATGTTTCCTAACCATAGACATGAGTTGTCATTTGATTAACAAGATCACATCATTAGGAGAATGATGTGATTGACTTGACCCATTTGGTTAGATTAGCACTTGATCGTTTAGTTTGTTGCTATTGCTTTCTTCATGACTTGTACATGTTCCTATGACTATGAGATTATGCAACTCCCGTTTACCGGAGGAACACTTTGTGTGCTACCAAACGTCACAACGTAACTGGGAGATTATAAAGGTGCTCTACAGGTGTCTCCAAAGGTACATGTTGGGTTGGCGTATTTCGAGATTATGATTTGTCACTCCGATTGTCGGAGAGGTATCTATGGGCCCTCTCGGTAATGCACATCACTTAAGCCTTGCAAGCAATGCAACTAATAAGTTAGTTGCAAGATGATGTATTACAGAACGAGTAAAGAGACTTGCCGGTAACGAGATTGAACTAGGTATTGAGATACCGACGATCGAATCTCGGGCAAGTAACATACCGATGACAAAGGGAACAAATGTATGTTGTTATGCGGTCTGACCGATAAAGATCTTCGTAGAATATGTAGGAGCCAAGATGAGCATACAGGTTCCACTATTGGTTATTGACCGGAGACGTGTCTCAGTCATGTCTACATTGTTCTCGAACCCGTAGGGTCCACACGCTTAACGTTACGATGACAGTTTCATTATGAGTTTATATATTTTGATGTACCGAAGGTTGTTCGGAGTCCCGGATGTGATCACGGACTTGACGAGGAGTCTCAAAATGGTCGAGACATAAAGATTGATATATTGGACGACTATATTTGGACACCGGAAAGGTTCCGGGTGAGATTGGGACAATACCGGATCAACGGGAGGTTATCGGAACCCCCCGGGAGGTATATGGGCCTTATTGGGCCTTAGTGGAAAGGAGGGGAAAGGAGCAAGGGAGGGGGCGCCCCCCCAAGCCCAATCCGAATTGGGAGGGGGGCCGGGCCCCCCTTTCCTTCCTCCCTCCTTCCTCTTCCTTCCCTCTCCTACTCCTAATAGGAAAAAGGGGAGTCCTACTCCCTGTGGGAGTTGGACTCCCCCCTAGGGCGCGCCACCCTCCTTGGCCGGCCCCGTCCTCCACTCCTTTATATACAGGGGCAAGGGGCACCCCATAGACAACAATTGATCATTGATCTCTTAGCCGTGTGCGGTGCCCCCCTCTACCATAATCCTCGATAATATTGTAGCGGTGCTTAGGCGAAGCCCTACGATGGTAGAACATCAAGATCGTCACCACGCCGTCGTGCTGACGGAACTCATCCCCGACACTTTGCTGGATCGGTGTCCGGGGATCGTCATCGAGCTGAACGTGTGCTAGAACTCGGAGGTGCCGTAGTTTCGGTGCTTGATCGGTCGGGCCGTGAAGACGTACGACTACATCTACCGCGTTGTGCTAATGCTTCCGCTTCCGGTCTACGAGGGTACGTAGACAACACTCTTCCCTCTCGTTGCTATGCATCACCATGATCTTGCGTGTGCGTAGGAAATTTTGTGAAATTACTGCGTTCCCCAACACAGCCCTGAGGGAGAACTACTCCCTCCTCGTCATGGAGAGCACCGAGATGATGAAGATGGCCACCGGAGAGGGATTCCCCCTCCGGCAGGGTGCTGGAACGGGTCTATATTGGCTTTCGGTGGCTACGGAGGCTTCTGGCGGCGGAACTCCCGATCTATTGTGCTCCCCAATCGTTTTAGGGTATATGGAGATATATAGGCGGAAGAAATACGTCAGGGGGGCCACGAGGGGCCCACGAGGGTGGAGGGCGTGCCCAGGGGGTGGGCGCGCCCCCTGTCTCGTGGCCTCCTCGTAGATCCCCTGACGTGCACTCCAAGTCTTCTGGGCTTCTTCTGATCCAAAAATAAGTTCCGTGAAGTTTCAGGTCAATTGGACTGCGTTTGGTTTTCCTTTTCTGCAAGATTCTAAAACAAGGTAAAAACAGAAACTGGCACTGGGCTCTGGGTTAATAGGTTAGTCCCAAAAATGATATAAAAGTGTATAATAAAGCCCATAAACATCCAAAACAGTAGATAATAAAGCATGGAGCAATAAAAAATTATAGATACGTTGGAGACGTATCAGCATCCCCAAGCTTATTCCTGCTCATCCTCGAGTAGGTAAATGATAAAAACAGAATTTTTGATGCGGAGTGCTACTTGGCATAATTTCAATGTAATTCTTCTTAATTGTGGCATGAATATTCAGATCCGAAAGATTCAAGACAAAATTTCATATTGACATAAAAATAATAATACTTCAAGCATACTAACTAAGCAATTATGTCTTCTCAAAATAACATGGCCAAAGAAAGTTCATCCCTACAAAATCATATAGTTTAGTCATGCTCCATTTTCATCACACAAGAATGCTCTCATCATGCACAACCCCAATGACAAGCCAAGCAATTGGCTCATACTTTAGTAATATCAAACCTATAAACTTTCACGCAATATATGAGTGCCATCCATGGACATAGCACTATGGGTGGAATAGAATATGATGATGGGGTTATGTGGAGAAGACAAAAAGGAGAAAGTCTCACATCAAGGAGGCTAATCAATGGGCTATGGAGATGCCCATTGATTGATGTTAATGCAAGGAGTAGGGATTGCCATGCAACAGATGCACTAGAGCTATAAATGTATGAAAGCTCAACAAAATAAACTAAGTGGGTGTGCATCCAACTTGCTTGCTCACGAAGACCTAGGGCACTTGAGGAGGCCCATTGTTGGAATATACAAGCCAAGTTCTATAATGAAAATTCCCACTAGTATATGAAAGTGACAAAACAAGAGACTCTCTATCATGAAGATTATGGTGCTACTTTGAAGCACAAGTGTGGCAAAGGATAGTAGCATTGTCCCTTCTCTCTCTTTTCTCTCATTTTCATTTTTTCATTTTTTTGGGCCTTCTCTTTTTATGGCCTTTTTCTTTTCTTTTTTTGGGCCTTCTCTTTTTTATGGCCTTTCTCTTTTTTTATTCCTCACTTGGGACAATGCTCTAGAAAATGATGACCATCACACTTCTATTTATTTACAACTCAATGATTACAACTCGATACTAGAACAAAGTATGACTCTATATGAATGCCTCCAGCGGTGTACCGGGATATGCAATGAACCAAGAGTGACATGTATGAAATAATTATGAATGATGGCTTTGCCACAAATACTATGTCAGCTACATGATCATGCTAAGCAATATGACAATGATGAACGTGTCATGATAAACGGAATGGTGGAAAGTTGCATGGCAATATATCTCGAAATGGCTATGGAAATGCCATAATAGGTAGGTATGGTGGCTGTTTTGAGGAAGATATAAGGAGGTTTATGTGTGAAAGAGCGTATCATATCACGGGGTTTGGATGCACCGGCGAAGTTTGCACCAACTCTCAATGTGAGAAAGGGCAATGCACGGTACCGAAGAGGCTAGCAAGGATGGAAGGGTGAGAGTGTGTATAATCCATGGACTCAACATTAGTCATAAAGAACATACTTATTGCAAAAATCTACAAGTCATCAAAAACCTCGGCACTACGCGCATGCTCCTAGGGGGGTAGATTGGTAGGAAAAGACCATCGCTCGTCCCCGACCGCCACTCATAAGGAAGACAATCAAATAACACCTCATGTTTCAAATTTGTTACATAACATTTACCATACGTGCATGCTACGGGACTTGCAAACTTCAACACAAGCATTTCTCAATTTCACAACTACTCAACTAGCACGACTTTGATATTATTACCTCCATATCTCAAAACAATCATCAAGTATCAAACTTCTCTTAGTATTCAATACACTTATATGAAAGTTTTTACTATTCTTGGATGCCTAGAATATTAGGATTGTTTAAGAAAATTACCATGCTATTCTAAAGAATCTCAAAATAATATAAGTGAAGCATGAGAGTTCATCTATTTCTACAAAATAAAACCACCACCGTGCTCTAAAATATATAAGTGAAGCACTAGAGCAAATGACAAACTACTCCGAAAGATATAAGTGAAGATCAATGAGTAGTCGAATAATTATGCAACTATGTGAAGACTCTCTAACATTTAATAATTTAAGATCTTGGTATTTTGTTCAAACAGCAAGCAAAATAAAATAAAATGGCATTCTAAGAATAGCAAACATCATGTGAAAAATGAAAAACTTAGGATCAACCGAAACTAACCGATAGTTGTTGAAGAAGAAAGGTGGGATGCCAACCGGGGCATCCCCAAGCTTAGATGCTTGAGACTTCTTGAAATATTATCTTGGGATGCTTTGGGCATCCCCAAGCTTGAGATTTTGTGTCTCCTTAATTCCTCTCATATCATGGTCTCCCTAAATCTCAAAAGCTTCATCCACACAAAACTCAACAAGGACTCATGAGATAAGTTAGCATAACATATTGCAAAAACCTTATCATACTCTACTGTAGCAAATCACTAAAATTATTATTCAACATTTAATACTAAATGCCTCTGCATATTTAATAGTCCTATCCTCAAATAGAATCATTAATGAAGCAAACATATGCAAACAATGCAAACATAACAGCAATCTGCCTAAACAGGATAGTCTGTAAAGAATGCAGCAACATCCATACTTACCTAGCTCCAAAAATTATGAAAGAAAATTCACACTGTATTAAATTTATCAGATCTTAATATGCAAAAGGTTTCAACATTTTATCACATTCTGACTTTTCTAGGGAATTATTGCAACAGCGGTAAACTTTCTGTTTTCAAACAGCAACATGTGGACTTCTAAAATAGGCATAGTAAAGGCTATCAATGCCACTTTTATTGAAATAAAAGATGCAAAACATTGTTCTAAATAACATCAAGAAAATCCTAACAAAATAAATTGACGCTCCAAGCAAAACACATATCATGTGGTAAATAAAAATATAGCTCCAAGTAAAGTTACCGATAGAAGTAGACGAAAGAGGGGATGCCTTCCGGGGCATCCCCAAGCTTAGGCTCTTGGTTGTCCTTGAATATTACCTTGGGGTGCCTTGGGCATCCCCAATATTAGTCTCTTGCCACTCCTTATTCCATAGTCCATCGAATCTTTACCCAAAACTTGAAAACTTCACAACACAAAACTTAACAGAAAACTCGTAAGCTCCGTTAGTATAAGAAATAAAATCACCATCATAAGGTACTGTAATGAACTCATTCTAAATTCATATTGGTGTAATATCTACTGTATTCAAACTTCTCTATGGTTCATACCCTCCGATACTACTCATAGATTCATCAAAATAAGCAAACAACACATGAAAAACAGAATCTGTCAAAAACAGAACAGTCTGTAGTAATCTGTATCAAACGTATACTTCTGGAACTCATAAAATTCTCAAATAAATTTGTGGACCTGAGTAATTTGTCTATTAATCATATGCAAAAAGAATTAACTAAATAGCACTCTCCAAATAAAAATGGCAGCAGTTCTCGTGAGCGCTAAAGTTTCTATTTTTTACAGCATGATCATAAAGACTTCCCCCAAGTCTTCCCAAAGGTTCTACTTGGCACAAACACTAATTAAACATAAAAAACACAACCATAACAGAGGCTAGATAAATTATTTATTACTAAACAGGAGCAAAAAGCAAGGAACAAAAATAAAGTTGGGTTGCCTCCCAACAAGCGCTATCGTTTAACGCCCCTAGCTAGGCATGATGATTTCAACGATGCTCACATAAAGAATAAGAATTGAAACATAAAGAGAGCATCATGAAGAATATGACTAACACATTTAAGTCTAACCCACTTCATATGCATAGGGATTTTGTGATCAAACAACTTGTGGGAACAATAATCAACTTGCGTAGGAAGGTAAAACAAGCATAACTTCAAAACTTTAAGCACATAGAGAGGAAACTTGATATTATTGCAATTCCTACAAGCATATGTTCCTCCCTCATAATAATTTTCAGTAGCATCATGAATGAATTCAACAATATAACCAGCACCTAAAGCATTCTTTTCATGATCTACAAGCATAGAAATTTTATTACTCTCCACATAAGCAAAATTCTTCTCATTCGGGATAGTGGGAGTATCATAAGAGACTTGAATACTATAAATTGTTTCCACATTAAAAGAGTAATGTTCATAAAAGGGGTAACCATAATCATGACAAGTTTTATAAATATAATCACTACTTTTTATAGCATAAGTATCATCACAATAATCATCATAAGTAGGAGGCATGCTATCATCATTATAAATTTGCATATCAAAACTGGGGAGACTAAAAATATCATCTTCATTAATCATAGCTTCCCCAAGATTGGTACTAAAATTAATTGCAGCAAATATATTCTCAAAAACATCATCTTCATCAAACATAGTATCCCCAAGCTTGGGCCTTTTCATATCATAAGCATAATCACTCTCATCATCAATAGTATGGATAGCACCAATAGTATAGCAATTATCATATTCTTCCAAGCAAGTGCCAAAAAGATTTTCAAGATTATAAGAAGTATCATTATCTTCCACAATTATATTTTCATGAGTCACAATAGTAATAGGAGCAGCATTATTTGGGATAGATATCTTTTTACCTCTCTTCCTTTTTCTTTTCTTCTTCTTCACCACATCATGTGTGGGTTCAATCCTCTTTTTGGAGCTCCTTATTAATGAGATTGGTTGAATAGGAGGCTCCACCTCGTTACCTGATTCATCATAAGAAATAATAGGAGGGTATTGGGAAGCCTCCTCCCTTTCATTAGTATTCTCTTCATCTTCTATTTGTTTTCTTTTCTTTATGTAATTGACAATATAAGGATTTTCAATACAATTCACCACACAATACATATAAATTTCCTCTAGATCAAAACCAAGAAGTTTATAACAGGCAAATTCCGAAAGATAGTTAGTTATACGTTTCATTTCTTCATAGCCCATAATCAAAATAAGTTCATTATGGTGTGCAAGGGAAATCAAGTCATCACAATTTTTGGACACGATTAGATCATGAAACATTTTGCATCGGATAGCTAAATGACCACTTTCATTGCAAAGTCCACAAGTACGGCCAAGAAAATTTAATTTTTTAGCACAATCATCTAGCCTTTATTGCAACAATTTAGTTTCTAAGTACTTATGCCTCATGCAATATCTATCTTCCCTATTTGGTGTGTACTTACAAACCCAATGCACTCCACAAAAATTGACATGTTTATAGGAGACATTTTCATCATAACTAGTGCAATCATCATTAGTATCATGGATATTCAAAGTATTCGTACTAACAACATTGCAATCATGCTCATTATTCAAAGATTTAGTGCCAAACATTCTATGTAATTCTTCTTCTAGTATTTGAGCACAATGTTCCTTTCCATCATACTCACGAAAGATATTAAAAAGATGAAGCGTATGAGGTAAACTCAATTCCATTTTTTTATAGTTTTCTTTTATAAACTAAACTAGTGATAAAACAAGAAACTAAAAGACTCGATTGCAAGATCTAAAGATATACCTTCAAGCGCTAACCTCCCTGGCAACGGCGCCAGAAAAGAGCTTGACGTCTACTACACAACCTTCTTCTTGTAGACGTTGTTGGTCCTCGAAGTGCAGAGGTTTGTAGGACAGTAGCAAATTTCCCTCAAGTGGATGACCTAAGGTTTATCAATCCGTAGGAGGCGTAGGATGAAGATGGTCTCTCTCAAGCAACCCTGCAACCAAATAACAAAGAGTCTCTTGTGTCCCCAACACACCCAATACAATGGTAAATTGTATAGGTGCACTAGTTCGGCGAAGAGATGGTGATACAAGTGGTATATGGATGGTAGATAAAGGTTTTTGTAATCTGAAATTATAAAAACAGCAAGGTAACTAATGATAAAAGTGAGCGTAAACGGTATTGCAATGCTAGGAAACAAGGCCTAGGATTCCTACTTTCACTAGTGCAAGTTCTCTCAACAATAATAACATAATTGGATCACATAACTATCCCTCAACATGCAACAAAGAGTCACTCCAAAGTCACTAATAGCGGAGAACAAACGAAGAGATTATGGTAGGGTATGAAACCACCTCAAAGTTATTCTTTCCAATCAATCCGTTGGGATATTCCTATAAGTGTCACAAACATCCCTAGAGTTCGTACTAGAATAACACCTTAAGACACAATCAACCAAAACCTTAATGTCACCTAGATACTCCAATGTCACCTCAAGTATCCGTGGGTATGATTATACGATATGCATCACACAATCTCAGATTCATCTATTCAACCAACACATAGAACCTCAAAGAGTGCCCCAAAGTTCCTACCGGAGAATCACGACGAAAATGTGTGCCAACCCCTATGCATAGGTTCATGGGCGGAACCCGCAAGTTGATCACCAAAACATACATCAAGTGAATCACGTGATATCCCATTGTCACCACAGATACGCACGGCAAGACATACATCAAGTGTTCTCAAATCTTTAAAGACTCAATCCGATAAGATAAATTCAAAGGGGAAACTCAATCCATTACAAGAGAGTAGAGGGGGGAAGAAACATCATAGGATCCAAATATAATAGCAAAGCTCGCGATACATCAAGATCGTAACACCTCAAGAACATGAGAGAGAGAGAGAGAGATCAAACACATAGCTACTGGTACATACCCTCAGCCCCGAGGGAGAACTACTCCCTCCTCGTCATGGAGAGCACCGGGATGATGAAGATGGCCACCGGAGAGGGGTTCCCCCTCCGGCAGGGTGCCGGAACGGGTCTAGATTGGCTTTCAGTGGCTACGGAGGCTTCTAGCGGCGGAACTCCCGATCTATTGTGCTCCCCAATCGTTTTAGGGTATATGGAGATATATAGGCGGAAGAAATACGTCAGGGGGGCCACGAGGGGCCCACAAGGGTGGAGGGCGCGCCCAGGGGGTGGGCGCGCCCCCCTGTCTCGTGGCCTCCTCGTAGACCCCCTGACTTGCACTCCAAGTCTTCTGGGCTTCTTCTGATCCAAAAATAAGTTCCGTGAAGTTTCAGGTCAATTGGACTCCGTTTGGTTTTCCTTTTCTGCGAGATTCTAAAACAAGGTAAAAATAGAAACTGGCACCGGGCTCTGGGTTAATAGGTTAGTCCCAAAAATGATATAAAAGTGTATAATAAATCCCATAAACATCCAAAATAGTAGATAATATAGCATGGAGCAATCAAAAATTATAGATACGTTGGAGACGTATCAGCCGCAAAGGCCAGATTTGGACTGTTTTTCACTGAATCTCCAGGTGTTGTAGCTTGAGTGGTTCTGTGCAAACAAGTACATGATTATGAGTGCCCCTCTATATGTTGGTTTCCCACCATCCTTGACTCCACCAACTATTTAAAGTGGTAAGCTTGTTCCCAGACTTTGCTTGTATTTTGCATGCCATATGGTAGGACACTGTGATATGATGCAAGTATTGGTTGATGGTAGTATCCCTATCATTTTACTTATTTGAGCTAATGGTCATTAGTGCGGATGTAGCCAAGTTATGTTCTGTCCATTATAAACCTCGTAGTCATAGGGCTTGTTGGTGTTTAGGTTCTTCTAGTGGTCATTTTATCTGTACAATTAGATAGCCATGAAACTCAGGAAAGCAAGAGCCATTTGTTTCTCATATGTGAACATGCATGCATTCCATCATTCTGAGGGGGCAAAGTCACCAAGTTATGGCAGGAGAAATAATTATAATCTTTGCTGCAAATCGATCACAGGGCTATGTTTAAATATACTTGTTTGCTTTTGTTGCTCAGGGCATTTGCAGTTAGATTTCCTGATCATATGAGTACTGCTGCATGTCTTACAATTAGGGACAAAAATTACTTATTTCCATCATTATATTCATAGTGATCTCATCTTACAAATGACAGCTGACATATCATGATTGACCCCTCTTTCAACGTAGCGAATGCCCTAGCCCAACCCGCCTCTAGCGTTGACTTAAACATGGGCAATTGAGACATGCACTACAGCAGAAACACCATCAAGTCTAAGGGAAAGCACCAATATTAGTGTAAACTCCCATGTTATGCCTGAAAAGATGATGCAAAGTGCCAGTTTTGTTACAAGGTGCTACTTGCTGCCGCTAATGACATTTTGCGTGGTGTCTTATGCTTGCTGCCAGTTTATGTAATGTTGGGCTCATATATTTGCCAATTAGTGTAATGTAATGTTGACTAAGGATACCTTTTACTAATGATTGTAATGGATGCAAAGATAATATAAGATTCGAGTTTATTTAAGGATATCATCCTAGAATTAGGTTGACTAAGAACTAAACATCTTTTTTCCATGATTACCTGATTTATGAGACTGAGAAAAAGACACCGCTTAAGTAAATTAGTTATGACCTCTTAGTTGTACTAATAAATCAAAACTCGCTGAAGCTACATTAGTTTTCTACTCTCTTGCATTTGCATACCATGCAAACTGATAGGTGAATGCCCAGTTTTTGTGAGTTGTGACTTAACATTTACACACCATGTCAACGCTTGTGCCCAGTAAAATGTCTGTTCTTGAACTACGTTACTTGGTTGGAGAACCTCAGTTTAACATGTTCGTGTAGTTCTGCAAATTTTTGGACTGACATTTGAACCAAGCTGCATGCTCGCCTTTTCAGCACAGTAATCTTTCGTGTGTCTCAATGTTTCTGTTGTGTCTAACAGCAGTGGCTTCTCGCTGGATTCAATTGCAGGGCTCATATTGGGGCTTATTTCCTAATGCAACGATGGCTACTGTGCTGCACCTATATTTGGCTAGCTCACTTAGACTGGCTGTTCTTCTGTCTTTTGATGGCATATGTATCAACTATCAAGCAATGAAGCAATGCTTCCCTTTGTCTTGGCATGTGTACAAACTGTGTGTTATGTATTCTCAACGCTAAGCCTGCATGTACGGATTTGTTATGTATTCTGTCAAATACACATTTTTCGAGAATCGTGAGTCAAGCTTCTTCCTACATCGAACACAAAAGTGGTGATGTTTTAGAGAGAGAGAGAGTTCTACTGGTTTTGAGGAGCACTTCCGCGTCATTTTCCAGCTGATCTAATTTGCCTACATGTTACAATATAAGGGTGTGTTTGTTGGGCTGCAACTTCTCCGGCTGTAGCTGCAATGGCTCGGGCTGAAAGGTTGGAGCTGAGGTGCGGCCGTTTGGCAGCTGCAATGGCTCGGGCTGAAAGGTTGGAGCTGAGGTGCAGCCGTTTGGTAATTTTGTTGTGGCGGCTGTGGCTATTGCTGAAACATGTTGAAATGACCAGAACACCCTCTGTTCTTTTGTAGATTGGGTTTAAGTGCTAGTTATACTGTTTTAACAATAAATGGCCCAATTAAGAGCTATTTCTGTCACAAATGGCCAATTTTGACAGGTTTGAACTGGGATCATACTAGTTTGATGGCGTAGACGGTGTATATCAATAAATTTGACATTTTTTAGTTAGATTCAACCTCACTTTATCAATAAATTCAGATTCAACATCACATTATCAATAAATTATAAATTTGACGGTGTGTATCGCTGAAGCCTTTTCTCCCTAGCTCCATCTTCTTTATGTCAGATTCAACCTCACTTTCACTTTCACTTGAACAAGTTGTACCATTGCTATTGTTAGTGGTTGTGCTCATCTTTGTACATACAAATAGAAAACCAATAGCCAGTACCACAAACCATCATTCAATACATACAGAACATAGTTCAACAAGTGCTCAATTTACATGGCAAATACATAATTCAACATAGTTCAGCAAGCAAACACATGTTTCAAATTGTTCAAAAGCAAGGAATGAGTAAAGATACATGACAATCAGATAATAAAATGCACTACTTCTTCCTATCATCAAACCGTCTCTTTAGCAAACAACTTTGTATCCATGTAGTACTCATCACTAGTCTCATATGCTCCACACTAGGCAACCTCTTCCATAATGGCAAGAATATCATCATTGTCAGTGGTCTTACTAGTTTGCCCTGCACAATCTTCCTGTATGACATGATCGACAAACCTCTTGAAGTGTTTTGGCACATTATTTTTCTTGATCTTAGATGGACTGCAAGGAATTGCACTTCTTGGACACTTGCGCTTTGCTTGTGCTGGGCTAGGTTGTATTGTGCTTGGTTGAACAGGGCTAGGAACTTGAGTCTCATAGAGCGTGTTTGGATGGTGTCCACGTTGTGCTACGCCTGGCCTAGAGCATGCCTGAAAAATGTCTGGTGGCTGTTTGGTTGAGGTCCTGGAAAAACATATGCTAGCCTGGCCTGGTGAAATTGACAGCGTACTTAGCCTGGAGTCTGACCAGGCACGTTGATTAGCCTGGACCAGGCGCTGAAAAAAGGAAGCCTGGGCAGTTGCCTGGTATACTAATCAATGCATGTTTCAATAGTTCCGGTGCTTCTGCGCCAATAATAGTACCAGCATATATTATTTAATTCTCTGTCAGGCAGGCCACAACCAAACACCCATAGTCTAAAACAGCCTGGCCAGGCACAAAATGAGAGAAAACCAGGCTGAATCCAGGTAGCGTTCTATTCCAGGCACGAAGCTCAGGAACTTAACCAAACAGACCCATAATCTTCTTCATACAACTCATGCACATCTTCCTCAGTTTGAGTTTCTTCTGTTGGAAATATACCCTAGAGGCAATAATAAAAGCATTATTATTATATTTCCTTGTTCATGATAATTGTCTTTATTCATGCTATAATTGTGTTATCCGGAAATCGTAATACATGTGTGAATAATAGACACCAACATGTCCCTAGTAAGCCTCTAGTTGACTAGCTCGTTGATCAACAGATAGTCATGGTTTCCTGACTATGGACATTGGATGTCATTGATAACGAGATCACATCATTAGGAGAATGATGTGATGGACAAGACCCAATCCTAAACATAGCACAAGATCGTATAGTTCGTTTGCTAGAGTTTTCCAATGTCAAGTATCTTTTCCTTAGACCATGAGATCGTGTAACTCCCGGATACCGTAGGAGTGCTTTGGGTGTACCAAACGTCACAACGTAACTGGGTGACTATAAAGGTATACTACGGGTATCTCCGAAAGTGTCTGTTGGGTTGACACGGATCAAGACTGGGATTTGTCACTCCGTATGACGGAGAGGTATCACTGGGCCCACTTGGTAATGCATCATCATTATGAGCTCAAAGTGACCAAGTGTCTGGTCACGGGATCATGCATTACGGTACGAGTAAAGTGACTTGCCGGTAACAAGATTGAACGAGGTATTGGGATACCGACGATCGAATCTCGGGCAAGTAACATACCGATTGACAAAGGGAATTGTATACGGGGTTGCTTGAATCCTCGACATCGTGGTTCATCCGATGAGATCATCGAGGAGCATGTGGGAGCCAACATGGGTATCCAGATCCCTCTGTTGGTTATTGACCGGAGAGCAATCTCGGTCATGTCTACATGTCTCCCGAACCCGTAGGGTCTACACACTTAAGGTTCGGTGACACTAGGGTTGTAGGGATATGTATATGCAGTAACCCGAATGTTGTTCGGAGTCCCGGATGAGATCCCGGACATTATGAGGAGTTCCGGAATGGTCCGGAGGTAAAGAATTATATATAGGAAGTGCTATTTCGGCCGTCGGGACAAGTTTCGGGGTCACCGGTATTGTACCGGGACCACCGGAAGGGTCCCGGGGGTCCATCGGGTGGGGCCACCTATCCCGGAGGGCCCCATGGGCTGAAGTGGGAAGGGATCCAGCCCAAAGTGGGCTGGGGCACCACTTCCCCTAGGGCCCATGCGCCTAGGGTGTGGGAAACCCTAAAGGGGGCGCCCCCTTGCTTGGGGGGCAAGCCCCCCACCCCTTGGCCGCCGCCCTCCTAGGAGATTGCATCTCCTAGGGCCGGCGCCCCCCCCCCCTCGGCTCCCCTATATATAGTGGGGGGGATGGAGGACCTCTTACCTTTGCCTTTGGTGCCTCCCTCTCCCTCTCCAACACCTCCTCCTCCTCCATAGAGCTTGGCGAAGCCCTGCCGGAGTACTGCAGCTCCATCACCACCACGCCGTCGTGCTGCTGCTGGAGCCATCTTCCTCAACCTCTCCTTCCCCCTTGCTGGATCAAGAAGGAGGAGACGTTACGTTGACCGTACGTGTGTTGAACACGGAGGTGCCGTCCGTTCGGCGCTAGGATCTCCGGTGATTTGGATCACGTCGAGTACGACTTCCTCATCCCCGTTCTTTGAACGCTTCCGCGCGTGATCTACAAAGGTATGTAGATGCAATCCAATAACTCGTTGCTAGATGAACTCCTAGATGGATCTTGGTGAAACCGTAGGAAATTTTTTGTTTTCTGCAACGTTCCCCAACAGTGGCATCATGAGCTAGGTCTATGCGTAGTTCTCTTGCACGAGTAGAACACAATTTGTTGTGGGCATAGATGTTGTCAACTTTCTTGCCGCTACTAGTCTTATCTTGCTTCAGCGGTATTGTGGGATGAAGCGGCCCGGACCAACCTTACACGTACGCTTACGTGAGACCGGTTCCACCGACTAACATGCACAAGTTGCATAAGGTGGCTGGCGGGTGTCTGTCTCTCCCACTTTAGTTGGAGCGGATTCGATGAAAACGGTCCTTATGAAGGGTAAATAGAAGTTGACAAATCACGTTGTGGCTTTCACGTAGGTAAGAAAACGTTCTTGCTAGAACCCTATTGCAGCCACGTAAAAACTTGCAACAACAATTAGAGGACGTCTAACTTGTTTTTGCAGCAAGTGTTCTGTGATGTGATATGGCCAAAGTTGTGATGAATGATGAATGATATATACGTGATGTATGAGATGTTCATGCTATTGTAATAGGAATCACGACTTGCATGTCGATGAGTATGACAACCGGCAGGAGCCATAGGAGTTGTCTTTATTTTTTTTATGACCTGCGTGTCATTGAGAAACGCCATGTAAATTACTTTACTTTATTGCTAAATGTGTTAGCCGTAGTAGTAGAAGTAATAGTTGGCGAGCAACTTCATGGAGACACGATGATGGAGATCATGATGATGGAGATCATGGTGTCATGCCGGTGACAAGATGATCATGGAGCCCCAAGATGGAGATCAAAGGAGCTATGTGATATTGGCCATATCATGTCACTATTATTATTTGATTGCATGTGATGTTTATCATGTTTCTGCATCTTGTTTACTTAGAACGATGGTAGTAAATAAGATGATCCCTCATAATAATTTTAAGAAAGTGTTCCCCCTAACTGTGCACCGTTGCGACAGTTCGTTGTTTCGAAGCACCACGTGATGATCGGGTGTTAGATTCCAACGTTCACATACAACGGGTGTAAGACAGATTTACACATGCAAACACTTAGGTTGACTTGACGAGCCTAGCATGTGCAGACATGGCCTCGGAACGCAGAAGACCGAAAGGTCGAGCATGAGTCGTATAGAAGATACGATCAACATGAAGATGTTCACCGATGTTGAATAGTCCATCTCACGTGATGATCGGACACGGCCTAGTTAACTCGGATCATGTTATACTTAGATTACTGGAGGGATGCCTATCTAAGTGGGAGTTCATTGAATAATTTGATTAGATGAACTCGGTTATCATGAACTTAGTCTAAAATTTTTACAATATGTCTTGTAGATCAAATGGCCAACGTAGTCCTCAACTTCAACGCGTTCCTAGAGAAAACCAAGCTGAAAGACGATGGCAGAAACTACACGGACTGGGTCCGGAACCTGAGGATCATCCTCATAGCTGCCAAGAAGGATTATGTCCTACAAGCACCGCTAGGTGACGCACCTATTCTCCCTGCAGAACAAGACGTTATGAACGCTTGGCAGGCACGTACCGATGACTACTCCCTCGTTCAGTGCGGCATGCTTTACAGCTTAGAGCCGGGGCTCCAAAAGCGTTTTGAGAGACACGGAGCATATGAGATGTTCGAAGAGCTGAAAATGGTTTTCCAAGCTCATGCCCGGGTCGAGAGATATCAAGTCTCCGACAAGTTCTTCAGCTGTAAGATGGAGGAAAACAGTTCTGTCAGTGAGCACATACTCACTATGTCTGGGTTGCATAACCGCTTGACTCAGCTGGGAGTTAATCTCCCGGATGACGCGGTCATTGACAGAATCCTTCAGTCGCTTCCACCGAGCTACAAGAGCTTTGTGATGAACTTCAATATGCAGGGGATGGAAAAGACCATTCTTGAAGTATTTGCAATGCTGAAATCAGCAGAGGTAGAAGTCAAAAAGGAACATCAAGTATTGATGGTGAATAAAACCACTAAGTTCAAGAAGGGCAAGGGTAAGAAAGCTTTCAAGAAGGACGGCAAGGGAGTTGCCGCGCCCGGCAAGCAAGCTACCGGGAAGAAGCCAAAGAATGGAACCAAGCCCGAGACTGAGTGTTTTTATTGCAAGGGAAGTGGTCACTGGAAGCGGAACTGCCCCAAATACTTAGCGGACAAGAAGGCCGGCATCACGAAAGGTATATGTGATATACATGTAATTGATGTGTACCTTACCAGTACTCGTAGTAGCTCCTGGGTATTTGATACCGGTGCGGTTGCTCACATTTGTAACTCAAAACAGGAGCTGCGGAATAAGCGGAGACTGGCGAAGGACGAGGTGACGATGCGCGTCGGGAATGGTTCCAAGGTCAATGTGATCGCCGTCAGCACGCTACCTCTACATTTACCTTCGGGATTAGTTTTAAACCTTAATAATTGTTATTTAGTGCCAGCTTTGAGCATGAACATTGTATCAGGATCTCGTTTAATTCGAGATGGCTACTCATTTAAATCCGAGAATAATGGTTGTTCTATTTATATGAGAGATATGTTTTATGGTCATGCTCCGATGGTGAATGGTTTATTCTTAATGAATCTCGAGCGTAATGCTACACATGTTCATAGTGTGAGTACCAAAAGATGTAAGATTGATAATGATAGTCCCACATACTTGTGGCACTGCCGCCTTGGTCACATAGGTGTCAAACGCATGAAGAAGCTCCATGCTGATGGACTTTTAGAGTCTCTTGATTATGAATCTTTTGACACGTGCGAACCATGCCTCATGGGTAAAATGACCAAGACTCCGTTCTCAGGAACAATGGAGCGAGCAACCAACTTATTGGAAATCATACATACTGATGTGTGCGGTCCAATGAGTGTTGAGGCTCGCGGTGGCTATTGTTATGTTCTCACCCTCACTGATGACTTGAGTAGATATGGGTATGTCTACTTAATGAAACACAAGTCTGAGACCTTTGAAAAGTTCAAGGAATTTTCAGAGTGAGGTTGAGAATCAACGTGACAGGAAAATCAAGTTCCTGCGATCAGATCGTGGAGGAGAATACTTGAGTCACGAGTTTGGCACACACTTAAGAAAATGTGGAATAGTTTCACAACTCACGCTGCTTGGAACATCTCAGCGTAATGGTGTGTCCGAACGTCGTAATCGCACTCTATTAGATATGGTGCGATCTATGATGTCTCTTACCGATTTACCGCTATCCTTTTGGGGCTATGCTTTAGAGACTGCCGCATTCACTTTAAATAGGGCTCCGTCGAAATCCGTTGAGACGACACCGTATGAATTATGGTTTGGGAAGAAACTTAAGCTGTCGTTTCTAAAAGTTTGGGGATGCGATGCTTATGTCAAGAAACTTCACCCTGAAAAGCTCGAACCCAAGTCGGAAAAATGCGTCTTCATAGGATACCCTAAAGAAACTATTGGGTATACCTTCTACCTCGGATCCGAAGGCAAGATCTTTGTTTCCAAGAATGGATCCTTTCTAGAGAAAGAGTTTCTCTCGAAAGAAGTAAGTGGGAGGAAAGTAGAACTTGATGAAGTATTACCTCTTGAACCGGAAAATGGCGCAACTCAAGAAAATGTTCCTGAGGTGCCTGCACCGACTAGAGAGGAAGTTAATGATGATGATCATGAAACTTCAGATCAAGTTGCTACTGAACTTCGTAGGTCCACAAGGACACGTTCCACACCAGAGTGGTACGGCAACCCTATCTTGGAAATCATGTTATTAGATAACGGTGAACCTTCGAACTATGAAGAAGCGATGGCGGGCCCGGATTCCGACAAATGGCTAGAAGCCATGAAATCCAAGATAGGATCCATGTATGAAAATGAAGTGTGGACTTTGACTGACTTGCCCGTAGAGCGGCGAGCCATAGAAAATAAATGGATCTTTGAGAAGAAGACAGACGCGGATGGTAATGTGACCATCTATAAAGCTCGGCTTGTCGCTAAGGGTTATCGACAAGTTCAAGGGGTTGACTACGATGAGACTTTCTCACCGGTAGCGAAGCTAAAGTCCGTCCGAATCATGTTAGCAATTGCCGCATTCTATGATTATGAGATATGGCAAATGGACGTCAAAACGGCATTCCTTAATGGTTTCCTTAAGGAAGAATTGTATATGATGCAGCCGGAAGGTTTTGTCGATCCTAAGAATGCTGACAAGGTGTGCAAGCTCCAACGCTCGATTTATGGGCTGGTGCAAGCATCTCGGAGTTGGAACATTCGCTTTGATGAGATGATCAAAGCGTTTGGGTTTACGCAGACTTATGGAGAAGCCTGTGTTTACAAGAAAATGAGTGGGAGCTCTGTAGCATTTCTCATATTATATGTAGATGACATACTTTTGATGGGAAATGATATAGAGCTTTTGGACAGCATTAAGGCCTACTTGAATAAGAGTTTTTCAATGAAGGACCTTGGAGAAGCTGCTTATATATTAGGCATCAAGATCTACAGAGATAGATCAAGACGCCTCATAGGTCTTTCACAAAGCACATACCTTGATAAGATATTGAAGAAGTTCAATATGGATCAGTCTAAGAAGGGGTTCTTGCCTGTGTTGCAAGGTGTGAAATTGAGCTCAGCTCAATGTCCGACCACAGCAGAAGATATAGAAGAGATGAGTGTCATCCCCTATGCCTCAGCCATAGGTTCTATTATGTATGCCATGCTGTGTACCAGACCTAATGTAAACCTTGCCGTGAGTTTGGTAGGAAGGTACCAAAGTAATCCCGGCAAGGAACACTGGACAGCGGTCAAGAATATCCTGAAGTACCTGAAAAGGACTAAGGAAATGTTTCTCGTTTATGGAGGTGACGAAGAGCTCGTCGTAAAAGGTTACGTCGACGCTAGCTTCGACACAGATCTGGATGACTCTAAGTCACAAACCGGATACGTGTATATTTTGAATGGTGGGGCAGTAAGCTGGTGTAGTTGCAAGCAAAGCGTCGTGGCGGGATCTACATATGAAGCGGAGTACATGGCAGCCTCGGAGGCAGCGCATGAAGCAATTTGGGTGAAGGAGTTCATCACCGACCTAGGAGTCATACCCAATGCGTCGGGGCCGATCAAGCTCTTCTGTGACAACACTGGAGCTATTGCTCTTGCCAAGGAGCCCAGGTTTCACAAGAAGACAAGGCACATCAAGCGTCGCTTCAACTCCATTCGTGAAAATGTTCAAAATGGAGACATAGATATTTATAAAGTACATACGGACCTGAATGTAGCAGATCCGTTGACTAAACCTCTACCTAGAGCAAAACATGATCAACACCAGAATTCCATGGGTGTTCGATTCATCACAATGTAACTAGATTATTGACTCTAGTGCAAGTGGGAGACTGTTGGAAATATACCCTAGAGGCAATAATAAAAGCATTATTATTATATTTCCTTGTTCATGATAATTGTCTTTATTCATGCTATAATTGTGTTATCCGGAAATCGTAATACATGTGTGAATAATAGACACCAACATGTCCCTAGTAAGCCTCTAGTTGACTAGCTCGTTGATCAACAGATAGTCATGGTTTCCTGACTATGGACATTGGATGTCATTGATAACGAGATCACATCATTAGGAGAATGATGTGATGGACAAGACCCAATCCTAAACATAGCACAAGATCGTATAGTTCGTTTGCTAGAGTTTTCCAATGTCAAGTATCTTTTCCTTAGACCATGAGATCGTGTAACTCCCGGATACCGTAGGAGTGCTTTGGGTGTACCAAACGTCACAACGTAACTGGGTGACTATAAAGGTATACTACGGGTATCTCCGAAAGTGTCTGTTGGGTTGACACGGATCAAGACTGGGATTTGTCACTCCGTATGACGGAGAGGTATCACTGGGCCCACTCGGTAATGCATCATCATTATGAGCTCAAAGTGACCAAGTGTCTGGTCACGGGATCATGCATTACGGTACGAGTAAAGTGACTTGCCGGTAACGAGATTGAACGAGGTATTGGGATACCGACGATCGAATCTCGGGCAAGTAACATACCGATTGACAAAGGGAATTGTATACGGGGTTGCTTGAATCCTCGACATCGTAGTTCATCCGATGAGATCATCGAGGAGCATGTGGGAGCCAACATGGGTATCCAGATCCCGCTGTGGTTATTGACCGGAGAGCAATCTCGGTCATGGTCTACATGTCTCCCGAACCCGTAGGGTCTACACACTTAAGGTTCGGTGACGCTAGGGTTGTAGGGATATGTATATGCAGTAACCCGAATGTTGTTCGGAGTCCCGGATGAGATCCCAGACGTTACGAGGAGTTCCAGAATGGTCCGGAGGTAAAGAATTATATATAGGAAGTGCTATTTCGGCCGTCGGGACAAGTTTCGGGGTCACCGGTATTGTACCGGGACCACCGGAAGGGTCCCGGGGGTCCACCGGGTGGGGCCACCTATCCCGGAGGGCCCCATGGGCTGAAGTGGGAAGGGATCCAGCCCAAAATGGGCTGGGGCGCCACTTCCCCTAGGGCCCATGCGCCTAGGGTGGGGGAAACCCTAAAGGGGGCGCCCCCTTGCTTGTGGGGGAAGCCCCCCACCCCTTGGCCGCCGCCCCCTAGGAGATTGCATCTCCTAGGGCCGCCGCCCCCCCTAGGCCCCCCTATATATAGTGGGGGGGATGGAGGACCTCTTACCTTTGCCTTTGGTGCCTCCCTCTCCCTCTCCAACACCTCCTCCTCCTCCATAGAGCTTGGCGAAGCCCT
Source organism: Triticum urartu (assembly GCF_003073215.2). Classification (NCBI taxonomy): domain Eukaryota; kingdom Viridiplantae; phylum Streptophyta; class Magnoliopsida; order Poales; family Poaceae; genus Triticum; species Triticum urartu. Next base: position 548,571,069 of record NC_053027.1, read on the forward strand.
GCCGGAGTACTGCAGCTCCATCACCACCACGCCGTCGTGCTGCTGCTGGAGCCATCTTCCTCAACCTCTCCTTCCCCCTTGCTGGATCAAGAAGGAGGAGACGTTACGCTGACCATACGTGTGTTGAACACGGAGGTGCCGTCCGTTCGGCGCTAGGATCTCCGGTGATTTGGATCACGTCGAGTACGACTTCCTCATCCCCGTTCTTTGAACGCTTCCGCGCGTGATCTACAAAGGTATGTAGATGCAATCCAATCACTCGTTGCTAGATGAACTCCTAGATGGATTTTGGTGAAACCGTAGGAAAATTTTTGTTTTCTGCAACGTTCCCCAACATCTTCCACCTCTTCATTATCCACGCCAGCCATGTAGACGATAGTCCATCAACATTAGCCTTGTCAAACATGATCGCTAGCTCATTCAAGCTGTGTGGAGGTCCATGACGAAACGATTTAATTGTCTTGTGAATTTGCACGCTTATAAGAGAAAAAAGGTAGCACTGGGCTCCAACTTCTAGTAGCTAGAAACCACTGAAAAGAGCCCAAACAAACACATCCTTAACCTTGTTTTTTTTTGCGAAAACACTCTTAACGTTGTTGGTAGTTCAGAAACCACAGCTTCTTCATATATTAATTGTACGTGCAACATATCCCTAAAGAAAGTGTATACGTAACATTGTTTATGTAACTATTTCCCTCCGTCCAATAATATAAGAGCGTTTTTTACACTAGACGGAGCGAGTGGTAGCACTCTAGACGGAAGGGTAAGTTGTCTCGTTTCATGAACCACCAACTCGTTGGTCACCGACGTATGTCTTTGTTATCTACTTCCTCCATAAAGAAAATAATGATCTAAACGTTTTTATATTTCTTCACGGAGAAAGTATCATCCTCTGCTTGGAACACAACAATGCCGTATCAAACAAAACAAGCTAGTGATGGGCCTGGCCATGATTTGACATGGTGCTGCTAAATAAACCCATTCGTGAAGTGGTTTAAAACGTCATCCATTGTGAAGTGGAGTAGTACCCTGAGGTATAATGTATAAACAGATACTCTCTCCGTTTCTAAATATAAGACTTTTAGATATTTCAATACGGGCTACATATAAATGTATATAGACATATCTTAGAGTGTACATTCATTTGTTTAGGAACGGAGGGAGTACTATTAAGTTGCCAGCCTGAACCCAATTATGACTATCCAAATATAGCTCGTAAACGTTACGAGACAGGTCAGCATCCTGGGCGGGCAATGACTGGTTACTAAAACTAGACCATCTTGTCTGAGTATATATATGAACGGACCGTGGTTCCAGACTTTCGATGTATATTTGCTAGATATACACAAACAAATCTGAATCAGGAAGAGATCTTTTAGGGCAGCAATATATAAATATATATATATATATATATATATATATATATATACACATCATCCAGGGTGCATAATAAGTTATTCTTCATCCAGGGTAATCTTACGATCGCTTTCTAAATAAATTATGTTTAGAATATAAATAGTTACATGCATATCGATTCAATATGTAAAATTTGGTATAAAAATAAAAATATAGATTATAAGATCAGAAAAATCACATTTTATGTATGTTTTACACTATGTTTTATATTCGTAATTTTATGTAACATAAAATATTTTTTACGGCGAATACATATTTTCTTACGTTCTCTTTTTATGTATAAAATAAGACAAAATTTAAAAAACATAAAAATACGGCGAATTGATGTCAAAATAGAGAGGAGGTGAAGAATAACATGACCCTATATATATATATATATATACACACACACACACTTATGTTGATAGAGGGAGTGGGATGAAAAACGCATAGTAGGAGATTGCCTACCTACCACGTCTCGTAGGAGACCCAAACCTCGCATACGGGTGGACCGAGTCGGGTGAGTAGGCTGGATTGCTAAGTTCTACCTCCGTTTGATCCTCTACCGGCTCTAGTGGTCATATAAAGGAACACAAGCGGGTAACCACTTAGGGAACTAGGATCCGGTATCTGCTGATTCCACTGGAGTGACTTACTCTCGGAGGGAGCACCAGTTCTTGAATCCGTTAGTAGTACACGTAGGCGCGCGAGCACTACGATATCAGAACTTACTTTCTTATTCCATATACGCTCTTGAATATGATGAAGGGAGACCGGGCTGTCATGCTTACGGTGATTACCCTCGCATGTGCCGCAGTACTTTCAGAGTGTAAGGGCATCTCCAGCCGTTGGCCCCCCAGGGGGCGTCTAAAAGCGCCGCCTGGGGGTGAGCCGGCGCAAAAAATGGCCCTGGGGGCGAGTCGGTCCCCAGCCGTCGGCCCCTAGGGCTGCCCCAGGCGCGTATTAAAAAAAGGACCATTCGGCGAAGTTATGATAAAAACTAGTTAAATTTCGGCCAAACATGGCAAATTTCGGTGAAATTCGCGCATTTTCATTACATTAACCTAATCTAAAAAAGAAAGGGGCTGAAGTCGTCGCCGCCATCGTCGTCGTCGGTCTTCTCCTCCTTGACGCGGGCGCCCCTGCTGGATCCCTGCCCGGCGTCGCCATGACGGACTGGCGGCGGCGCGTCGTCGTCGTCGTCGCTGTCGCATAGGACGACGACCCCGTCTTCATCGCGGCCGCGTCGGCGCTCCTCGAAGCGGCGCAGGGCGGCGCGCTAGCGCTCCTTCTCCTTCTCCCGGCGCGCCTTCTCCATCGCAATGGAGTCCTGGCACGCCCATTCTAGGGCCGCGTCGTCGTCGTCGAACTCCGCCTCCACCGGCGCCAGCCCCGGCTCCATCTTCGGCTTGACGAAGCGTGGAGGAGCCGACGAGGAGGGGGCGCGCCGGCTGCCCTCGTTGATGACGATGCCGACGCTGCGAGTGCGCCGACCGATTGGCGTCTCCGTCACGGGCTCGGCCTTGACGCCGAGAAGCGCCGAAGAACCGGAGGAGTGGGAAGATGAGCGAGAGGAGGAAGACGAGGAGGAGGCGAACCTCCTTGAAGCCCATGCGCGTCGGTGTTGCGACGGGGCGGCCCCCGTCGCAGGATAGGTCAACGGCGGGTTGTTGCCGCCGTCAAGGTGCGCCAGCACGCCATCCAGCGTGCGGCCGGGGACGCCCCACCACAGGTGGCGCCCCACGCTGTTCTTCACGCCGCCGACCATCGGCGCGTCGTTGGTGGAGGCCAGGCGCTGCTGCTGGCGGCGCTGGAAGTACGCCACCCAAGCCGCGTGATTGCCGGCGGCGTACTGGGGGAGGGAGCGCTCGTCGTCGGTCAGGGAGGCGCGCGCGACCTCGACCTCCTCGGCGAAGTACGTGGGCTTCGCCACGGCGTCGGGTAACGGGGGAACGGGCACTCCCCCGTCACTGAGCCGCCACCCCGTCGGCCCGGCGCGCATGTCCGGCGGCGCCGGGATGTTCGCCTGGAACAGGAGTCAGGACTCCTGTTCGCGGAGCGAACGGCGGCCGAAGCCGTTCGCCGCCGTCTCGTCTCCGGGGAAGCGCTCTGCCATGGCGACGGGCTCGGCGGTGATAGAGAGGGAGAGAGAGAGGGGCTGCCGGTGGCGCTCGGGAGAGAAAGACGGAGACGGAGAGAGAGGGGCTGGGCGGCGGCGAGGGGCGAGTCTGGTGTGGGCACCGGCGAGAACCGCCGGCTTTTATAGCCGCTCCGTGCCCGTGTGTACGCGTGCGAGAGAGGGGAGGCGTCGGCGCGCCGTCCCGTGACGCGCCGCCATGAGGAATCAATGGCAAGGCTGACCGGCGGCAACCTTGCCATTGATTCCCCGCGGGAACCGAGGCAGTTGGGGGGAAGACGAGCCGCCGTGTCCCTGACGCGGCTGGCCCGCGGCTTTTTCACGCCAAAACAGTTCGCCCCGGCGCCCCCGGGCGCCCCCCAGCGTGCCGGGTTCAGCCTGGGTCCGCCGGCGCTATTTTCGGCCCAGGCCGGCGAAAATCGGGCTCCTGGGGGCGTGATTGGGCCGTTTTTTCGATGCCGGCACAAAAAAAAAACGCCTGGGGAGGCCTTCCTGGGGCACAGCTGAAGATGCCCTAAGTATGCCTAGACTAGAGGTAGTCGTTGAGAGTTCATATAAAGTTTTTAGCTGTTTCAAAACCCATCTGATCACCGCCGTGTGTTGACGAACTACAGTACATACAAAGAGTGAATCCAAGAAAATTCTCAAAAACTGTCTGGGTGTTTCAGAAATTATTTTATCACCTACTAACAGCCTTGTCTAATCGACCTTTGGTTACGTATAATACAGGTCGAACAACCAGTCAGATGATGGATGGCAGCAAGATACAAATGTGCATATGCCCGGAGATCCCTTCATGCGAGTGGTTATGGAGGTTGACTGCAAGGAGGTAGTTGATCTGTGGGTTTCTGGCACTTTTTCGCGCTCGACGATAACGCCAGTTCTATTGGAGATAGAAGGACTAGCTTTATCTTTTCAGTCTTTTGTTATTCAATTTGTTTCAAGAAAAGCCAATGCTCCAGCCCTCCTTTGTGCCAAGTTTGCTTGCACATTAGGGGTTATCAGCTGTTGGATGGACTCCCCTCCTAGTTTTCTCATGATTAGCGTTATGGCTGATCATGCAGGAGCTAGAGATGATTGAATAAAGTTCTCATTTCGCCGCAAAAAAAAAAATGCCCGGAGATCCCTTCGCCTAGCTGCCCGAATAATCTGTGCTACTGTTGTTCGCATGTAGCGGGAGAGCCTTGCTTTCCGACGAGACCGCAGTGCGTGGTGGGCTGTGGCTGCCAGCCCCCTGCCTCCGCGCTCCCCTGAGCCCTGACGCCTTGGCATGGCCATGGGCAATGTGTTTTTTTCTTGCGGGTAACTGTTAGGAATGTTGTATGTCATGCCCATCATGATTCGAAAAAAAAACGATGAGACGTAATAATCCTTATGCAGTTGCTTGGAAGTGTTCATTTCACTGAGGGCTCGTTTGGTGCACAGAGAAAACTCCGGGATCCCCGTCCAATCCCCGGAAAGAAAAGGCACGTGATATACTCACCCTGGGAATTCTGTTGGTCAATTTGATTGTGGCCCGTGACAGGAATATCTAGGCTCACTCCTGTTGAATCCCCTAGAAGGAAAAAACCTGGTAACTATTCGTTGAGATGAGTTCCCCGTCTCTCTCTTGCTGACTTTTGTTCGCAGACGCTGTCACCGCTCTCCTTGGCTTCGTTCTCGCTGCTGCATCGCTCTCCTCACCATTCGCTCCTCCCAAATGGTTTTCCCCTGAGTTTCTGTTTTGCTATGAATATTCCACCCAGGGCAACTCTTTCCAGGGAACACCTCCTCTTGCGGCCAAATAAGGCCTAAGCCTAAGTAATTCAATCTCTACTACATAAAAAGAACGTAAAAGAATGTAAGGTTCACATTTCATCTCTTTTTCGTCCAATCTTCCTTATATACGCCTTACTCTTTTCTTCTCTTTGATTTTTTCCTTCCATCTCCGATTTTTCTCCCATCAATTCTCCCTAAAATAGAATCAAATGTCTCATATTTTATTAACTTACCAAAAAAACACATTTTTTGTGTGATAAGTCATTAAATTCTTACCAAATAAGTGCTTAACAATAAAATGACAGGCAAATAATGACAATTGCATACAAAAACTTGCTAAGCTTTTAGTGCATCAATAGTCACGAGCTAATCTACTAGAATGTTTATACTCCTGTTGCAACCCACGAGCAATTGTCTAGTAAAACTAAAAAGGAGAAAGAAAATGACAAAGAAAATTTCGGCGCGAATCTTCACATAAAATCAATGACATATGACTTAGATGCGCAATATTTAGAGCACATCTAGATGTGCTTTACCAAAACAATTTTTCTAGTGTATCATTTTCGGAAGTGTTTGCCGATGGCGATTAGGCTCGGATGTTTTGCTAAAGTGGAAAAACTCAGGTTGGGCCCATTTAAAATTAGGAAAATTAATAATGGGAGGCTAGGCCACCATCAAGTGGATGTATAGTCCCACTGAACGATATTTTCGTGTCACAGGGGAGACTGGAGGTTTAATTTCTATGTATTATAAACAACTAGATAATTATCCATGTTTTGCAAAACATGAGTAGCAAGTTAGCCATATAAATGTGATTGTGTTAAAAAATAATTTTATTTGGTAAACTCTTTGTTGGCAAATATGTATTCACTTAAAAAACAAAAAAAGACCTGGTAAGTCAGTAAGAGGTGGGGTAACTGACGCGGTTCCATAGAAAACCGGTGAAAAACCAGAGATAGGAGAACAAAAATCAAAACGGAATGAGAGAGGAAAGACAATACATAAATTTTGACGATGGAGGACTAGACGATAGAAACTTACAAATATAATAATTTTATACTTGATATAAGTTTGTCCCTTAGGGTCTAAACTATGTGGGAAATTTCCGAAACAAAAATGAACTCATATAAAAAGTAAAACATGCAACGATTATGCAGTGGGAAATTCCACTTAAAATGCACTAATACATGTCACATAGGAGTAATATATGGAGATTCTCACGACTAGCAAATCTAACATCTACGACATTTTTTATGGTATGGACACACACATTTCGGCATTCGCAACAAAAGATTAGTGTTAGTTCAGTCCTTTCAAATTTTGACCTTCATTTTTTTGTGAGAACTACCTTGACATGATCGAAATCACTAGTCTTTCTTTTTTACATACAAGATCGAAATCCCTAGGTTATTTTTAGCATTATTAGACCGAAATCACTATATATTTTTTTGAGAAAGGATCGAAATCACTAGTTAAGGCAAAGCTATGGGCTCAGAAATTTGAGAAGTACCAAGCTGGGCGACGCCAGGGCCGTAGCTCAAGTTGCCCATCGTGTCCAATACAGCCCAAGTGCGAATGCTTCTCCGACGAACTGACGAAGTGGCAAGTGGTCCCAGCGCCGCCGCGACCCCAGCCCGGGAAAACGGCGACGGCCAGCCCCGCGCCGGCGTTGATGTCGCCGCTGTCACCCGCACGGCGGCTGTCGGTCCTCTCTCTCCTTCTCCTCCTACTCATCCTAACCGCGGCGTCATCTGCGGCGGCGGCGGAGGAGGAGTTCACGGAGGAGCTGCTCCTGCGGCCGCTCCCCGACCGCAAGGCGCTGGCCCACTTCCACTTCCGCTCCTCCAAGCCTCCCACCGCCGCCTCCGGCCGCCACCACCACCTCTTTCCGAAGGCCATCTCCCAGCTGGTACGCACGCCCTCCTCAAACACAGACCCCTCCTCTCTCGCTGCCACGGTTCTTAGGGTTCGTCGTTAAAATTGCCCCGGGCTCGCGTTGATTGGCCGATAAGAGCGCCAGTTTAGCCATCTAATTTGAATAATCTGTCACTCCGCTGAACGCAAAGTTGAGTTCAACAGCTGCTTGTTAGTTTTTGCAGTAGATGAATCCATTGTAGCAGTTGAGTCTTGTTTGTAGAGCCAAAGGGCCTTGACCCCTATTCCATTACTGAGAATGAAACAACAGTATCTCAGCGTTTACAGCATCGTTTCTGACCGTCTGATGATTCAGAGAGTTAAGGCAAAACATCCGCTAGTGCAGTTCCAACCAATATTATCGGACATTTCTCAGCCTACAGCAGAAGAAATATAGCAAAATGATAGTAACAGCTAACTCTAAAAGTCTAAATCAGCAGCATAGAAGAGTGCGGACTACGTGCTCACCTAAGATAGCTTGCACTTTCCGCCACTTCATCGCCATCCGAGACACACCTGCTCCGGCATCTTCGACTCCAGCTTCAGTATAGTGTCGTCCCAGGTGCCTTCCATGTGATCTGGGCACAGCGGCCTCCATCTCCTGATCACTCGATACAGTTTTCGGCCACAGAACCTGCATCCCCATCCAAGTAGTTTTGCAGAAGTGAATATCATTATGATGTTTCCAAGTTGTTCCCATCACTGCTGCACATAGCATGTTAATAAAAGTATATTTGGCATTGCTCATCCAGCACGTAGTCACATGTTCAAATTTACATCCATCTCAATTTGCATCAAATCTGATAATTCAGACCACCACATTTTAGATACGACACAACCGACAAGCAAATGGAAAATATCTTATTGTGCTCTTGATTGCTATATGCACTATCTCGGCCATTTCCCTACCTTATTGTGGTCTAATGCCTTTGAAAAATATTCTGGTCCTCCTGAGCTATCATTAACACCATTCCTTGTCCAAACCAGGTACAAAAATTGCATATTAGTGAATTGGAACTATCTTTCACACAGGGAAGATGGAACTATGAGACATGGGGTGGATTTGATCCACTGTCAACAGATAATGCAAAACCTCCTGGTGTTGAGCTATGGGCAACTTTTGACCTCCCTTTTGCCGATATTGATGCCACATGGAAGAACCTGACGCACACATTGTCAGGCATGTTTTGTGCATCAATCAATTTCCTGGAGTCTTCCACTGCCTTCTCTGCTCCTCGCTGGGGATTTAAATTGAATGAAGGCAAACTCCGATATGGCGCATTGCCTCGTGAAGCTGTTTGCACTGAGAATCTCACGCCCTGGCTGAAACTTCTTCCATGCCGTGACAAAGCTGGCATCGCCTCTTTGTTGTACAGGCCTTCAATTTATAAAGGATATTACCATTCCCAAAAGCTGAAGCTAACATCATCCCAAACACGTGGTATTGTTCTTGATCATTCGCTCACAGTTGTGCTGCAACCAAATATGTCTAAGAGTACGCAGCTACATTCTACTGATGGAAAGCTTCAGCCCAGTTGGTCCATGGAACATTTGTTCAACAGGAAATTGTTGGGGAAATGTCTTGTTTCTAAATCCAGCAGGATATTTGTAGAAATCGAGAAAGGTATACTTGTCAAATCTGGACCGGAAGTTTCTTGGAGTAATAAATTCTTTGAACTTTCCACTGCCCCAGACAGGGTGCTCAAAGAATGGGATCACTTGGAAGTTCAATCATCTTCATTGTATGAATATGATCTTAGTAACTACAATGATGATAAGCCTTTGGATGTGGGCATAACTTGGAAGCTTCCCCTCGTATGGTCTTGCTTCCCTGCACCATATAATGCAAGAAGATTTCTTATGGGTAGCGGAAACGAAAGAGGGTCTATTGCTCTGTCATTTTTATCCACTGATCTACATAAGCAATTGCCTGGCAGCTCAAATGATTGTTCGATAAAGGCTGTAGTTCTCCAGATGTTTCCATGGTATGTTAAGGTCTTCTATCACAGCTTACAGATTTTCATTGATGGGAGCAGCAAGGCTGTAACAGAAGTACTTGACATGATCCATGTCACTCCTTCAGAAGACAAACTTTCGCCTGGAACTCTGGAGATGCTGCTAAGATTTCCTTGCAGCATGCAATCAGCTACCTTGATATTGGACTTTGACAAGGTCTGCTCTACTGCTCAGTTACCTGAATATGCCATCCTTTTGGTTAGGACTTAGGACATACATTTTTTCCTGGCATTTTACTACTGCTCATGTCTTTTCTTTGTTTTCCGCCCCTTGTGCATTCTCCATTTATGATATATGCATGCAGAACTAAATATTTCTGTTTGTTTACGACAATTTTAACGAGTATATATATTTTCAGGGGTTCCTACACATAGACGAATATCCTCCTGACGCTAATCAAGGATTTGATATTCCATCAGCTTTGGTTAGCTTTCCTGACTTTAATTCTAGCCGAAGATACCCTGAAATTGACCCAATGTTTGTGTCACCTTTGTTAGAAAATTTTAAGGTAAATATAGTATTTTTTACCATCTTGTGAGTTTTAGATATTCTGCTTTGATTTTCTCATTAAGATATTATTATGCCGCAGGAAGATAATGTTGTGAAATCCTACACAGAAGTGCTGCTTGTTCCCTTGACAACTCCTGATTTCAGCATGCCGTATAATGTTATCACCTTCACTTGCACTGTCTTAGCTCTTTATATCGGCTCACTACTTAATGCTTTGAGACGAAGAATTGGTGAGGAAGAGTGCAGATTGAGAAAAGCAGGTAATTATGTACTTGGTTCATGCCTTTTCTTTTACGATGCCTTGAGCTCTTGTGTTACCAAGTAGTAATTTGCATTGTTTTGATGTTCACATGATGAGGTACTGTATGACCCCTTCATTTGGGTCTGAAATGTGAAGTTAGTTGCTCTATTTAGACAGTAGACATTATGGCGTAATGACATGTATTTCGCCTTTATAACTGAAACCTACAAACAACAGCAGCAGCAGCAACAACAACAACAACAAAGCCTTTCAATCCCAAACAAGTTGGGGTAGTCTAGAGTTGCAACTCATAAGATCTCGAAACCAAGTCATGGTTCTGGCACATGGATAACTATGTTCCTTCAAAACTGAAACCTGATATTGGTAAATTACTATTATAGTTTAAATGTGAAAAGAGATATGAGATATTCTGCGTATTACGATTGCTCATACTATTAACTACTAAAAATAATAATTTATATGCTTATGGCAATCACATTCCTTCCTAGCAATGCGGAGAGTCAGAGAGAAACCATTGATTTCTTTTCTTACATGCATGCTAGCTGCAATCGAATAGTTTTTCCCTGTTAACATGTATCGGAAACAAGGTGTTCTTCTGAGACTGGTTAGATTTAGCGGAAATAGTTCAGTTTGCATGTTATTCTCTTCCATTTAATTGCAGTTGTATTTGCTGGTCTCAGCTGTTCCTATTTCCTCTGATTACACTGGGACATGAACAAACTGCAGAGTTACAGTAGTATATCTGGCCAATAGTTACAATGTTCATATAGTTATGTCGTGGCATTGATCCTTCCACCCAGTTCCTTCTAAGACTGGAGTGATAGTCATAGGGGTGGCTACACTAAAAGTGATTTTTGCTGATACAGTAATGCCACTGAAACTTATTGTACCGACCTTGCACATTTCTGTATGCGCGAGCAACCTCACTTTGATCTTTATTCTTGTATACTCACATCTAAGTTGTTATTTCGCCATTACAAGTGTTGACTTCTCAAATTTGAACAATGTTCTAACTAATCTCAATTCTATGACAGCCGTGAAGCCTGCACTCATTCCTCTGTTGCTAGCTAGGCTAAGGGGTCACAAGGTCGACCCATCAGAGTCAGAATCCTCTCCTGCATCTCCAGTAGGGTTAAAGCTACTAGTCAAGGTTGCACTTGTTGCGGCAGTAGCTGTTGTGTTTCACTATCTGTCAAACAGTTGAGAACACTTTTGAGCTAGTTATAGAGCACGGTGATATATTTTTGTTGATCTTCTGTAGCTTATGGCACTGCCTGTAGAGGTGCTTGCGTCGGGGTCATCTTTTTTGTTTCATTATGGATGCTTAACTGTCCTCTCATTGCAGCCTGCACATCATTTTTTTTACAATAACATGTACAAATATTAGCCAGCAAACGTGCTTACGGCATTCACGAAAATTGGAGACGCAAAACTAGGAGGATCATCAAGCTGGAGCTAGCAGATTCTTGTCTCATGGCCAGTGCTCAAAGATCATTTTGACAAAATCCATTGACACATGATAACTATTCTCATATATTGCCGCCGCTGGGCCTCATGAGTCATGATTATCCACCGTCATGCATGGTGGCGATCACACCCAAGCAATCTGACTGAACATCCAACCGACTACACCTAATCGACAAGGCCACCTGAACGCCTTGTCTCAATAGTCGCCTTAGCCATCTGGGCATCCAGAAACCTGGACCAACTGACCATTCATAGCAGGTATGAATCGCCCTTCCTCATCTTGCAAGATTGCTAAAAGCAGCATTCATGTTGAGTTTCTGAAAAGTTTGCAGTGGACAAGAACAATCCCCTTCTTTTCAATTTGGATATGCTTCTTCATTGTTCATGCATTAGTTGCTATCCCACACATTGCCATGAATGTTTTGGCACCTTTCCCACCAAATGAACCAACCTGCGGTTGCTGCCGTCTCCTGTAACCTGATTTCGTCGTTCATAGGGGGTCTTCATATCACGTGAGCAAAGCAGATGTAACACCAATTGATCTGCTTTTTTTTTGGAGATCATCATCAATTGATCTGCTGATACTGGTGCTACTAACCATATTACCCGGGAGCTCAAAAGTTGACCATATTACCAGTTCGACAATGCCAGCAGGTATGAGATTTGTTTATGTTGGGCATTCTATTATTCTTACCCTTGTCACACATCTCCAATTGAAAATGCCCCTCTTCATGTTCATAAGGCCAAAAAGAACTTTGTTTCCGTTCGTCGTTTAGCTTTAGATAGCAAATCTTTCTTTGCAATTTCACCCCTTTTCGTAATTGGTAAAGGATCATGTGTCTGGTAGATGTTAGGTTAGGCTGAGTATCTCCTTCATGTTCCTAAGGCCAAATTGAACCTTGTTTCGGTTCATTGTTTAGCTTTAGATTACACACTTTTACTAGCAATTAAGAAGGTGTGAGACCTGAGTTCGAACCGAAGTTTGAACCGGCGCCGGCTAGGAGGCAACACTGCTCTCTGACCACTGGTCAAATATTCTGATAAATGGGACGGTTAATGTTTACATAAGAAACAAAACAGTACAATGCGCGCGCTACAAACTATGAGCAGCTCTCCACACCGTCAAATACTAGGCAAATTCAGAACCACCGAAAATCCCCCTGGACATGGACAGAATGAGAACACGACAATCAGGAACGTGTGATTTCTGCACCCAATTCTTACTTTCCGGCTTGACCCGTCTTGCCTTGCAGAACATGAATTAATCCGTCCAGATTGGCCTCCGAGGGGCCACCTGGCAGCGTCGCCAGCGCGGCCTTCTGCTTCCACTCCGCGGCGCGGTGGCGCATCTCCTCCCCCTTCTCGCCCTCCATGGCCTCATGTATCATCGTCGCCACCTCCGCCCGCCGCACCTCGCCGCCGATCTCCATCCCCACACCCCACTCCGTGCGCTTGTACCAGCAGTTGGTCTGCTGCTCCGCAAAGAAGGGCCAGCTCAGCATCGGCACGCCGGCGCAGAGGCTCTCTAGCGTCGAGTTCCACCCGGAGTGCGTGAGGAACACACCAACGGCCTCATGCTCGATCACGACCTCCTGCGGGCACCACGTCGGGAGAAGACGCGGCCCTCGATGGCGGCCTGGAACTCCGGCGGGAGCACCGCCGCGTCGCCCTTGACGAGGTCGGGCCGGACGTTCCACAGGAAGGGGTAGCCGTTGTTGGCCAGCCCCCACGCGAACTCCAGCAGCTGCTCGTTCGTCATCACGGTGATGCTGCCGTAGTTCACGTATACGACGGAGCGCGGCGGCCGGGAGTCGAGCCACTCGATGAGGCCATCCTGCTCCTTCCACAGGTTGGACCCGACGCCGACATCGAGAGGGGAGCCCGCGGGGACGAGCCGGCGGACGTGGAGGAGGAGCGGGCCGAGGGTGTAGACGGGCGGGAGGATGGCCTGCATGGCGTCGAGCGCCGGCTTCTCGAGGTCATCGAATGTGTTGATGATGACGGCGTCGGGCAGTGTCAGACGCGCGGACTCACGGATGAGGAAGTTGAGCATGATGTCGTCGCGGTCCGTGGTCCGGATAAAGCTCGGGAAGTCGCGCAGCTGGAAGCCGTTGCACAGGCCCGGCACGCCGTCGACGACCGTGTTCAGGTAGCCGTCCATGAGCTGCGCCTCGTCCTTGAGCGGCACGAGCCCGTCCTCGACAAGCTGCTTGTAGTGGTTATACGCCATGAAGCCGCAGGCGCTGGCCGTCCACAGTGCGGCGCACGGCACGCTGATCTCCTTGGCGGCCTCGTAGGCCCATGACATGACGCCATCGCAAAGGACCGCATGTCACAGGCGGCACACCGGAGGCGGGGTTGTTGAGGCGGTTCAGGATGGCGCTGAGGTGGGGAAGGCAGGTGGTCATGGTGGAGCGGCAGAGCGCCGGGATGTCCTGGGTGGCGTCAGGGTCGGACGGCGGGAGGCCGTCGGGGATGGCGGCGAAGTCGAAGCCGGGGCAGGCGGTGAACGCGGCTGTGCCGCGCGACCGGAGGAGGCGGGCATAGTTGAACTCAGTGAGGACGAAGGTGACGTGGAAGCCCCGGGCGTGCAGCAGCTTGGCCACCTTGAGCATGGGCGTGATGTGGCCCTGCGCAGGGTACGGGACGCACACCGCGTGCGGCTTCTGCGCCGGATCGGTGGACGCCATGGCCATCATGATCACTCTATCAGTTGCACAAACAAATCACACACTACACACCAGCAAGAGCAAAGTGATCTGTTAATCGGCTTGCTTGCTGCTAACTACTCCGTGGCTGTGATGATAACGGCAGAGTTGAAAGCATACTTATAGGGGCGGCTAAGCTCAACCGTTGGATACGCGATAGTTTATAGATGTTGGATATACTTAACAAGTTACAACTTGGTGTATCGCTTGTGATGTGGGGCCTCCATGTGCGTCGCCATGAGAGGCAGGCCGGCAGGCAAAGTTGACGAAGCTTGTTTTTTGAGAAAACAAAATCTTGATTGGGTGTTGGGTGCAGAGGAATAACGGCAGAGTCCTGCATCGCCAGTAGGGTTAAAGCTACTAGTCAAAGTTGCACTCGGTAGTAGCTGTTCTGTTTCACTATCTGTCAAACAGTTGACAGCACTTTTGAGCTAGTTATAGACCACGGTGATCTCTATATTTTTGTTGATCTTCTGTAGCAAATGGCATTTGCCTGTAGAGGTGCTTGCGTCTGGGTAATCTTTTTATTTCATTATGGATGCTTAACTGTCCTTTCATTGCAGCTTGTACATCATTTTCTTTACAGCAATATGTACTTATATTAGCTAGCAAACATGCTTATGCCATTCACCAAAACCGGAGACACAAAATTAGGAGGATCACCGAGCTGGACCTAGCAGAATCTTGTCTCGGCCAGTGCTCAAAGATCATTTTGACAAAATCCGTCGACATATGATATGATAGCAGTCCTCATATACTGCCGCCGCTGGGCCTCACGATTGTCCACCGTCATACATGGTGGTCATCACATCCAAGCAATCTGATTGAATCATGATCCGATTGCACCCAATCGACAGGGCCAGCTTAAAGTCTCGTCTCAATGCGGTCACCTGAGCCATCTGGGCATCCAGAAGAGGGACCAAATGACCTTTCATAGCAGGTATGAGCTCATCTTGCAAGACTGTTCGTGCTCCTCCTATGTCAAAAGAAACATCCATGTTGAGTTTCAGAAAACCAGGGACCCGAGAATGCCAATATTAGCACGAATCGTACGGAATTTAGAAAAAAACGAAGAATAGATCGCTACCCCTCTTTGTTTAGCATTCAAATCACCCGTTGGCTCCTTCTAGACTGTTCTGCTTCTTGTCAATTCAGATCTGCTTCTTCATTGCTCATGTTACATTAGTTCTTAGTATCACACATATCACCTAAGTAGACCGGCTAGGTTTTTGAACCTGCTTGCCATGAACTTGTTGGCGCCTTTCTCACCAAATGTACCAAGCTGCAGTTGCTGTCCTCTCCTGTAACCTGATTTCGTCGTTCATTGGGGCCTTCATATCAGGTGAGCAAAGCAGATGTAACACCAATTGATCTGCTGATATTGGTGCCACTGACCATATTTACCCGGGAGCTCAAAAGCTGACGGTATGGGTCTATGGGATATGTATAGTGTATACCTGGCCCGACCCGACCCGACCTAGCCCAGTCTTGCCCGCAGGCTGGGTCTGGGCCTAGGTTTTGAGCCCAAAGGTCGTGCCGGGTTGGGCTTGGGCCTGCCATATTTGCTATTTAATGAAGATCCCGGGCCTGAGGCCCGACAGGCTTTTGCAGTGATGGGCTGGGTTTGGGCCTGATTTTTTAGGCCTGATGTCTGGGCCGGGCCGGGCCTGAGCCTGTTTTTTTTGCTTCGGGCTTGGTTAGGCCCGGCCCAGTCCGAGGGATGGCCAGGTATAGTATAGTGGCAATGACCAGGTCAACAACGCAACATGTGCAGGTATGAGAATTGATTGCGTCGGTCATTCTATTATTCCTACCCCTGTTACAAATCTCCAGTTGAAATATCACCTTCATGTTCCTAAGGCCAAAGGGAACCTTGTTCCTGTTCATCGTTTAGATTTACTAGATAGCAAAGCTTTCTTTGCAATTTCATCCCATTTCCTAGTCGGTAAAGGATCATGTGACTGCAAAAAAATCGTCATCGAGGTAGATGTTACGCACGGTAGGCTGTATCACTTGTTGGCTGTCGCCCAGTCATTCTTCTAGAAGATTGGCGTTTGGCGCGTTCAAGCCCTCGACTTCCCATTGGCACTGGTCGCTAGGCCATCTCCCTTCGCTGTTCAACACGGTCTTAGTTAAAAATAGTCTCGAGTTTTATAGTTTGTGATGCATGTCAAACAATCCTGTAACTTGCGTCCGTAGTGGGATTTCCGTAAGTCTAGCATTTTTGGCCAATACTGGACGCCGGTGTTTGTGTCTTTGATTTTTGACACCCATGTCCCCCGCGGCCGATGCGGTCGAGTCCTCATCATATGGCGAGTCAAGCTCCAAACTCATGTACATTGAGAATCTAAGTTTTGAATTTGCGCGGAGAATCTAGCCGGCACGCTTTTTTCACATCCACATGAGCTGGTGTTGTCTTTCTGGCGGCCTATTCGTCCAGTTTATGATGCGGATGTTTTGAGGAACCAATCGGTGCAGCAGGGTATAGTGCAGGGCAAATATTCTGACAAATGGAGTGATTTTATGTTGACGTAACAAACAAAACAGAACAATGCGTGCGCTACAAACTGAGAGCAGCTCTCCACATCTATCATCAAATAGTAGTACGTACTACTAGGCAAATTCAGAACACGATTGAAATCAGGGACGTGCGATTTCTGCACGCACCAATTCTTACTTTCCGGCTTGACCCGTCTTGCCTTGCAGCACATGAATTAATCCGTCCAGATTGGTCTCTGAGGGGCCACCTGGCAGGGTCGCCAGCGCGGCCTTCTGCTTCCACTCCGCGGCGCGGTGGCGCATCTCCTCCCCCTTCTCGCCCTCCATGGCCTCCCGTATCATCGCCGCCACCTCCGCCCGCCGCACCTCGCCGCCGATCTCCATCCCCACGCCCCACTCGGTGCGCTTGTACCGGCAGTTGGTCTGCTGCTCGGCGAAGAAGGGCCAGCTCAGCATCGGCACGCCGGCGCAGAGGCTCTCCAGCGTCGAGTTCCACCCGGAGTGCGTGAGGAACACGCCCACGGCCTCATGCTCGATCACAACCTCCTGGGGGCACCATGTCGTGAGAAGGCCGCGGCCCTCGATGGCGGCCTGGAACTCCGGCGGGAGCACCGCCGCGTCGCCCTTGACGAGGTCGGGCCGGACGTTCCACAGGAAGGGGTAGCCGCTGTTGGCCAGCCCCCACGCGAACTCCAGCATCTGCTCGTTCGTCATCACGGTGATGCTGCCGTAGTTCACGTATACGACGGAGCGCGGTGGCCGGGCGTCGAGCCACTCGATGAGGCCGTCCTGCTCCTTCCACAGGTTGGACCTGACGCCGACGTCGAGAGGGGAGCCCGCGGGGACGAGCCGGCGGACGTGGAGGAGGAGCGGGCCGAGGGTGTAGACGGGCGGGAGGATGGCTCGCATGGCGTCGAGCGCCGGCTTCTCGAGGTCGTCGAAGGAGTTGATGATGACGGCGTCGGGAAGCGACATGCGGCCGGACTCACGGATGAGGAAATTTAGCAGGATGTCATCGCGGTCCGTCGTCCGGATGAAGTTCGGGAAGTCGCGCAGCTGGAAGCCGTCGCACAGGCCCGGCACGCCGTCGACGACCGTGTCCAGGTACCCGTCCGTGAGCTGTGCCTCGTCCTTGAGCGGCACGAGCCCGTCCTCGACAAGTTGCTTGTAGTGGTTGTACGCCATGAAGCCGCATGCGCTGGCCGTCCAGAGCCCGGCGCACGGCACGCCGATCTCCCTGGCGGCGTCGTAGGCGAAGGACATGACGCCATCACAAAGGACGCACGTCACCGGCGGCACGCCGGAGGCGGGGCCGTTGAGGCGGGCCAGGATGGCGTTGAGGTGGGGAAGGCAGGTGGTCATGGTGGAGCGGCAGAGCGCGGGGATGTCCTGGGTGGCGTCGGGGTCGGACGGCGGGAGGCCATCAGGGATGGCGGTGAAGTCGAAGCCGGGGCAGGCATCAAACACGGCCTGGCCGCGCGATCGGAGGAGGCGCGCGTAGTTGAACTCGGTGAGGACGAAGGTGACGTGGAAGCCCCGGGCGTGCAGCAGCTTGGCCACCTTGAGCATGGGCGTGATGTGGCCCTGCGCCGGGTACGGGACGCACACCGCGTGCGGCTTCTGCGCCGGATCGCTGGACGCCATGGCCACCATGATCACTCGATCGATCAGTGGCACACCAGCAAGAGCAAAGTGATCTGCCAATCGGCTTGCTGCCAACTACTCCGTGGCAGTGATGTGAACAGTAGAGTTGAACGCATACTTATAGGAGGAGTTAAGCTCAGCCCGTTGGATATACTCCTAGTACTTAACAAGTTCTTGCATCGCTTGTGATGTGGGGCCTCCATGTGCGTCGCCATGAGAGGCAGGCCGGCAGGCAAAGTTGACGCAGCTTGTTTCTTGAGAAAACAAAATCTTGATTGGGTGTTGGGCTTCCTGATCTTCGGGGCACGGAGTGCATGGCCTGTTGATTGTTTTATATGGCGGCTCACGGAGCGCATGGCCGGTTATTTATGCTGGTCGCCACATGATTCGATGCTCTCGATCGGAATCGGATCCGCCGGATGCGCGGCGATGGGATTTTGCCGGTGCGCCGTGCTGTCTTGGTCTGGCCCAAGCCGTTGAGCCCGGGCAACTTGCAAGTACAGTAATCGGCTCCCACTGCAAGGCCACATGGTGCGCGCAAAGCTCTTAGCTCACGGCCTGGGGTTAGGATTCGCCAAGGATTCAGACCCTTGGAAACAGCTGGATTTTGGGGATATTAAGAACTGAAATGTGTTATTAGTCCATTAACTTGAATTGATTACACGCTTTAGGCCAACAATTCATGAATTGATCGATTTAGGTCATAAACTCGCTAATTTGATCTAATAAGGCTAAAATCGATTCTCAGGGGGAGGAGGGGTGATCGGCTACGTGGCTGCTGTGTTTTGATTTTCGGTTTGAGGTTTTTTTCGCCCTAGGCCGAGATGGCCGAATTTCGGCCATTTTCAAAAATTTCGGCTGAAATTTGACCAAATTTTGACTGCAATTTGACTTAAATTTGACCAAATTTTGCCAAATTTGAGCAATTTCGGCCTAAATATACTTTTCGCCCTAGGCTGAGATGGCCGAAATTCGGCCGAAATCCACTTTTTTCGGCCGAAAATCAAAACACAGCGTGGCTGCCATGTCAGTGTTCCTTGGACCACGAGCGAACTAACTTTTTTTTTGCATGGATCTGTTTGCAAACTGACCAGGTTTCCCTCGACCTGTGGATGGGTGGTTAGAGGGAATGTGGTATCTCCAGCCCACAAGAGTTTAAATCCTGGTGCTCGCATTTATTTCTGAATTTATTTCAGAATTTCCGGCGATGCGCATTTAGTGGTAGGAGACGTCGAGGTGCGTACGGTGACTTCGTAAATTTCAAGATGATATGCCGGCTCAGTCTTTCAGAGGTGCTCATAGGGGTAGAGTGTGCGTGCGTTCATAGGGATGAGTGTATGCGCGTGTATATGAGCGCTTGTGTCTGTACTGATGTTTTTTTTTAAGATATAAAGGAAAAAAATACGTATTGCATGGGACTCAAACGGTCAAACCCACAAACTTTGGAGTTAGCAATCAGCTTGCCAACCACTAGAACACTAACTGATTCATGTGCTAACATGCAGCCAACTCCATATATGCATTTCACTCTTTTTATTTAAGTACCTTGAGTTGTCCCATGGTGCAACTTGCGTTGCTAATTGGTCAATACATATATGGCATCCACTGAGAGCATATGGAGAGTAGACTTTGACGGAGTTTGGTGTTAAGTTGTGGCAACGTCCAGCGCAGAATCATGAGATCCCACCCGATTGATTTACTTCTATGGCGCCTCCATGGCCATGCAGAGACGCCCAGAACTTAGGGCACTCCTAGAGTTGGTCAAACTTAAGCAGGTTTGATTTTGGACAAACCTAGAACTGTAATCATTTTGGGACGAAGGGAGCATGATACTACTGCCCACTGCGAGATTAGTGATGACTAATTTATATTCCTGGGGCTGAAAATCCTAGATTAACATCTCTTTGTGCAGCTCAGGCAACGTCAGTCGATGCACTTGCGTTCTTCCCTTTCTAAAGGTGTTTGCTCGAGGCGGTGATAACTTTGGGGCTGACCTCTTGACTAATTCAGCAACATCGACGTATGAGTGGTGATCGCTTGTTAAATGTGTTGCCCTGTTATGCTATTGTTTTGATGGATTGATCCCTGACAAATAGGCTTTTGGCATAGATGATGGAGATGTTGGCAGTCCCAACGACAAAGCCGAATATGGAGAGATCGGTGGCCTTGCTCTTCTTCTTATGAAAGAAAAGAAAATTCACATTATATTTTTGTTGCTGGATTGCATGCGTACGTGTTTGTGAGATAGATCAAAATCATTTTTAGCAAAGATTAAAGCCATTTCTAAATTTGTCATTCTTTACAGGAGGAGATCTACATCATGAGGAATACAAGATCACTTGTACGTATCTACAGTCTACTCCTATTTGCAGGCCACATGTACTCTCGGGCTCTTGGTTGTCTTCATTTCAATCACCGTGGGAGTTGAATCTTTCCAAGAGTACATCATGAATCAACGTGTCCAAACTAACCTCCACGGGTCTGCTTGGCAGTGTCGCCCGCACGGCCCTTTTACTTCCATTCCGTCGCACACTTCCTCGTCTCCCGCCCTCTCTTCCTCTCCATCACCTCCCGTATCATGGCTGTGAGCTCTACCCCTTTCATCTGGTCGCCGATCTCCATCCTATTCCCCCAATCGGTGCACTTGTTCCAGCAGTTGGGTTGTTGCTCCACGAAGAACGGTCAGCTCGGCATTGGCACGCCCACGCAGACACTCTCCGAGCCGAGTTCCACTTCCAGCGGGGTGCGTCAAGAAAAACCCCACCGCCTCGTGCGCAATCGCCTTCTCTTGCGAGCAACATGTTGTCAGCATAGAGCGACCGCTTGGCCGAAAGGAATTCGGGCTGTAGCACGGCTAGGTCGCCCTTAACAAGGTCCGGACGGATATTCCATATGAACGGGTGGTTGCTGTTGGCAAGCCCCCACATGAACTCGAGAAGCTCCGCGTTCGTCATGATAGTGATGTTGCCGTAGTTGACGTATACGACGGAACTGCCTCCACTCCAGGAGGCCGTCCTGCTCCCTCCAAAGGTTGCACCCAAGGCCGTCGAGGAAGGTACTACGAGGCTAGCGTAGCGATGGAGCGGGCCAACTGTGTATATCATCCAGGATTGGCCCCTCGAGTTCATCTAAGGTGTTGAGCAACACTTCGGTTGGGATTGATAACCATTCAGCCATGTACATGATGAAGTTTAGCAGCACGTCCTCGCGGTCTATCGTACATATGAAGTTGGGGAAGTCGCGCAAGCACATGCCATTACACATGCTCTGCACGCCGTGCACCACGGTGTCGAGGTATTCCTTGTCTGTGACTTGTTTACTACTCCTTTGGATGGGAATGTAAGTTGGGAGTTGGGCATAGGAATTTAGGTCATCGATTGAACTAGCTCAACATGTATAGTATGTCGAAAGAAAATGTATTTAGAAAGTTCATTCAAAGAAGAATCTAGCTAGGGATGTGATTTTTATGGCGTACAACTTATGTTTCGCTAGTCAAATCAAGGACCTAGAAACCCGACTTATTTCCCATTCGAAGGAACAGCATGCAGTATCGACGAAGCCAACTAAAATGCGGTCGACGCTTGGTCATTTGCTTCATGAGAACTGTTTTTAGGGAATATATATGCACAGATATCAGTAAGATATATCTTTTCACTTTTATTAGGTCACATAAAAGTTGAAAACCGTAGCCTAACTTCTGAATTATTTTGCAGTACTGCGTTGGTCGTTCCTTACCTTTCCCGCTAGAGTGCTAGTTACTTAAACGATGTTACCCGTATACATTTTTTTCTGGAGGGATACGTTACACGTACAATTAATATGGAAAGACGCTGTGGTTTCTGTACTACCAACAAGGTTAAGGGCCTGTTCGATTTCTCTCCACTCCCGCGACTCAGCTCCCGGAGCGGAACAAGCTGCTGCAGCTTTTTGTGGAGCAGCTCAAACCGAGCTCCGCAGCTCCGCAGAGTTGAGCGGAGTGGAGAGAAACCGAACGGCGCCTAAATATAACATGTAAGCGAATTATATCAGCTGGAAAATGATGCGGAACTGCTCCTCAAAACCAGTCGTAAGCAACAGTAGCAGAACTAAAAGGAGCTAGGACAAGCAAATGAAGTTTGAACTGCAAAAACGTCTTGTATTATGGTATAGAGGTAGTAATACTGTAGCTACAGCCTACACTGAGGGCTAAAACATCGCCACTTTTGCGTCCGACGTCGGAAGAAGCTTGGCTCATGATTCTCAGAAGAAAAAAAAAATACATCTGTACATGCAGGCTTATATATAACGCACGGTTTGCACACCTGCCCAGGCAAAGGGGAGCATTGCTTCATTGCTTGATATATATGCCATAAAAGAACAGAAGAAAAGCCGGTCTAAGTGAACTAGCCAAATATAGGTGCAGTGCAACAGCCATCCATGCATTACAGAATAAGCCCCTGTATGCAGATTATGCCCTGCAATTCAATCCAATGAGAAGCCACTGCTGTTAGACGTAATTGAAACATCTACCTTTGAGACCTACAAAACAAAAGGTTACTATGATGAAAAAGCGGGCGTGCAGTTTGGTTCAAATGTTAGTCCAAAAAATGAGCAAAACTACACTAACATGTTAAGCTGAAGTTCTGTAACCAAGGAATGTAGTTCAAGAACAGACACTTTACTGGGCACAAGCGTTGGCATGTCATATGGATGTGTAAATGTTAAGTCACAAGTATTGAGCATTCGCCTATCAGTTTGCATGGTATGCAAGACAGCAGAAATATAATGTAGCTTCAGTGAGTTTTGATTTATTAGTAGTACAACTAAGACGTCATAATCCAACAGGTTTAAGTGGTGTCTTTTTCTCAGTCTCATAGATCAGGTAATTATGGAAAAGATCAACTTCCCACGGCAGCAATATGTTTAGTTTCTAGTCAATCTAATTATATGATATCCTTAAATAAACTTAAATCTTATATTATCGTTGCATGTACGTTACAATCATGAGAAAAAAAAATTACCCGATACGGTTGTGTGCCATGTCATGCTAGCAGCACCTTTTAGCAAAACTGGCACTTCGCACCATTCTTAGGCATAACATGGGAGGCCACACCAAATTGATGCTTTCCCCTTAGACTTGACACTTGACGGTAGTGGCAGGCGAGTTGGGGGGGGGGGGGGGGGGGGGGGGGGGGGGGGGGGGGGGGTCTGCTATAGTGGATGACTCAATTGCTCATGTTTAGGTCAATGCTAGAGCTGGATTGGGCCACGGCATTTGCGACGCTGAAATGAAAGAGGGGTCGGTCATGATATTCAGTTGCCATTTCACCCATTTGTAACAGAACAGAGGATGAGATTACTATGAATCACTACCAGAAAATCAGCTTAGGCCGAGGGCCTCATCTATGCCGACGGCCCCCGTCGGCATAGATAGACCTATCCCGACGGCCTAGGACAGGCCGTAGGCGTAGAAAAGCCGTTGGCATACGTCCATCTATGCCGACGGGGCCGTCGGCATAGATGAGGCCGTCGACACCGTTCGAGATACGCCTACGGGGCCCGTCGGCATAGCACAGGCCGTCGGCATAGCCCAGGCCCACCTACCCGGTCAGCGGTGACCGTTTGACGGTGTTGAACCTACGCCGACGGGAGGTAACGGTGGCCGTCGGCATAGTGTTGCTGACATCACCGATTCGCGTCGTCGACACGTCATCGATCCGAGCGAGGGGGCGTTGTGTGGCAGAGATATGCCTACGGCATAGGCCTGGCCCATGCCCCTCTGCCACGTCATCGATCCGTGTGCCATGCCACGGCAACGATTCGTGGGACTGCAGTGTGCGCATAGCTATGCCGACTTTATTTAATTTTATTTTTTATTTTTACTTTATTTTTAGTTTTTGTTTTTACATAAGATAATTATGCCTTATCTAAAAAACATACCCCGATGGTATATCGATTGCCTCCCGTTACGAACGTCGCTATCGCCGTGTCACGGAGGGGGAAACGGTCGACACGGAGGTAATTCTGGTTAGTGGGGGGATTCGGGGTGTAGCTATGTCACCGAAACATCGCATGGGTCCCGATGCATATGTGAAAGTGTTCAGGCATGCGTAGACGCCCGTCTTGGGGCTCCGCGGTGTGCCCCCCTCCACGCAAGGCAGTGCCGCATCGTTACCGCAGAACGTCTACTACGGTGTCATCGCCGTCCGTGAGGGGGGGGGGGCACACCCGGAGACTCATGCTGCCTCTTCGGACATGCCACCACACCATCCCGCATGTATGAGAGCTCGGTGCGACGCTCCGGTGGCATTGCCACCCCCCAGGGCCCCCGTCCCGCCTAACCCTGTAGCGTTTGACCACGGGATTTAGCCCTTTGACTTTGCACGGACGGGCTTTGAGCAGTGGACCTATCCATCCGGGTGTGTTAGATCAGTCCATAGGAACACTTTGGAGCAACATTCGGGCCAGACCCACAGCAAGATCCCCTCCGTGTAGCCCTTACGCGTCCATTTTCCTCCTCCAAGTGCCGGCGGCGGCTCCATCAGTGAGGGGGGCACACCCCAGAGACGCGTGCCGCCTCTTCGGACATGCCACCACACCATCCCGCATTGCATGAGGGCCCGGTGTGACGCTCCGGTGGCATTGCTACCCCCCAGGGTCCCCGTCCCGCCTAACCCTATAGTGTTTGACCACGAGATCTAGCCCTTTGACTTTGCACGGACGGGCTTTAACCAGTGGACCTCTCCACCCGGTTGTGTTAGGTCAGCCCATAGGAACACTTTGGAGCAACATCCGGGCCAGACCCACAGCAAGATCCCCTTCGTGTAGACCCGACGCGTCCGTTTCCCCCCTCCAGGTGCCGGCGGCGGCGCCGTCAGTGAGGGGGGCACACCCCGGAGACGCTTGCCGCCTCTTCGGACATGCCACCACACCACCCCGCATTGTATGAGGGCCCGGTGCGACGCTCCGGTGGCATTGCTACCCCCCAGGGTCCCCGGCCCGCCTAACCCTGTAGCGTTTGACCACGAGATCTAGCCCTTTGACTTTGCACGGACGGGCTTTGACCAGTGGACCTATCCACCCGGTTGTGTTAGGTCAGCCCATAAGAACACTTTGGAGCAACATCCGGGCCAAACCCACAGCAAGATCCCCTCCATGTAGACCCGACGCGTCCGTTTCCCCCTCCAGATGCCGGCAGCGGCGCCATCCGTGAGGGGGGCACACCCCGGAGACGCGTGCCGCCTCTTCGGACATTCCACCACACCACCCCGCATGTATGAGGGCCCGGTGCGACGCTCCGGTGGCATTGCTACCCCCTAGGGCCCCCGTCCCGCCTAACCCTGTAGCGTTTGACCATGGGATCTAGCCCTTTGACTTTGCACAGACGGGCTTTGAGCAGTGGACCTATCCATCCGGTTGTGTTAGATCAGCCCATAGGAACACTTTGGAGCAACATCCGGGCCAGACCCACAGCAAGATCCCCTCTGTGTAGCCCTTACGCGTCCGTTTCCCCCCTCCAGGTGTCGGCGGCGGCGCCGTCCGTGAGGGGGGGCACACCCCGGAGACGCGTGCCACCTCTTCGGACATGCCACCACACCACCCCTCATGTATGAGGGCCCGGTACGATGCTCTGGTGGCATTGCTACCCCCCACCAGGGCCCCCAATCCCGCTGTGTAGACCTCACGGGCGTGGATGCCGCCGTTTCCCGGAGGGGGGAAACGACCTCGTCGGGCCGACACGGAGGGTATCTTTGGGTGGGTTGGGCCGGGATTAGGGATGAAAACGGAGCGGAAACGGACGAAACTGAGTGCTATCATATTTGTTTTCACATTTTTTTGCAGAAGCGGAAACGAATACAGAAACTCCGGAAATGAATACGGAAACAAATACTATCGGAAACGGACACAGCGCGAATACAAAGCAGATACGGAAACAAAAATAGGAATTGATCGGAACTTAAAACCCCCTTGAATCATAGAGAAATACACACAAGAACAAACAAATTTTATGAGTTCTCAACATGGCTACAAAATAATATCATTATGTTGGCAACTTAGCGTAGTATTGTAGTAGTACCGGACAATTGCGTATAGGGTGAAGCTGAGTATATGTGTGGTAGTAGAAGTTGGGCCTCAGATCCAATCTACTAATTGTGTCATTGTGTTCTCTTTGGTGGTTGGGCTACAAAGCAGCTATAGGTCTATAGTAAAAACAGAAGTTCCATATTCACGAAAACGGAAAGTTCACTTTCCATGCATGTTCCACCGAAAAACACCATTCCGTTTTTGTTTCCGTTTTCGCATAAAAAATTCTATTTCCACTTCCTTTTTGCAAATTTCCGTTTCCGTTTTCATATTTACTCTTCGTTTCCATTTTTCCTCCAGAAAAACAGAAAGCGGTCGGATGGGTACTACGGCAAGCCTGGCGAGCCCAAGTACTACGGCAAGAAGACCGCGCAGAGGAAGAAGGCGTACTCCGATGGGTATCTAAGGTTACATCCTGACCCCATTGCTGGTGGGCATGGGGCTCAAGGAGCACAGTCGGGATTTCTTTGTTCATGATAATTGTCTATTGTTCATGCTATAATTGTGTTATCCAGAAATCGTAATACATGTGTGAATACATAGACCACAACACGTCCCTAGTGAGCCTCTAGTTGACTAGCTCGTTGATCAAAAGATAGTCATGGTTTCCTGACTATGGACATTGGATGTCATTGATAACGGGATCACATCATTAGGAGAATGATGTGATGGACAAGACCCAATCCTAAGCATAGCTCAAAGATCGTGTAGTTCGTTTGCTGTAGCTTTTCCAAATGTCAAGTATCATTTCCTTAGACCATGAGATTGTGCAACTCCCAGATACCGTAGGAGTGCTTTGGGTGTGCCAAACGTCACAACGTAACTGGGTGACTATAAAGGTACACTACAGGTATCTCCGAAAGTATCTGTTGGGTTGGCACGAATCAAGACTGGGATTTGTCACTCCGTATGACGGAGAGGTATCTCTGGGCCCACTCGGTAATGCATCATCATAATGAGCTCAATGTGACCAAGTGGTTGATCACGGGATCATGCATTACGGTACGAGTAAAGTGACTTCCCGGTAACGAGATTGAACGAGGTATTGGGATACCGACAATCGAGTCTCGGGCAAGTAACGTACCGATTGACAAAGGGAATTGTATACGGATTGATTGAATCCTCGACATCGTGGTTCATCCGATGAGATCATCGTGGAGCATGTGGGAGCCAACATGGGTATCCAGATCCCGCTGTTGGTTATTGACCGGAGAGGCGTCTCGGTCATGTCTGCATGTCTCCCGAACCCGTAGGGTCTACACACTTAAGGTTCGGTGACGCTAGGGTTGTAGAGATATTAGTAGTAACCCGAAAGTTGTTCGGAGTCCCGGATGAGATCCCGGACGTCACGAGGAGTTCCGGAATGGTCCGGAGGTAAAGATTTATATATAGGAAGTCCAGTTTCGGCCATCGGGAAAGTTTCGGGGGTCCCGGTATTGTACCGGGACCACCGGAAGGGTCCCGGGGTCCACCGGGTGGGGCCCACCTATCCCGGAGGGCCCTGAGGGAGTCCTGGATTAGGGGGTGTTCGGGTAGCCGTACTATACCTTCAGCCGGACTCCTGGACTATGAAGATACAAGATTGAAGACTTCGTCCCGTGTCCGGATGGGACTTTCCTTGGCGTGGAAGGCAAGCTTGGCGATGCGGATATTCAAGATCTCCTACCATTGTAACCGACTCTGTAACCCTAACCCTATCCGGTGTCTATATAAACCGGAGGGTTGTAGTCCGTAGGCAGATCAACTCCATACACAACAATCATACCATAGGCTAGCTTCTAGGGTTTAGCCTCCTTGATCTCGTGGTAGATCTACTCTTGTACTACCCATATCATCAATATTAATCAAGCAGGAGTAGGGTATTACCTCCATCGAGAGGGCCCGAACCTGGGTAAAAACATCGTGTCCCTTGTCTCCTGTTACCATCCGGCCTTGACGCACAGTTCGGGACCCCCTACCCGAGATCCGCCGGTTTGACACCGACAGGCCCCATGGGCTGAATTGGGAGGGGAACCAGCCCCTAGTGGGCTGGTGCCCCCCCCCTTGGGCCTCCCCTGCGCCTAGGGTTGGGAAACCCTAGGGGTGGGGGCGCCCCCCACTTGGCTTGGGGGAAGCCACCCCTTGGCCGCCGCCCCCTTGGAGATCCATCTCCTAGGGCCGCCCCCCCAAGGCCCCTATATAAAGAGGGGGGAGGGAGGGCAGCCGCACCCTTGCTCTTGGCGCCTCCCTCTCCCTCCCGTGACACATCTCCCTCCTCCCGCAGCGCTTAGCGAAGCCCTGTTGGAATCCCGCTACTTCCACCACGCCGTCGTGCTGCTGGATCTCCATCAACCTCTCCCTCTCTCCTTGCTGGATCAAGGCATGGGAGACGTCACCGGGCCGTACGTGTGTTGAACGCGGAGGTGTCGTCCGTTCGGCACTTGATCATCGGTGATTTGAATCACGACGAGTACGACTTCATCAACCCCGTTCACTTGAACGCTTCCGCTTAGCGATCTACAAGGGTATGTAGATGCACTCTCCTTCCCCTCGTTGCTGGTTTCTCCATAGATAGATCTTGGTGATACGTAGGAATTTTTTTGAATTTCTGCTACGTTCTACAACAGTGGCATCATGAGCTAGGTCTATTGCGTAGATTCTATGCACGAGTAGAACACAAAGTAGTTGTGGGCGTTGATTTTGTTCAATATGCTTGCCGTTACTAGTCTTATCTTGATTCGGCAGCATCGTGGGATGAAGCGGCCCGGACCAACCTTACACGTACGCTTACGTGAGACCGGTTCCACCGACTGACATGCACTAGTTGCATAAGGTGGCTGGCGGGTGTCTGTCTCTCCCACTTTAGTCGGATCGAATTCGATGAAAAGGGTCCTTATGAAGGGTAAATAGCAATTGACATATCACGTTGTGGTTTTGCGTAGGTAAGAAACGTTCTTGCTAGAAACCCATAGCAGCCACGTAAAACATGCAAACAACAATTAGAGGACGTCTAACTTGTTTTTGCAGGGTATGCTATGTGATGTGATATGGCCAAAGGATGTGATGAATGATATATGTGATGTATGAGATTGATCATGTTCTTGTAATAGGAATCACGACTTGCATGTCGATGAGTATGACAACCGGCAGGAGCCATAGGAGTTGTCTTAATTTATTTATGACCTGCGTGTCAACATAAACGTCATGTAATTACTTTACTTTATTGCTAACCGTTAGCTATAGTAGTAGAAGTAATAGTTGACGAGACAACTTCATGAAGACACGATGATAGAGATCATGATGATGGAGATCATGGTGTCATGCCGGTGACAAGATGATCATGGAGCCCCAAGATGGAGATCAAAGGAGCTATATGATATTGGCCATATCATGCCACTATTATTTGATTGCATGTGATGTTTATCATGTTTATACATCTTGTTTACTTAGAACTACGGTAGTAAATAAGATGATCCCTCACTAAAATTTCAAGAAAGTGTCCCCCCTAACTGTGCACCATTGCGACAGTTCGTTCGTTTCTAAGCACCACGTGATGATCGGGTGTGATAGATTCCAACGTTCACATACAACGGGTGTAAGACAGATTTACACATGCAAACACTTAGGTTGACTTGACGAGCCTAGCATGTACAGACATGGCCTCGGAACACAGAAGACCGAAAGGTCGAGCATGAGTCGTATAGAAGATACGATCAACATGAAGATGTTCACCGATGTTGACTAGTCCGTCTCACGTGATGATCGGACACGGCCTAGTTGACTCGGATCATGTAATCACTTAGATGACTAGAGGGATGTCTATCTGAGTGGGAGTTCATAAGATGAACTTGTTTATCCTGAACATAGTCAAAAGGATTTTGCAAATTATGTCGTAGCTCGCGCTTTAGTTCTACTGTTTAGTTATGTTCCTAGAGAAAATTTAGTTGAAAGTTGATAGTAGCAATTATGCGGACTAGGTCCGTAAACTGAGGATTGTCCTCATTGCTTCATAGAAGGCTTATGTCCTTAATGCACCGCTCAGTGTGCTGAACCTCGAACGTTGTCTGTGGATGTTGCGAACATCTAACATACACGTTTTGATAACTACGTGATAGTTCAGTGTGTGATGCTAACGGTTTAAAATTGTGGCACCAAAGACAGTTTTGAAACGTCACAGAACATATGAGATGTTCCAAAGACTGAAATTGGGATTTCAGACTAATGCCCACGTCAAGAGGTATGAGACCTCTGACAAGTTTCTTAAGCCTGCAAACTAAGGGAGAAAAGCTCAATCGTTGAGCATGTGCTCAGATTGTCTGAGTACTACAATCGCTTGAATCGAGTGGGAGTTAATCTTCCAGATGAGACAGTGATGGTTCTATGAAGTCATTACCACCAAGCTGCTTGAGCTTCGTGATGAACTATAATATATCAGGGACATATATGATGATCCTTGAGATATTCGCGATGTTTGACACCACAAAAGTAGAGATCAAGAAGGAGCATCAATTGTTGATGGTTGGTGAAACCACTAGTTTCAAGAAGGGCAAGGGCAAAAGGGATGCTTCATGAAACGGCAAATCAGCTGCTGCTCTAGTGAAGAAAC
The DNA here is from genome assembly GCF_003073215.2 of Triticum urartu. NCBI lineage: Eukaryota > Viridiplantae > Streptophyta > Magnoliopsida > Poales > Poaceae > Triticum > Triticum urartu. The sequence continues at coordinate 548,602,028 of NC_053027.1, forward strand.
CCAAGGTTGAACCCAAACCCGAGACTGAGTGCTTCTGTAATAAGGGGAACAGCCACTGAAGCAGAATTACCCTAGATACTTGGTAGATGAGAAGGCTGGCACGGTCGATAGAAGTATATTGGATATACATTGTGTTGATGTGTACTTTACTAGTACTCCTAGTAGCACCAGGGTATTAGATACCGGTTCGGTTGCTAAGTGTTAGTAACTCGAAACAAAAGGCTACGGAATAAAACGGAGACTGGCTAAAGGTGAGATGACGATATGTGTTGGAAGTATTTCCAAGGTTGATCAAATATCGTACGCTCCCTCTACCATCGGGATTGGTGTTTGCGTTGAGCATAGACATGATTGGATTATGTCTATCGCAATACGGTTATTCATTTAAGGAGAATAATGGTTACTCTGTTTATTTGAATAACATCTTCAATGGTCTTGCACCTAAAATGAATGGTTCATTGAATCTTGATCATAGTGATACACATGTTCATGCCAAAAGATATAAGATAGTAATGATAGTACGACCTACTTGTGGCACTGCCACTTAAGTCATATCGGTATAAAACGCATGAAGAGGCTCCATGTTGATGGATCTTTGGACTCGCTCATTTTTGAAAAGTTTTAGACATGCGAACCATGTCTATTGGTGTATATGCATGAAGAAACTCCATGCAAATGGACCGTTTGGACTCACTTGATTTTGAATCACTTGAGACATGCAAATCATACCACATGGGCAAGATGACTGAAAGCCTCGTTTTTAGTTAAATGGAACTAGAAAGCAACTTGCTGGAAGTAATACATTTTGATGTGTGCAGTCCAATGAGTGCTGAGGCATGTAGTGGATATCATTATGTTCTTCACAGATGATTTGAGTAGATGTTGAGTATATTTACTTGATGAATCACGAGTCTGAATTATTGAATGGTTCAAGTAATTTCAGTGTGAAGTTGAAAGATCGTCGTGACAAGAGGATAAAAGATCTATGATATGATCATAGAGATGAATATCTGAATTACGAGTTTGGCACAGAATTAAGACATTGTGGAAATTGTTTCACAACTAATACAGCCTGGAACACCATAGTGTGATGGTGTGTCCGAACATCATAACTGCACCCTATTGGATATGATGCATACCATGATGTTTCTTATCGAATTACCACGATAGTTTATGGGTTAGGCATTAGAGACAACCACATTCACTTTAAATAGGGCACCACGTAATTCTGATGATATGACACCGTATGAACTATGGTTTAGAGAAACCTAAGCTGTCATTTCTTAAAAGTTTGGGGCTGTGACGCTTATGTGAAAAAGTTTCAGGCTGATAAGCTCGAACCCAAAGCGGATAAATACATCTTCATAGGACACCCAAAACAGTTGGGTATACCTCCTGTCTCAGATCCGAAAGCAATAAAGGATTGTTTCTAGAATCGGGTCCTTTCTCGAGGAAAAGTTTCTCTCGAAAGAATTGAGTGGGAGGATGGTGGAGACTTGATGAGGTTATTGAACCGTCTCTTCAACTAGTGTGTGGCAGGGCACAGGGAGTTGTTCCTGTGGCGTCTACACCAATTGAAGTGGAAGCTTATGATAGTGATCATGAAACTTCAGATCAAGTCACTAACAAGCCTCGTGGGATGACAAGGATGCGTACTACTTCAGAGTGGTACGTAATCCTGTCTTGGAAGTCATGTTGCTAGACGACAATGAACCTACGAGCTATGGAGAAGCAATGGTGGGCCCGGATTCCGATAAATGGCTCGAGGCCATAAAATCCGAGAGAGGATCCATATATGAAAACAAAGTATAGACTTTGGCAGAACAACTCGATGGTCGTAAGGCTGTTGAGTGCAGATGGATTTTAAAAGGAAGACGGACAATGATGGTAAATGTCACCATTAAGAAAGCTCGACTTGTCGTTAAGAAGTTTCCGACAAGTTCAAGGAGTTGACTACGGTGAGACTTTCTCACTCGTAGCGATGCTAAGAGTCTGTTGGAATTATATTAGTGATTACTGCATTATTTATGAAATCTTGCAGATAGGATGTCAAAACATTGTTTCCTCGACGATTTTCTTGAGGAAAGGTTGTATGTGATACACCCGGAAGGTTTTGTCAATCGTGAAAGATGCTAATAAGTATGCAAAGCTCCAGCAATCCTTCTAAGGACTGGAGTAAGCATCTCGGAGTTGGAATGTATGCTTTGATGATGATCAAAGATTTTGGGTGTACACAAAGTTTATGAGAAACTTGTATTTCCAAAGAAGTGAGTGGGAGCACTATAGAATTTCTGATGAGTATATGTTGTTGACATATTAAGGATCGGAAATGATGTAGAATTTCTGGAAAGCATATAGGGTTATTTGGAAAGTGTTTTTCAATGGAAAGCCTGGATTAAGCTACTTGAGCATTGAGCATCAAGATCTATAAGGATAGATCAAAACGCTTAATGGTACTTTCAAATGAGCACATACCTTGACATGATCTTGAAGGTGTTCAAGATGGATCATTCAAAGAAGGAGTTCTTGCCTGAGTTGTAAGGTATGAAGTTAAGACTTAACGCTCGACCACGGCAGAATAGAGAGAAAGGACGAAGGTCGTCCCCTATGCTTAAGACATAGGCCCTACAGTATGCTATGCTGTGTACCGTACCTGATGTGTGCCTTGCCACATATCTGACAAGAGGGTACAAAGGTAATCTAGGAGTAGATCACCAGATAGCGGTCTAAATTATCCTTAGAGGAATAAGGAATTTTCTCGATTATGGAGGTGGTAAAAGAGTTCGTCGTAAAGGGTTACGCCGATGCAAACTTTGACACTAATCCAGATTATTCTGAGTAGTAAACTGGATTCGTATAGTAGAACAGTTATTTGGAATAGCTCCAAATGTAGCATAGTAGTTGCATCTACAAGATGACATAAGAAATTTGCGAAGTACATACGGATCTGAATGTTGCAGACCCGTTGACTAAAACCTCTCTCACAAGCAAAACATGATCAAACCCAGAAATCATTGAGTCTTAATCACATGATGATGGGAACTAGTTTAGTGACACTAGTAAACTCTTTGGATGTTGGTCACATGGCGATGTGACCTGTGAGTGTTAATCACATGACGATGTGAACTAGATTATTGACTCTAGTGCAAGTGGGAGACTGTTGGAAATATGCCCTAGAGGCAATAATAAATTGGTTATTGTTATATTTCCTTGTTCATGATAATCTTTTATTATCCATGCTAGAATTGTATTGATAGGAAACTCAGATACATGTGTGGATACATAGACAACACCATGTCCCTAGTAAGCCTCTAGTTGACTAGCTCGTTGATCAATAGATGGTTACGGTTTCCTGACCATGGACATTGGATGTCATTGATAACGGGATCACATCATTAGGAGAATGATGTGATGGACAAGACCCAATCCTAAGCATAGCACAAGATCGTGTGGTTCGTATGCTAAAGCTTTTCTAATGTCAAGTATCATTTCCTTAGACCATGAGATTGTGCAACTCCCGGATACCGTAGGAGTGCTTTGGGTGTGCCAAACGTCACAACGTAACTGGGTGGCTATAAAGGTACACTACAGGTATCTCCGAAAGTGTCTGTTGGGTTGGCACGAATCGAGACTGGGATTTGTCACTCCGTGTAAATGGAGAGGTATCTCTGGGCCCACTCGGTAGGACATCATCATAATGTGCACAATGTGATCAAGGAGTTGATCACGGGATGATGTGTTACGAAACGAGTAAAGAGACTTGCCGGTAACGAGATTGAACAAGGTATCGGGATACCGACGATCGAATCTCGGGCAAGTATCGTACCAATAGACAAAGGGAATTGTATACGGGATTGATTAAGTCCTTGACATCGTGGTTCATCCGATGAGATCATTGTGGAACATGTGGGAGCCAACATGGGTATCCAGATCCCGCTGTTGGTTATTGATCGGAGAGTCATCTCGGTCATGTCTGCATGTCTCCCGAACCCGTAGGGTCTACACACTTAAGGTTCGGTGACGCTAGGGTTATAGAGATATTAGTATGCGGTAACCCGAAAGTTGTTCGGAGTCCCGGATGAGATCCCGGACGTCATGAGGAGTTCCGGAATGGTTCGGAGGTAAAGAATTATATATAGGAAGTGCTATTTCGGCCATCGGGACAAGTTTCGGGGTCACCGGCATTGTACCGGGACCACCGGAAGGGTCCCGGGGGTCCACCGGGTGGGGCCACCTGCCCCGGGGGGCCACATGGGCTGTAGGGGGTGCGCCTTGGCCTATATGGGCCAAGGGCACCAGCCCCAAGAGGCCCATGCGCCAAGAGAAGAGGAAAAGGAAGAGTCCTAAAGGGGGAAGGCACCTCCGAGGTGCCTTGGGGAGGAGGGACTCCTCCCTGGCCGCACCCTTCCTTGGAGGAAGGGCCAAGGCTGCGCCTCCCCCCTCTCCCTTGGCCCTATATATAGTGGGGGGAAGGGAGGGCAGCCCAACCTAAGCCCTGGCGCCTCCCTCTCCCTCCCATGACACATCTCCCTCCTCCCGCAGCGCTTGGCGAAGCCCTGTTGGAATCCCGCTACTTCCACCACCACGCCGTCGTGCTGCTGGATCTCCATCAACCTCTCCTCCCCCTTGCTGGATCAAGAAGGAGGAGACGTCGCTGCTCCGTACGTGTGTTGAACGCGGAGGTGCCGTCCGTTCGGCGCTAGGATCATCGGTGATTTGGATAACGACGAGTACGACTCCATCAACCCCGTTCTCTTGAATGCTTCCGCGCGCGATCTACAAGGGTATGTAGATCCACTCCTCCCTCGTTGCTAGATGACTCCATAG
>NC_053027.1:548607854-548738045 GCF_003073215.2 Triticum urartu
GCTATGGACCCGAAGGTCTGAAGTAAACTACTCACACTTCATCGGAAGGGCTATGGTGTTGATGTAGAAGCCCTCCGTGATGGATGCCCTCTCCGGCGGAGCTCTGGAATAGGCCCCAAGATGGGATCTCGTGGATACAGGAAGTTGCGGCGGTGGAATTAGGTTTTTTGGCTCCCCTTTTGGTCTATTGGGGGTACGTAGGTATATATAGGAGGAAGGAGCACGTCGGTGGAGCTCCGAGGGGCCCACGAGGCAGGGGGGCGCGCCCAGGGGGGGGGCCCTCCACCCTCGTGACCTCCCCGGAAACTTCTTGGAGTAGGGTCCAAGTCTCCTGGATCACGTTCGGTGAGAAGATCACGTTCCGGAAGGTTTCATTCCATTTGGACTCCGTTTGATATTCTGTTTCCTCGAAATATTGAAATAGGCAAAAAACTGCAATTCTGGGCTGGGCCTCCGGTTAATAGGTTAGTCCCAAAAATAATATAAAAGTGGAAAATAAAGCCCAATATAGTCCAAAACATTAGATAAAGTAGCATGGAGGAATCAAAAATTATAGATACGTTGGAGACGTATCAGCCATCTCATCAGTTTTACCTATGTGTCATGTCCATGTGTCAATTTTTGCCCTAGGTTGTGAAGCAACCTATATTTCTGTTATTCCAAAAATTCCCAAAAAATTCTCATAAATTGTTTGGATCATATCTTCGTCAAATATGTCAAAAACCTTCCTTGCCTAGTTCAAAAATAACTCAAAAATATTCATTTTCCTATTCTGTTCAGAGTAGCACTTTGTGAAGGAAGTACCACTTTGGCATGTCCAAATGGTATCCATTTTCTATAGTGCTTTCCTATGCCCAAATAACCATCCTCCACCAAATGCCAGCTCAATCTATTCATTGTTTGAGCCCAGCTTCAACATTCGTATTTATGTCCGGTGTGGTACTTTGCAAAGCAAGTACCACCTAGGCTCCTGCTTTTGAGCTGAAATTTTGTGAAGACGGTCTTCTTAGTAATTGATCATCCTCAGCCAAAACTCACGCCCATTAGCCATGTGCATTTCCTGTACCGCTAATGAAACACTTGGCTGCTTATTCATGTTTGAGCATCGACCGGTCTCCTCGTGAGAATCTTATGTTGTGATTTTATTCCTAGCACCTACCCGGGGAGCACCCAACCCACTAGACATGCCTAGGCCGCCCAGAACACATGGCAACGCCATAGTCACGCGGTGACCACGCGGCGGGCATGTGAGTTTACGCGCTCTAGAGTTGGGACCCTCGGCCACCGTCCAAACCTCGACGTATTGCCACCAGACCATGTATTTATGATTAAATAGGTACTTATGTAACTAGAAATGATTTTTGAAAAAAATAAATAGCAAACTATGAGGCAGCTACAGTTCAAATTTGACCCGCTTCCAACTGAATTGGCGGAAATTTGTCTTTTTCACGAGAGGTGGATCAAAACTTTTTACACCCAACCATTTTGTCAATTGTGCATTAAATATGTCCTAGTATTTTAGAAAATTGATTTGGTCCAATTTTGCAACAATTATTTGGGAGGTCCTTCACAAAAAAACCTCCTTTTGGGCACTCGAAAAATGGAAAATGGTTTTTTCGTCCAAAGAAAATGAAAACTTCCTTAGGCAACATTGTTTGCCATTCCAATATGCACCCTTGTGCACAATATGAGATCATTTGAACAAACTATGCCATGAATGTGGCCATAAGATTGATCATTTGGCTTAAAAGCCATTGATCTCCATACGTGATAGCTCATTTCTGAGAACACTTTTTTAAAATAATTGTCTTATTACAAGTTTGTTATTTTTCTGGGAACTTGGCCACATATAAAGACACAATGCGAAGGTTTCCCATTTTTTGATTTTTTGAATTTTTTATGGCGTTTCAAAATGCGGTCAAAACGGCGGGAATGACCGTTCCTAGCTAGTGGTTGAATCTTGGAATTTTTTTGGTGTTTCTCTGATTAAATAGATACTTATGTACATAGAAATGATTTTTGAAAAAAATAAAGAGCAAACTACAAGGCAGCTACAGTTCAAATTTGACCCGCTTCCAGCTGAATCGGCGGAAATTTGTCTTTTTCACGAGAGGTGGATCAAAACTTTTTACACCCAACCATTTTGTTAATTGTGAAATAAATATGTCCTAGTATTTTATAAAATTGATTTGGTCCAATTTTGCAACAAATATATTATAGGTCCTTCACAAAAAACTCATTTTGGGCACTCGAAAAATGGAAAATGAATTTTTTGTCCAAAGAAAATGAAAACTTCCTTAGGCAACATCGTCTGCCATTCCAAGATGCATCCTTGTGCACAATATTAGGGACACAATATGAAATCATTTGAACAAACTATGTCATGAATGTGGCCATAAGATTGATCATTTGGCTTGAAAGCCATGAATCTTCACACTTGATAGCTCGTTTCTGAGAACACTTTTTTAAAAATAATTGCCGTATTACAAGTTTATAATTTTTTTCTGGTAACTTGGCCACATATAATGAAACTATGCGAAGGTTTTCCAATTTTTTTTATTTTTTATACCCGTTGCAAAATGCGGTCAAAACGGAGGGAATAATCGTTCCTAGTTAGTGGTTGAATCTTGGAATTTTTTTGGTGTTTCTCTGATTAAATAGATACTTACGTACCTAGAAATGATTTTTGGAAAAAAATAAAGAGCAAACTACGAGGTAGCTACAGTTCAAATTTGACCCGCTTCCAACTGAATCGGCGAAAATTTGTCTTTTTTACGAGAGGTAGATCAAAACTTTTTACACCCAACCATTTTGTCAATTGTGCATTAAATATGTTCTAGTATTTTAGAAAATTAATTTGGTAATTTTTTAATAAATATATGATAGGTCCTTCACAAAAGAACTCATTTTGGACACACGATAAATGAAAAAATGAATTAAAAGAAGTCATTTCTCATAACTCTTTAAAAAATATTTGTCTTATTTCAATTTGTGATTATTCCTGAACACTAAATTCAAATTTGCTGACACAGTGCGAAGTTTTTTTTTTCAATTTTTCAGGTCATAATAAAATAGCTAACATGATTTAGCACTTTACTTTTAGTCGGTTACGACCAATTTAAATGGTCAAAATATCATACCTGTATACTGCATTTTGAATGGTCCAGAGGCCTCTCACGCGGATCATGGATATATCACCGTCGGATGCTCTTGGATCCAACGGCCCGCACGTCACCCGTCTCACCCACGTCCTGCAATCCTCCTCTCGCACCCTTCTCTCCCACGCACTGACGCCCCTCTCTCCTCTCCCTCACTCCGATCTGATCGCCAAATCCTCCGCCGCCCACCGTCGCCCACCCCCACCGCCGCCCACTGTCGCCCACCCCCTCCGCCGCCCACCCCCACCGTCGACGACCCTCACCATCGAGCCCACGCCCCGACCCGCGCCCTCTAGTACTCGCCCGCAACCCTCACCCGTGGCTAGGGTTTCGGCCGCCACCCCTAACTTCATCGGGATCTGCCAAATCCGGCGACGGCAAGGCCAGAGGTGGCCGGATCTGGCACCGGTAAGCCCCTCCCCTCCTTATTCGCGCACTATATCCTCCTCACCTCACCTCGTCTTGTGTTCCCTTTCGGCAGGTCAACATGGTTGTGGATGGTACGACAACGATGGCAGGAGGGGCGAACCTCCATGGGACGGGTCGCCACCAAGGAGATGGAGCTCCTTCTCCCCTACCACGCAACCTCCCTCCCAGCGCCAACAGAGCCTCGGCTACCATGACGCGACAGCGCTGTCGCAAGCCTCGCAGGGTTGTGCATCTCGTCGTCTGCCGCGCCCTACCAGGAGCTCCATCACCCACGCGTCTCCTCTGAGGAGGGGGCGGTGGATTGTGCGTCGGCGTGGTTGGCTCCAGCTCCCCGCCGACCTATGACTCCACATGCATCGCCGTCTTCGACCACAGGTCCATGTCCTCGATTTGCTTCCTTTGCTTCCCGTAGGTTTCCGCATAGATCTGGCCGTTTGATTTGATGCGGATGCGAATTTGGTTCTCCATCGCTGTAGGTTTCCCGTAGGTTTCCTGTGCATACTCGTGTTCGAATTAGCATTGAATCCCTCAGTTTATGTAGTTTCGTTGTGGTTGATTGACACCCCTGTGAAGATAAAATTCAGGACCAACTGTTAGCTTTTTGTGAAGAAAAAATAGTTGGTCAAAAAATCGTAGAAACCCCAATAGCCTCACTCTGCTGTACATTATATTTCTTGGGTTACTGCAACGCTGCTTGCCTGCTACTGTCTTAGTCCGCAACGCAGACCAAGTTGATTTCAGTGCATTTTTTCCATAATTAGACTTATGAAGCTCAAACTGACCATATCAGCACTAGTCTCACATTTTTTTCCATAATTAGACTTATGAAGCCAACTTGCCTCTTGCCTGCCAAGAGTGTTGACTGAATTGCTTCTGATACATGTATGTGTGTGTTTGTGTGCAGCACAAGCCCTGCAGCAGCCGACGTGGGTTCAGGTGTCCCCTCCCCTGATGGCTATAAATCTACCATGCTCTGCTAATTCTATGTGAGCACTGTTAGGCGTTCGTTTGTATTTGCAAATTAGCAGCAGCTTGCAGAATATGTGCCGTCCAAAGCGTTGCCTTAATACGATGGGCCAATTCCAGTTCCGCCCCTAACTCGAACCTACTACTCAGTTTTGCCCCTAATTTTCAGGTATGCTCAGTTTTGCCCCTCCGCCGTTAGTGTCACTTATAGAAATGCCCTTTTGCGCCGTTACCGTCCGGTCAAAGTACTTTGACCATCCAGACAAAAATAGCAAAAAAAATCAAAAAAATATGAAATTTGGTGGGATCGAAGATAGTCATGTCCGCAAGGCGCGTGCACATTTTTGTGTTGGTTGGACACTCCGGGAGCTCGTGGCAAAGGAAAATAAAAATAATTTATGCCTATGAACAGTAAATTCGAAAAAAATAGCAAAAAAGTTCAAAAAAATTTGAATTTATTTGGCATCAAAGAGACTTGAGTGCACAAAGTGCTTGCAAGTTTTGGTGATCAAATGACGTACGGGGCGCTCTAGAGAAAAAAAAACAAAATAGTGCATTTTTTCAAAGTTTTTTTGAGCTAAAATTTGTTTTTTTTCTCCACGAGCTCCTACAATGTCCAAACACAACAAAAACGTGCACACATCTTGCGCACTTGAATATCTTGAGTCCCACGAAATTTCATATTTTTTTTATTTTTTCTATTTTTTTTGAATTTACTGCTCGCATGCGTACAAAATTTATGTTTTCCTTTGACACGAGCTCCCGGAGTGTCCGAACGGCATGAAAATGTGCACGCGCCTTGCGGACATGACTATCTTCGATCCCACCAAATTTCATATTTTTTGATTTTTTTTGCTATTTTTTCAGGACGGTCAAAGACCTTTGACCGGACGGTAACGACAGAGAAGGGCATTTCTATAAGTGAAACTAACGGCGGAGGGGCAAAACTAAGCATACCTAAAAATTAGGGGCAAAACTGAGTAGTGGGTTCGAGTTAAGGGCATAGATGTAAATGTCCCTAATACGATATGTGTATCATTAGCTGGTATCCATATGGAGATAGTTTAGCAGAGGAAGAAATAAACACCTATGTTTCTTGGTCCATGAAATTGCATTGGAGAGATGGGTCAATTATATATAGGCGATACATTACACTAGTTGAATTTGACCAGGCACCAACTCCAACCAGTGATACGTGCATGCTAACTGTTATTAGCTTCAAAACCTAGTAAATGCCTTCTTGCACTAGGTACACCCCTGAATTTTTGTCCTTTACAACCTGATCGATGTACAACCTGTTTGCTTGAAAGTAATTTTAGTTGATTCTTTGATGGAGCGCTAAGACTGCGTGGAACAGTAGTTTTTATTATCTAAAACTACCGCCTTGTGATTATGCAGGTGCCTAGTTTGTCTTTATTAGTTTTTATTATATAAAGTACCTCCCTGGAACATTAGTTTGTCACCTTGTTTCCACTGATACGCAGGATATTGCTTGCTACTTATGCTTTTCTGATCGACAATATCAGGCAGTAACACATTAATTAGTCTCTTGGTTACTTGAAATCAAATCCATGATTTTGTTATCTACTGTTTGCTCACAGTTAAGTATAAGTTAACCTTTCATGTTAAGGCAAACCTGAGAACACTTGCTTGTGAGAACCAACTGGACTTCTTAGATATATCCAAGTGAAGATGTACTGTTACTATGGCAATGAATTTTATCTATGTGAAATTATAATTTAAGTGCCATCATTCATCTCTTGGTATCTTGTTCTCTGTGATAACTGTTCATTGTTGAGTGCTATATATATACTCTAGTTGTCATGCAGTGCTTGTTGTTCCATATTTTGTTGATGCACCGATAGCTGTTCAGAACTGTAGTAGTGTAGTTAGTTTTTTGAATGATTTGGTGTGCATGGAACACTGATTTTTCTTCAAGTCATGATTTTTCTCAACTGGTGCATGTTTATATATTTGGGTGCTAGTCAATTAGAGAATGTCTATGATACCATGTCTGTACTATGTGCCAGTGTAGCTGTACTGATGCTTTGGGTTTAATCCATGCAGCAGAGGACAAGGGCTTCATGGCCAATCAAGGCGCATGGTGCTCGCAAGCGACGAAAGGAGGTTGTTCGACATAGGCACGGAGGAGGAGGATGGGCACGGACGGAGGAGGACAGAGCACCTCTATTCTTCCAGGTTCTTGTCCTTACCTTCACTTCTTGTATGTGCCTGTGCTGGCAGCTCACCCATGGTCTTGTTTGTCCTGCAGGTTAGTGAGTAGCATCAGGAGGAGGAGCTCAAGCACGACCACCAAGAGGCACCACCGCAGCAGCAGGTAGCACGTCCATCTCCACCTCCCTCTCCCTCTGCTCCCAAACCTTTTTGTTAGAATATATTGAGTACATTCTGTCAACTTGTGTGTCAGTAAGAACAAAAACTAATTATCTAAGGTCCTGTTATTATTACCTATATATGACATTGCTACTGGATTGCCTAGTGCCCCTGTTCATGGTGGGCTAAACTTGTATTTGCTCCTGCTGCTGCATTTTGATGATCATGAGTGTGATGCATTTTGATGATCTCCTTGTACCAGATGAGTCCGTCGATGAAGCAGCAGCGTCTCCTCTAGAGGGTGACGGTGGTGGCGGTGCCTATGTGCGGCTTCGACTACAACCTCCTCTCCGGTGAGTCCTTCTCCTACCTCTAGCTCCATTTCTGAGCTGCTGTAATACCATGCTCTGTTTCATGGTTGTGGCTTATTTAGTCTGTGCTTGCTATGCCTTGTGTATTGGAGCCTAATTAGCTTCTATTAGGGGATAATCTACTGGTTATACCAAGATTTTACATGAAATTTTGTTCTACTTATTCTGCTAAGGTTGTTTGCAATGGTTATACATATGTTACACAATTTTTGCTGCTAGCTAATGAGCTTTAGAGATGGTAACATGGTGCTGCACTCTCAGGATCATCTTATGACACACAATCAATTTTTGGTGTGCTCAAATTTTTAATTTTAGTGATAAGGAAATATCCCACCTAGTTTGCTGGCTCTCTCACTTGAGTTGGTTTAATAGTAGTGGCCTCCTGACTTGTACTCAGTTGGGTAGGTGCTGGCTGGGAGCAAAGTTTATATGCATGGATAATGGACTTGCACTAAATGGACACAAATAAAGGAGTTGAGTATTAAGTGAACTTCTAACTGGAAACAATTTCTGTATGGTGTACATAAATATCAAGTTGATAGCTGATCTGTAGCAAATATAGCTGCGCGTAACTTCTTTACTTGGTTCCTCTTTTACAGGAGCTCCAGGCCTAAGAAAGTTGGAAGTGCGAAGACGTGAAGAAAAGCGTGAAGCCGTGAAGTGCTACTCAGCAAAGAGTTGTCTGTTCTATTTGACTGTAATATTGTAATAGCTGGTATACCTAGGTTGTAATAGTCTACAGAAAATGTAGTACACTAATCTAGTGTCATTTGACGAGTTTCACATGTTCTGTTGTTTGGAATATTTGATTATGAATGTGATTTGATTGTGTGTGAGATGGGAACCTGACCAATGCAACCCACTTATGAAATAATATGACTAGTTTGTAACTTTCTTATGTGTGGGATCAATATATGAGATTAACATGACTAGTGGGACCAGCTCCAAAATATATTTTCCAAAAAGATATAATCAATAGACTATAAAAGGCCAAAGCCCAGAGATAAAAAGGCTGAAATATTGGGCTAGGCCCATGTAGCCCAACAGAATTCGTAGGAATAATAATAATAAAAAAGGTCGAATTGTTGGGCTAGGCCCATGTAGAAAACCGAATTGGACCGGGCTGAATCTTGTGCCACATCAGCTTGCCATGATGGATGCCTACATGGCCTGGGGAGGTTGCTAGTGACCAAAACAAACCAGTAGGCATATTTTGGTCGTAAACGTCTACAACCTTCTCACATAGAAGGTCGTTAATTTCAGTTTACGACCGCCAGCTTTTGACCTTCTGTTTTTGGTCACAAAAAGGTCGCAAATGAAAAACAATGACCTTTCAGTGACCAATAGTCAAGGTCACAAGTTGACATATTTCTTGTAGTGTCCATGGCCTCCGGGATGCTCCATAGCTGCTGGGTGGCGGTCATCCTCGTACCTAATGATGCACCATGTTCCGTGGTGAGGTAGCGACCAAGTCCAATAGATATTCATGTAAATCTTGAAGAGGAGCGGGTTCACCTTAGGTTCGTTAGGTCCACTTGGAGCTTGATGTGCTATGAAGGTGTACATGGTGATGTCCGTAGGATGCTCTGCATCATCCCCTCCCCCTTGGGAAAGATCCGACCTCAGATTAAAATCTAAATCACCATGGGAAAGAGATGATGGCGTCGTGTAGAAGTGGACGGTCACCAAGCATTCGTCATCTTGTAGTTCCAAATGTGCACTCTCCAATGTCGCACCATCTTGTGATTCCTTCAAAAGGAGCATGAACAACAAACACTTGGAAAAACAAATGTGTTTAGCATTAGTGCAAAATCAAGCATTCAAGTGGTGATTCACCAAACAAGTGTCGTCATCATGTATAGCATATGGTGTAACAAAGGATTGTGACATGGCATGTAAGCACATAAATTGAGCACAAGCAAAGATATCACGGGGACAAGCATGTGAATGTGAGGTAGCGATGCAAATATGTGTGTCAAGATAAGAAGCATCTACCTCAAACTCATAGAAAACATGCATAAGGCGCTCAACAAATGGTCTATGGTATGCATATGAAGCATTCACAGCACCAAACATAATGAGATGTCTAAACACATAGGTCAAGTGCAAGACAATCCGAGCATAATGTGCATATGGTGGAGTGCAGATATCATGGCACTCAACACAAAGGAAAGAGCAATTGTTCATCATGTGTGAGGCAACCAAGTCAATCATGTGGTGCAAGCTAGTAGTGCGAAGATGCAACATACTAGAAGGAATTATGGCTAGCATGTCATGTGTACAAATAGTGGGCATGAATAATTCACATGACATAGCACAAGTATGAAAGCAAGATATGAGCAAAACATCATCAATGTATTGGCGAGAGGGCATATGTAAATAGCAATGGGGCATAATGACTCTCCCAACACAACAAGCATCAAAAACATTGGGCACAAAGAAATGATGGCAATAGCTACTAGGATCTCCACCAAGCATGCAAATACACATAGAAGTAGTATAAAGATGAATCATGGGTAGACGCAAGCAAGGGTCACAATTGCATGGCAAAGTCATGGAAAGAGGCATAGCATGCAAAGTGAACACGAGAAAATGGGCATAACGTAACAAGTGATATATAACCCAAAGCTGCGTGAGAGCCAAGTAGAAGAGATGCACGTAGTCGTTGTGCGAAGGGAACAGTGGTAAGGATAGTCCACGTGATCCCAATTCATCGTTGCTCTCAAGAGCTTGTTTCGTCAACTCTTGGGATTAAGAGGTTGACGAATATATGTGAGTACCTACACAAAACAAAGGCAAAGGAAAAATTGTGTGTGCATGGTAGATGTACACATCATCCATCATGATGTGCACGTGCTTGTGTTGGTTAGCAGAAAATATCCAATGCTCAAATAAATGAGTTGCATGATATAGAAACATGTCATCCATCATGAGAGGTTTGTTGTTATGTATAGCATAATGGAGACTCAAAGGATGTAATGCATCATGGGAAGCATCTAGAGCATTGTTATGCGTGGAATGCATATGGTGTCTACAAGTGATGCAATCATGTGAAACACAATAATTGTCATGGCATGACATATGAGATGAATTGCAGAAGTCATGTAAAGGAAGCATGGAAATATCATCACATGAAAAACAAAAGCCAATGACCATCATCTCGTCATCTATGCCATATGTGCAAATAGGATTTATTTTAATGGGGCATGCATAGTTATTATGTTGAGATTGAAATGATGCAATATGGGATATCTCACTCATAGCATATGACAAGGTTAATGGATTGTCAAACATGATGTGACCAATTTTTTTTCACATGGTATCCTATGGAGCATAGCATCACAACTAGGCAACTCAACATGCTCATCATCATATTCATCATAAATAGGTAAGTCATGACATGATGAAGTTGCACTAGCATGAAGTATGGTAATAGGTGTGTCAACATTATGCAGGCAATCATTGTGAGAAGAGTCCACTAGTGGGACAAGTGAAGCACCACCACCTATGTTACCTTTGGAGCTCCACTCATGTGGTGTAGGTGAGGTGTCGAAGATCGAGTCGTGGTCATCTTCATCGTGATGGAACCATGTGGGGGGTGCATCAAATTCCACCATGGCCATTATCTTGTCCATAGGAAGGACGAAGTCGTCGAGGATCGGCACATCATCATAAATGGGACCTAGCACCAAATGAGAAGACACAATAGAGGTAGAGGTCAAGTTGTTAGAGTTGAAAGTGGCCTCACATGACCTATCAACTATCTCACTCTCTCTATGTGGTGGTTCACTCACTCCCTCAAGGTAGGTGCACTCAAACTCACATATGGTGGAGTCACTCATCTCAATCAAGTGGTGGGGGTTGTGGCTCTCCTCACATGGGAGTTGTGGCAACTCGTCATATATGGGGCTAGTGGTGAAGTCACTCTCACTCTCAATATGGTGGCACAAGTCACTCAAGTCATCATATGTCGCCGTGGTCGAAGGGAAAATCCCATGCTCAACCATCTCCCTTGAGGGGCTTCCGAAGATGGAAGTGTCTCCCTCGCTCGTAGGTGGTCACCTTGGACTTGATGATGTCGAAGTAGGCTTACTCATGGGACGTAGGCGAAGATGCCGTACGTCGAAAGGCGAAGATGCCTGGATGTCACTTGGTGAAGATGCCAAAGTTGTTGTTGAAGCCGCAGCCTTGGGGTCGATGGTGCTGTTCTATAGAGCCCGTGCGCACGGGGGTGCAGGAGGCCGTGGGCACGGGGTCCCGTGTGCACGGGGGTCCAAGGCCCGTGTGCACGGGGGTGGCAGAGAAGCCAACTCTCGTCCCGAAGGTCGCTCTTCATGGTCTTGTCCATGTTCTTGGCGGTCGCCTCGAAGATGATGACGGTGCCGTGTGGTACTTGCATCGCATGGCCGTAACGAAGACTTGCGACTTGAGCGTCTCCGCCTTGAAGATGACGAAGAGGAAGAAGACTTGTAGTTGGCCCACACGTGTCGGATGTCATCCAATTGTGCGTCCAACTTGGTGTCGGTGTAGTCCCTTTTCCGTACTTCGCGTTGTTGAATGTCGACGGTGAGTCGCTCAATGCCTCGCATTGCTCGTTGTAGTCCAAAGATGGGCGTTTTGGTGATGTAGTTGTTTGCGTCGTCGTTGTCATGGAAGACCGGAGATGAAATGCCTTGCCTATCCATCACAAGAGTCGAGCAAAGGTGAGTAGGAAATGAGATAAACAATACCAAGCTACATTTTCCCAAAGTTGAGGATGTATCTTGTATCACTCAATGTGAAATGAAAGAATAGTGGAATTGGTACCGGACTTGTTGACTCACACCTACAAAGTAAAGCTTATGGTGGAGCTCGGTGAGGATAGTGGCACAAAAATTTGATGCAAATTGTTAGCAAGAGTCAATAATGTTGGAAAAGATTCACAAATTCGCAAGTGAAACAAGTAGACCAATAGCAATGGGTGGTACATGGAAACACACACACACGGATAGATAAATGGGGTCGTGCAACCAAGGAATGAGCACAAAATGTGGAATCCACGGAAAATGCTCATGTTGCACAACTCAAGAGAGACGCTAGCACGATTGCTTAAAAGGCGGATACGACACTTGTGCACAACCTATATGTAACGCCCTCGATGCGGCTATATCTCCTACGTGTCGAAGCACGACTTAGAGGCATAACCGCATTGAAAGCAATGTCGCAAGTGAGGTAATCTTCACACAACCCATGTAATATATAAGGGAAAGAGATACATAGTTGGCTTACAATCGCCACGTCACACAATACATGAATAAAGCATTACATCATCCAGATACAATCAAGGTCCGACTACGGAACCAAAATAAAAGAAGACTACCCCAAATGCTACACAGATCCCCGATCGACCCCAACTGGGCTCCACTACTGATCAACTAAAACGAAACAACACAAAGGACAAGATCTTCATCGAGCTCCTCCTGAGCTTGGTTGCGTCACCTGCTCGGTAACATCGGCACCTGCAAACTGGTTTTGGAAGTATCTGTGAGCCACGGGGACTCAGCAATCTCACACCCTCGCGATCAAGACTATTTAAGCTTATGGGTAAGGTAAAAGGTATGAGGTGGAGCTGCAGCAAGCGACTAGCGTATATGGTGGCTAACATACGCAAATGAGAGCGAGAAGAGAAGGCAAAGCGCGATCGAGAAACTATGATCAAGAAGTGATACTAGAACAACCTACGTCAAACATAACTCCAACACCGTGTTCACTTCCCGGACTCCGCCGGAAAGAGACCATCACGGTTACACACGCGGTTGATGTATTTTAATTAAGGTCAACTTCAGGTTTTCTACAACCGGACATTAACAAATTCCCATCTGCCCATAACCGCGGGCACGGCTTTCGAAAGTTCAAATCCCTGCAGGGGTGTCCCAACTTAGCCCATCACAAGCTCTCACGGTCAACAAAGGATATTCCTTCTAGCGGGAACACCCGATCAGGCTCGGAATCCCGGTTACAAGACATCCTCGACAATGGTAAAACAAGTCCAGCAAGACCACCCGATGCGCCGACATCACGATAAGAGCTGCACATATCTCGTTCTCAGGGCAACACCGGATAAGCAATCCGTACAACTAAAACCAGCCCTCGAGTTTCCCCGAGGTGGCGCTGCAAGGGGATCTAGTTTGGACCAACACTTAGACAAGCACTGGCCCGGGGGTTTAAAAATAAAGATGACCCTCGGGATGCGCGACTCCCAAGGGAAAAGGCTAGGTGGCGAATGGTAAAACCAAGGTTGGGCCTTGCTAGAGGAGTTTTATTCAAGGCGAACTGTCAAGGGGTTCCCATTATAACCCAACCGTGTAAGGAACGCAAAATCCGGGAACATAACACCGATATGACGGAAACTAGGGCGGTAAGAGTGGAACAAAACACTAGGCATAAGGCCGAGCCTTCCACCCTTTACCAAGTATATAGATGCATTAATTAAATAAGAGATATTGTGATATCCCAACAAAATATCCATGTTCCAGCATGGAACAAGCTCCAATCTTCACCTGCAACTAACAACGCTATAAGAGGGGCTGAGCAAAGCGGTAACATAGCCAAACAACGGTTTGCTAGGACAAGGTGGTTAGAGGCTTGGCTTCACAATATGGGAGGCATGATAAGCAAGTGGTAGGTATCGCAGCATAGGCATAGCAAAAGAGCGAGCAACTAGCAAGCAAAGATAGAAGTGATTTCGAGGGTATGGTCATCTTGCCTGAGATCCCGCAAGGAAGAAGAACGAGTCCAAGAAGAAGACAAACGGACGAAGTCGAACAGATCCTCACAACTCCGGAATGAAACCGAAGCTAACGCGAGAAGCAACCCGGAAAGAAGCAAACAACATAATAAACCAACACATAATCATGGCATGATGCACAACCAAGTATGATGCATGTCCGGTTTAAATATGCATGGCATGGCAAGGGGCACAAACAAAACTACAAGTTAAGTGGAGCTCAATATGCAACGAGTTGCATATTGATGGAACACCACATCAATTATTTAGTTCTCTCTCGGTTAGGTACTCAACAATATTAAATGTTGGTTAACATGGCAAGAGGTGAAGCATAAAAGAAACTATCTAACTAAGCAATTTAAATGGGGCCGGATATAACAAACAACAAATCTGGTAAATCCCCATATACGTTTAGCAATTTAATGCAACAACAATTTTAAACATTTTAAATGTTGTTATCATGATGTGGATGACAGGTTCAAGTTGGATGTAATTTTTTAGGAAAAATGTTGACATGAGCATTATATGAAGCATTTGTCATCGTGGCGGAAACGAAAAGGGGTGCCACGGCAACGATAACGAAACGGTGCCACGGCAACGTTCCGGTTCCGGTAACCCGATTGAGATGCCGGTGCAAAAGAAAATGACGGGAGCGTGTCATGCAAGGATGGTGGGGTGGTCCCGATTACCGGGTTCCCACATGCCGGTGGCAAGGCAAAAAAAAGGGCAACGTGCACCGATAGTTCAAACTCGAGGCAAAACAAGGGTGCATCTCATACAACATGCATTCATTCATGGGCATCGTCTCGGTGGGTATACCTTCCAAGGGAGCATTCTCGAGTGGTTCAAGTTCGGTGCAAAGTAGAGGAAGTAGACATTCTCGGGCCATTCGTAGTGGAAGTAGGGGTACATGACGATGGTAGAGGTACTCGCGACGGTAGTGGTACACGTTTTCGTAGGACTTGACGAATCCGAGTCACTTGGGGTCGACGGTAGACGTTCACGTTTCGAGGAGGAAGTAGAGGTTCTCGCGATCTCGGCGACGGTAGTTGTTCATGGCGCTTGTGACTCGCGGTTCTTCGGGCAACGGTAGTCGTACACTTTCGTAGATGTTCGAGGCCGTCGGTAGGGGAGCTCGCGGTATTGCGATGATAGTGGTACAAGGTCGTCGGGGTACTTGCCGGTCCGGTCTTGACGGTCTTGTTTTTGCGACGGTAGTCGTGCTAGTCGGCGGTAGTGGAACTTGACAGATCCGAGGGCTCCGGGTGTCGTGGTACTTGTCGCGTTCTGGAAACGAAGTGGTACTTGGCAATATTCGGGACGATCTTGGCGATTCCGGAGACGCCGGTAGAGGTACTGGACGCGACACTGTAAACTCGTACACTCTCGGAGAGGACTTTTCCATGAAACCCAAAATGAAACAGCCCCAAATGGAGGCAACAGAGGCGGAGACGCACGAGGATAGCGAGGCGGTGGTCCCGCGGCAACAGGAGGTCGACGGCGGCGCGGCACCGGAAGAGCAGCAGCGGGACGGAGTGGCTACCCTCGCCCTTAGCGTGGAGCAAGGGAGGCGAAGCTCCTGGAGGCTGGAGGTGCCATGGACCTCAGGCGCACGAGGAGGAGCAGGGAAAGGAGGTCTGGCGGGCGACGTGCTTGTGCAGCAACGGCCAAGCCAAGGTCGCGGACGGCGGAGGTTCGGCGCTGGAGAAATAGGAAGGCCACGGCAGAGGAACCGGTCTCCGGCGACGAGGTGCAGCAGCGGCAGCGGCCATGGAGGACGGCGTCGTTGAGGCGGGGTGGAGCAGAGGGGGCGACGGCGTGAGGATGGAAGGGCCGCCCGGCTCTGCAGGCTCCTGGCGGAGGAGGAGAAGCTGTAGGGGCGGAGCTTGGCGGCGTTCCGGGTCGCCGGTGCGAGGGAAGAAGGGCGACGGGCGAGGCGTGTGTGCATGCAGCGCTGCTGGAGGCGGGGCGCTGTGCGGGTGTGTGTGTGTGCGGCGGCGGTGTGGGAACGAGAGGAGAAAAGGGGATCGAGGCTAGGGAGCGGTTAGGTTTAGGAGGGATTGGGCCAGGGAGGCCCAGTCGGTCAGCTCGTCAGCTGGGCTGTAGGGGCCCAAAAGGGCTATGGGGATGGATGGCCTAGCTGGATCTCTCCCTCCGTTTTCTATTACTCATAAGAAGAAGAAGAAAAACATAGGAGATAAAAGAAATGAACCGAGGAGTAGCAAATGAGTTTGACAAGGAGATAAATCTTTCCGGACTCACAAAAATTAGCTCGGTCCAAGAAAAATAGGAGTGGACACCTTTGCAAGAATTAAATTCAAAGTCATTTGGATTTAATTCAAATGATTTGATCAAGGACTAGGAATTAGAAGTGTCCAAAAAAATGTTAAGATTCTTGGTGGAGCTCCGGGATATGATGAAAGAATAAATGGCAAACGTTGGAGACCAAGAATTAAGATAACAAAGGCATTGGGATATTTTGCAAGTGTGTTTATGGGTGAATCCAAATTAATGGGATATTTATAATAGCTCCCTAGATATTAGGAGGATAATGTTATAAAGAGAAGTCACTCTTCCCTCGATTTAAATGGATCGAAGATCCACACAAATTATTTAGCTGAGATGCAAAAGATTTATGACATGATGCAATGCACATGATGACATGATATGAGATGCACGACACGCAAGCAATGACAAGGCAACAACAGCGAATAACTGGAAGACACCTGGCGCATCGGACTCAGGGCGTCACACTATAAGATGCAAAATGTATGAGCTTTCTATCCCAAGTATGCTATGTGTACGATGTTCCGGTGTTTTGCATACGATGATCCAAGATGATCAATATGGTAGTATGGTATGCAATGTGGCGATGCTATGGCTCTTGCCTACAAGCTTCTTGCTCTCTTTTCTTTTGCTTAAAAGCTTATTCTCTTTTTTTTATATGGCCACTATGCGAAATGCACAAACCAAGATAGTGATTTTGTATATGCGGGAACGATCTTGTGACACGAGAGATGATATGATACCAAGATGATACCAATATGATATGTATGCAAAGGAAGGTACGGATCACTAATGTGCACAAGTAACGTTGCCGGCAATACTCAAATGGCTAGTCTCGATAGGCAAGTGACGCAAAATGGGCTAAGGGGTTAACAATGTAATGGCAAGAATGTACAATGATGGAATACCACGATACCAAGATGATATAGAGGTTACCGTTCTTGCTTACGGTTAGGTTGTCAAAATGGGGAAGTGGTCGATGTCGATGACGACCTCGTGGCGATGATGAGTGGCGGTGGTCTTGATGTAGATATCAAGATGATGTAGACCCGTCCCTAAGTAGCCGAAACACCTTAGGAAACGGTAAAAACCGCGAATTCAAAATCTCAAGGAAAATGTCAAATGGTGGCAGCGGGATGTGTTGGTGGTTCCGGAGTTAGCAATGCGGAAGTGGTGGTGGTGGTTGATGACGAAGCGACCATCCCTAAGTAGCTGAAACACCTTAGGAGACTCAAGTCACCACACAAGCAACCACAAATGCTAAAAGGAGCAAAAAGGGTTAGGTTGCGGAAGGCTATGGTGGTTTTGCGGATGATATGGTGGAGGGCCTAGGCAAAGATGTCAAAATGTCAAAAAAATTATGGAGTCAAATGGTGATGGAACCTATCTAGGTGGATGGGTGATGTCAATAGCTACTCAACGAGCTAAAGAACGCGAAAATCGGACTCCGGATGTGGAAGTTATGGCCGAAACGGTGAAGTGCTCGCGGCTGGCCTGGGAGGGCCGTGCGCACGGGGTCTAGGGCCCGTGGGCACGGGGTGTCGTGCGCACGGTACACACACTAAGGGCACGGGGTCACCTGGGACACGCGGGTTTGGCGGATTTCTTCTCGATCTGGGCTCCAAATGGATGGATTTCGTTGCTGGGGTGTAGCTGGGGGTATGGGGGTGGTATGGGAGTGTGGGGTGGGCTAAAACCAAGTGGCCGAGGCGCACTGGAAGGGTCGTGCGCACGGGGTCTGCGAAGCCTGTGTGCACGGGGTCCCGAAGGAGCGGACGAACAACTCCGGATCCGTGGCAAATCTTGAATCTAGGGTCAAAATCGAAGGATGGAAGGTAGGGGAAGGTGGAGGAAAGCTAGATCCACTTGAAACCAAGAAAATCCATGGATCAAATCCAACAAAACCTCATCAAACCAACAAATCACAAAATATTTTGGGGCTATTTTTGGTGGGGAATTTCGAAATTGGGACTAAATCAACAAAACTAGGCTAGAAAACAAAGAGGGGGGCTCCAATTTCGTGATCAACATGGCTCTTGATACCAAAATGTTATAGGGTGGAACCCTAAGTCGAGATCTTTCACGAATTGGAGGGGGGAATCCCCAAGAACGAGATGAACACAAGAGGGAAAACAAGAGGAACACTCAAGAACAAGTCCAATCACATATCCACTAGACCAACAAACACACAAGATCCACAAGGTACATGAACAATCAAAGGGAAACAAGATACATGGTAGAGTTCATCCCAAATCCTATGAAGGAGATGAGGGCTTGATGATCTAGATAGATCCTTCCCTAGATGGGGGGCTTTATCCACTAGGGATCTTCTCCAATGGAGGTCTTGTACTCCAATGGAGTCTTCTCTCTCTCAAGAGGAATCCCACAAGGGAAGGTACATGAGCTAAGCTCCAATATCTAGATCTATTCTTAGCTTCCCCTAACAAATGGTCTAGGTACGAAATATATAGGTGGCTGGAAATGAGGGACGAAGTGGAGGCGGAGGGGGAGTTGAAGATGCAATCTCGGCCGCCCATCCTGTAGAGCCCGTGTGCACGGGGCCCCGTGCGCACGGGGTGCTACAGCCGTAGCGCCATGTGTAGCCCGTGGGCACGGGGTCTCAGGGGCCCGTGCGCACGGGGCGCCTGGGACCTCCTGTCCAGTTGCGGTTGTGCTTCTCCTTCTCCCTCGTGGCCTTGGGGTCCTTCTCCATGGCCTCCGGGATGCTCCATAGGTGCTGGGTGGCGGTTGTCCTTGTACCTAATGATGCACCATGTTCCGTGGTGAGGTAGCGACCAAGTCCAATAGATATTCATGTAAATCTTGAAGAGGAGCGGGTTCATCTTAGGTTCGTTAGGTCCACTTGGAGCTTGATGTGCTATGAAGGTGTACATGATGATGTCCGTAGGATGCTCCGCATCAAAGGCGCTCGTGGACACTGCCGGTCTCGTCGACGACTACGAGAAGAGCACGCTTTGGCGCCGTGTCCGGAGGGGAAGGAGCATGGCGAACCAGCTTCGTGACATGCGGGACGTCGTCGACTCCTACTACGACATCCTGATCTTCATCAACGCCAATGTTTTGTTACAACGGCCGACTCATCATCTCCCGGGAACGTACGTGAGATGCAAATTAACTCATTACTACTCCTATTATGCAATAAGTACTATTTAATTAGCATTGGATTTTACGTTGACCCATAGATGTAACTCACTCGAATTTAGGTTGCCGAATTACGTCTCTGATCCTACCATGTTAATTTTGATTGGCAACGCAGGATTCATGGGGTGGATGATACACCGCAAAGTCAAAGCCCACAAGCAGTGAGCAATTGCTCCAAAGTTACAGCAACTTGTCACACTCTCACCCGCAAAAAAAAACTTGTCACACTCAAATGACCAACAACGATACCTCCGATGAAGGAGCCAGCAAAATAGGAAGCCAAAGAGACAACACCAACCCGATTGGATGTGAAAGAAGCTTGCCTGCTATAGTGGTTTCCCATGCATAACTGATAAACTGTAAGGGGAAGAGATAATAATGTAGTATTTTCATTTGGTGCAAAAGAGAAGAATATCCAGTTGGTGCAAAAGTGAAGAAGGTGACATATGTATACATAAGCTTGGAGGTTAATTCGATATATGATAAGAATTAGCTCACCCAGGAAACCAATGACTCTTGACTTTTGACCTTTTGACATGCACTATCAGCCAACTGACACATATTTTATTTATTTTTGATGTAAACTGACACTTGTTTGGACCATTTTTGCTAAGAATTTGTTGAACTGTGAATTGAGATGGATGCCTGCCTAGCCGCCGGTGCCAACGGGGGAAGTGGAGATTTTGAACGCACCAAAGGCTGATATTTTGCGGAAATTTCTAGATCAGTGCAATAGCATGACTAGTACTCCCTCCGTTCTGAATTAGTTGTCGCGGGTATGGATGTATATAGATGTATTTTAGTTCTAGATACATCCATTTCTGCGGCGAGTAATTTGGAACGGAGGGAGTAGAAAACAGTGCTTTGGTTCGGGCAGGGCAAGCCCATTAGTCCCGGTTCAGTCACGAACCGGGACCCATGGGGGCATTTGTCCCAATTCTTTAGCCCAGGGGGCCGGCCGTGGCCTCGTGGGCATTGGTCCCGGTTCGTATGGACCCATTTGTCCTGGTTCTAGGCACGAACCGGGACCAATGGGCTTCGCTCCTGGCCCACATACATTGGTCCCGGTTCGTGGCAAGAACCGGGAGCCTTAGTCTCGGTTTTTGCCACGAACCGGGACAAATGAGTTGCCTATATATACCCCGTCGCCGCAGCAGAGCACTCCACAGTGCTCTGTTTTTTCTGACTGGCGAGGAGGGCATTTAGGTGCTCTAGCTCACCTCCTATGCACATTAGGTGTTCGATGAAATGCCCGAGCCACGCTAGTTAAGCTTTCTCCTCTCGAAACTCGACCTCCAAGCTCCATTTTCCCCCAGATTTGCATAGGTTTAGCGGTCCGTCATGTCACGTCCCCGTCTTCACCGCCGTCGATCGCCCGCGCCGATCTCATCGCCGGCACCACCGTGGTGAGCCTCTTGTTCTTTTCTTCTTTCTGAAAGAAAATAATTCTTACTTTAGATAGATACTTGTCTAATTTTCTAACTTTTATTATTGCTTGTTATTATATAGTGCGATGGTTTTGGTATCCGCCCCCGTCGGCCCTCGTCCTGGCTATGATTCGGATGTGGTATATATTATCTTTTTATAACTATTTGCTTCATTTATTGTTTTTGACAATTATGCCGACCAATGTGACATAGATTTTATTTATGTAGGAGGTAGTTGAACCGGAAATTCCAACCGACCCTATTGTCGAGAGGTTAAATTTAGTTGAAGAAGAAAACAATTACTTGAAGGAAAAAAATTGAGGAGAAGAAGATGATATTGGAGTTGCATGTTGCGGATGTCGTCGATGATCACAAGATCAAGATGGATGCAATGCGGTTGAAGATGAGAAAGATTAGAAAATATGCCATTCATACCGAGGCTTGGTATCATTATGCCGTTGGATCATTTTTTACCTTGGTTGTGATTATGATCGCATTTGTTGTTGCATTGAAAGGTTTCACATAGTTTCAATGTATGGTTTAACTAGATGCTCTGGAGAGCTATATGTTGTTCAATGAGAACTATGTATGTACTTTGTTTTTAATGTGATGATGAACTTCTATTAATTTGGTCACTTATCTATCCATGTGAATCTGTAATGGTTTTTGACACACATAATGTGATGATGAACTTCTATTATTTTGGTCACTTATCTATCCATGTGGCTTTGAATGGTGCATTTTGAACACAAAAAAAGTCTGGAGTTGAAATAACTTCAAAAAAATGAAATCCCTTTGTAACAGATGAGTTTTCGTCCGAAACCCTGATACTTCGAAAGAGATTGTCCATTTTGTACACGAAGTGCATCCAGTTTTTGCCGTAACCCTCTCAACTTTTTAGCACATGCTATGTGGTTGAAATGATGATATCATGCCAACTTTCAACCTTTTTAGAGTTCATTTGTAGTGCTTTTCAATTTCAAGGTCATTCAGCTCGAAAAAAATCAGTAAGTGCGTGAAAAATAACAAATGAAGTCAAAAAGGGTTGAAAATTGATGATGTGGCTTTGAATGGTGCATCCTGAACACACAAAAAGTCTGGAGTTCAAATAAGTTCAAGAAAATGAAATCCCTTTGTAACAGATGAGTTTCCGTATGAAACCCTTATACTTCGAAAGATTGTCTGTTTTGTACACGAAGTGCATCTAGTTTTTGCCGTAACCCTCTCAACTTTTTAGCACATGCTATGTGGGAGAAATGATGATACCATGCCAACTTTTAGCATTTTTAGAGTTCATTTGAAATGCTTTTGAATTTCAGGGTCTTATAGCTAAAAAATCAGTAAATGCATGAAAAATAACAAATGAAGTCAGAAAGGGTTCAAAATTGATGATGTGGCTTTGAATGGTGCATTTTGAACACACAAAAAGTCTGGAGTTGAAATAAGTTCACAAAAATGAAGGGTTTTTATCATTTATGCCACTAGTTGTGTCCCACTACTCAGTTTTGCCATTAGAAGTTGCAACTGCTCAAAAATGCCATCAATCCGTGAGATGCTTGCTCAAAAATGACATTAGATATCTCAAAAATGCCATCGTTCTGTTAGATGTTTGCTCAAAAATGCCATTAGACATTGTTATTTTTACGTCAAACCCGTTGACCATGTTCTATGACAAAAATAAGTCTAGACCCACATGTCAGTTCTCTCTATCTCACAATGATATGTGTGGCCCCACTTGTCAGGAGTAACCAAGCGAATAATTTTACAGGAAAATAAGAACGATGTTGGGATCAAGTGGGCCCCATACTTTATTGTAGTGAGATAGAGGTAGAGCTGGCATGTTGGTTCATAGGTATTTATGTCATTATAACATGGCAAAAGAGATTTGAGATCACAATAATGGTGTTTAGTGGCATTTTTGAGCATGTGTCTAATGAAGCGATGGCATTTTTGAGCAGTTGAAATTTCTAGTGGCAAAATTGAGTAGTGGGACACAACCGGTGGCATAACTGATAAAAACCCAAAAATGAAATCCCTTTGTAACAGATGAGTTTTCGTCCGGAACCCTGATACTTCGAAAGAGATTGTTCATTTTGTACACGAAGTGCATCCAGTTTTTGCCGTAACCCTCTCAACTTTTTAGCACATGCTATGTGGGTGAAATGATGATACCATGCCAACTTTCAACCTTTTTAGAGTTCATTTGTAGTGCTTTTCAATTTCAAGGTCATTCAGCTAAAAAATCAGTAAATGCATGAAAAATAACAAATGAAGTCAGAAAGGGTTGAAAATTGATGATGTGGCTTTGAATGGTGCATTTTGAACACACAAAAAGTCTGTAGTTCAAATAAGTTCAATAAAATGAAATCCCTTTGTAACAGATGAGTTTCCATATGAAACCATTATACTTCAAAAGAGATTGTCTGTTTTGTACACGAAGTGCATCTAGTTTTTGCCGTAACCCTCTCAACTTTTATGCACATGCTATGTGGGTGAAATGATGATACCATGCCAACTTTCAACATTTTCAAAATTCATTTGAAATGCTTTTGAATTTCAGGGTCTTATGCTAAAAAAACCAGTAAATGCATGAAAAATAACAAATGAAGTCAGAAAGTGTTGAAAATTGATGATGTGGCTTTGAATGATGCATTTTGAACACAAAAAGTTTGGAGTTCAAATAAGTTCAAAAAAATAAAATCCCTTTGTAACAGATGAGTTTTCGTCTGAAGCCCTGATACTTCAAAATAGATTGCCCGTTTTGTACATGAAGTGCATCTAGTTTTTGCCGTAACCCTATCAACTTTTTAGCACATGCTATGTGGGTGAAATGATGATACCATGCCAACTTTCAACCTTTTCAGAGTTCATTTGTAGTGCTTTTCAATTTTAGGGTCATTTAGTGCAAAAATAATGAACTAATAGCAAAAATAATGAACTTAAAATAATCAATTAAAATATTATGTTATGATCAACTAAAACAAAACTATAATATTCTTCAATAGAAAAAATAATCAACTAAAAAGTTTTTATAAAACTCTAGTAGGAAAAGAAATCAACTAAAAAGCTTTTATAAACCTCTAGTATTTTTTAAACTAAAATTATATAAAATTTATGCAACTAAAATTATCAAAGTATTTTCTGTTCGAAACATTAATGGCAAAAAGAATTTTCATAAAGAATTTTTTTGTTAAAAACTTTAATAGAAAACTAAAATAACAAAATTTGTTCTTGATTAAAAAGAGATATTTAAAATTACCTAAAAATTACCAAATTTAATATAATGATAAAACACAATAACGTTAAATAGCTGGAAAAAGAATTACTCAAAAATCTATTTTTTAGTAAACTTATTCACAAACTAGTAATTCACACTAATTTAAAAGAATTCAAATTTCAAAATATAATGGAACTAATAGAAAGTCTATAATTTTAGTGACCCTATAGCAAAAAGAATTAAAGAGATAAAGCAAAAAAGAAAATAAAATAAATAATGCAAAAAACAAAACAAAAACTAGAAAAAAATGCCACTTACTGGGCCACAACGGCCTGAATACGACTAGAAACCCCATTGGGCTAGGATTCAGGCCCGCAGCTGGCCCAGAAGGCCCACATGCACAAGTGACAGATTAGGCCCGAAAGCCTGCAGTTGAGAGGAGCTCGAGAGGGTGGGCGCAGCAGCGCTTATAAACCACTCTTGAGCTCTTTCAACTAGCGAGGTGGGACTAAACTTTTGACGCAGGCAGCACAAGGCCTTTGGTCCGGTTGGTGGCACCAACCGGGACTAAAGGGGTGCATTGGTACCGGTTCGTGGCACCAACTGATACTAATGTCACCCTTTAGTTTTGGTTGGTGGAACCAACCGGTACCAAAGGCCGCCGCTTCCCGCCCTTTGGGCTGCCGAAAAGAGACCTTTGGTCCCGGTTGGTGGCACGAACCGGGACCAAAGGGGGCATTCCTCTCGGTTTGTGCTATGAACCGGGACCAATGCACTGCGTATATAAGCAAGACTTAGCAGTTTCTCCAAAATCCATCACTTTCTTCTCTGCCCGACGCCCCTGCTCCTCGTCGCCGTCGTCGTCGAGCCCTTCCCCGACGCCGTCAGGCTGGTCCACCTCGCCGTCGCCGCCGACGCCGTCAGGCTGCTCAATTTCGCCGCCGCCGACGCCCTGGACGCCCCTGCCCCAATGCCGGTGATGCTCCCCGCGCCCCTGCCCCGACGTGCCGCCCCCGGCCCGTGCACCTGTGTGCCCCTGCCCCAACGCGCCGCCCCGGCCGCGCCCGTGCCCGTGCCCGACGCCGCCGGTCCGGCCGCCAGCCTTCCTCTCTGTTTTTTTTCATATATATAATGTTTTTTTTTGCATTTTTATAAAATTGTATATATGTATGTATGTATGTATGTTCTCTGTGTATATATGTTCATATATGCAAAAGTTAGATTTTTAGAAAGTTTTATCTATGTATGCAGAAGTTAGAAAAAGAAAAAAATTATATATGCAAAAGTTGAATTTTTAGAAAAGTTTTATATACGCAAAAGTTACATTTTTAGAAAATAAGAAGAGGAAGAAGGAGAAGAAGAGGAGAGGAAGAATAGGAGAAATAAATAAGAAGAGGAAAAAAGAAGAAGAAAAAAGAGGAGGAGAAGAAAGGAATAAAAGAGAAGAAGAAAAACTAGAATTATTCTATTTTTTCTTCTTCTCCTCTATTCCTTTCTTCTTCTCCTCTTTTTTTTTCTTCTTCTTCCTTTTCTTTTTTTATCGGGTATGTCGTTATCGATATAACCCCTCCCCGATAACTTCGACATGGGGGGGGGGGGGAGGGGTCGTCGAGGGGCCACCCCAAACCCTAGAGAAGCGTCGAGGCCACTAATATGATTCCTTGTTGTGATTAGGTAGCTAGGTCTATGTTTGCCACTAATATATCCACCTGCTGTCATGTTGTATCGAGGGGTCGAGGGTCGAGGGTTCGAGAGACACCCAAACCGTAGAAAAAAACGATGTCAGTCTCCTACCCCCTCCCGCCGCGCCCCTACCCGACAAACTCTCTCGAGGCCACCCAAATTTACCAAGTTAAAAGAGCGTTATCGTCGAGGCCACCCCATACCCTAGAAGCGTTGTCGAGGCCACCCCAAACCCTTGAAGCGTTGTTGATCGAGGCCACCCCAAACCCTTGAGAAGCAGCGTCGAGGCCACTAATTAATATGATTCCTTATTGTGATTAGCTAGCTAGTTCTACGTTTGCCACTAATATATCCATCTGTCATGTTTGAATAATAATTGCCATGTTGTAAAAATTTGCAGAAACTATGGAGCACCCCTGACGGTGTCCTGGACTAGGGGGTACTCACGACATCGTCTCCCGATCTCTTAGATTGGGCCGAGGACCCCCATGGCCGTATACTCATGGGCCAGTTCAGACAACTGCCGCATACATGGAAGATTCTACAAGACTTGGTGATCAAGACAAGGACTCCTCCCCACCGGCGTATTCGGCTAGGACTCTTGTTATCCTAGGCCTCTGGTGCATTATATAAACCGAGGTCAGGCTAGTCGATAGAACATATACATACAATCATACCATAGGCTAGCTTCTAGGGTTTAGCCTCTCTGATCTCGTGGTAGGTCTACTCTTGTACTACACATATCATCAATATTAATCAAGCAGGACGTAGGGTTTTATCTCCATCAAGAGGGCCCGAACCTGGGTAAAACATCGTGTTCCCTGCCTCCTATTACCATCCGCCTTAGACGCATAGTTCGGGACCCCCTACCCGAGATCAGTCGGTTTTGACACCGACATTGGTGCTTCCATTGAGATTTCCGCTGTGTAATCGGCAAAAGGATCGATGGCTCGTCTGCAGGTCAACTGCGATGCCGGCATCTTTCGCCGGTTCGACTAGTCACCTTGGCTCGACCGAGGATCGTGCTCCATCTCCGATCGTCATGTTCGGACGAGGGCCTTCATCAACATCAACTCCTATCTCTATCAAGATCATGGAGGAATCATCCATGGAGCTCGGGGGCTCAACGTCAACATTGCCCTCGGGCGACCGTGCTGTTTTTCCGAATAGCAAACTTGTATCCGCTGCCACCACCTCTTAGAGCATTGCTTTGACGATATTTTTGGTGTAATTGTGCGGAATTGAGTCTACAATAGCCATGCAAAATTTCGTCGAGTTGCGATGGAGGAATCTCCGACAATCTACGATATACCGGAGCCCTGTCAAATCTGGATGGGAATCTGGACGAGTTTAGGGCGTGGTCCCCATAGCCTAGCTCGGAGGTCCTTTGGAAGATCCAACCGTTCATCTACTGCGGAGTTCCCATATCTACCACCCCTCCAAATTTCAGCTCGATCTGACGGTTCAAACTCCGGGAACCTTCCGATGAGTGGATCAATTTTCGGATCCGTTTTCTGCGCGAATACGGATCCGACCCGAATTCATGTTTCTTTATAAATGTGACATTGGACAACCTTTTTAGAGGAATTCTCTTCTAGGGTATTGTGCGTTGTTTTTAAACACGCGCCCGTAAATTTTTAAGCCTCCCCTGAGGTCGCATTCATCATCATGCTGGTGTCAAACCAGTCCGGCGATATTGCTCCAAGGCTGCCGACCTGCGCTAGACACGTCATCACTTTATTGAGCCGAGCTCAACTTCTTTGGATCATCATCTCGGCAAGCCGAACAAGAGTCCGGCATCACGAAGGATAAATCATCACCAACATCGCCACCCCACGGATTACACGAAGCGGGCATACCGGCATCGCCGCACGGTCACTTCATCAAGCCGGCATCGACCACGTCACGACCTGCATCGGCAGGGCCGCACTATTGCTTCTTCAAGCTGGTGTCCATCACGCCGACCTACTTCGACTCATCGGCTGACATCGAGGCTTCGACATCTCGGCTGGACCGGGGGCTTCGCCATCTCTTCATCAACCTACTCCGGAGACTTCAGCGTCACTAGCCGACCAACTCCGTCATGATAGCTGGACCGAGGGCTTTGCCTCGGTGAGCCAACCTTGGCCAGCATCACCATACCGTCGCTTTACCGCCCATCAGGCAATGGGTGTGCGGATCGATTCCCAATTTTGGGAATCACCTTTCTTCAGATTGCTACAACAAATAAACCAGGTGCTATTAATCCTAGTATTTTTTTACTTGTTTGGGTTTATTTTTCCAAGGAATTATTACTCTGGTTTGTCCATCATCTGTACACAGGTCTATCAAATGATGGCCGCATTAATGACGGTCGCGTGGTGGTTCGGTCAGTTTCCGTACATAGTCCGACGAACGCCGCATCCGGAACTCGAACCGACCTGTGAATTCAGGCTTTTCCATGCCTTTACCGCATCACG
Source organism: Triticum urartu (assembly GCF_003073215.2). Lineage (NCBI taxonomy): Eukaryota > Viridiplantae > Streptophyta > Magnoliopsida > Poales > Poaceae > Triticum > Triticum urartu. Next base: position 548,636,113 of record NC_053027.1, read on the forward strand.
CCGACGCCCTGCCTCGACATTGACTTCGGCGCCAGGCCATATTTCTTTTATTACTCACTTTGCATAAATTATTTATTATGTAACGATTTTTTTAATTATTATTACTATTATCTCCGATCGGCACTATTTTTGTGCACAGGAAAATGATCTGGGGACTTCTGCATCATTCTGCTGGTCCGCATTGACCGTGCTATGTCACCACTTCGGTGTGTCGAGCTCTCTGCTCCGCCACCTCGGGACCGGCTTGGGGGATGGAACCTCGTCCCGCATCAAGCTCGGACCGCGTCATCAATGCCGAACACATTAACCAGCTAAGTCGCTTTCATGATCAAAGTTTTAATTTTTAACTTGTGTTCGGTTCGACCAAGCATTATACTTTTTTGGAAAAAAGTTGCTTGTAAAAAATTTCCTTGTCCAAACTTTGTTTGTGGCACACATATTCAAATACCCCGTTTATTTGGGGGCTTCCTTTATGAAGCTTTTCCTCTTGCATATGATTATACTTGTACGGCTTCGTTCCTTGTTCGTGTATTATGCCATAATATGCACCATATTGACTTAAGCGATTTGCAAGCTGGGTTGCCTGGCTCCTGTGCTTACCCCTACGTTCCCGATTATTCGGCTAGGGAGTAAAGGGAGCACCTCTGCGATTGTCACGACCGGGTCCTCCGAGCTCTGACCTCAGACTGGGTGAAGCCGAAAGCTAGCGCTCTTATTGTTTTCAATCATGGTCGGCACACAACGGAACTCATGAGTACAAAAAATCTATTGCACAAGTCTCATAGTAATAATGAGCACCGAAGAAAGGTATCGGTGGGGGTACTATTTTCTTCGAAGATGCTTCTTACACTTCGTCTGTAATATAGCATAAGTTCCCTGAGCGCGCTTTGTCTGTTATAGCCTTATGTCCCGGTTGCCTGGTTAGCGGAAGCACTGTCGATATTCTCGACAGGTGGAGTACATAACACTTTTCGGTCCTTGACCGAAGAGGGAGAAGCCGACGGTCGGTTAAGACGTGTTTAAAGTTCGGTTGAACAAAAATATGATATTAGTACTTCGGTACATACAATCATTATACATAAAATTCTTTTACCCAAGTCACTTGGGGGCTCTTAAATTTATATGAGCCGTTTTATAATAAGTGTTCTTCTTCTTAGTTGTTGCAAAGTTTTTATTACTATCATTATTCATCACTCCTTTTTTCGACACGAGTGTGTGGTCACTAGTGAAGGAAATATGCCCTAGAGGCAATAATAAAGCTATTATTTATTTCCTTATATCATGATAAATGTTTATTATTCATGCTAGTATTGTATTAACCGGAAACATAATACATGTGTGAATACATAGACAAACAGAGTGTCACTAGTATGCCTCTACTTGACTAGCTCGTTGATCAAAGATGGTTATGTTTCCTAACCATAGACATGAGTTGTCATTTGATTAACGGGATCACATCATTAGGAGAATGATGTGATTGACTTGACCTATTCCGTTAGCATAGCACTTGATCGTTTAGTTTGTTGCTATTACTTTCTTCATGACTTATACATGTTCCTATGACTATGAGATTATGCAACTCCCGTTTACCAGAGGAACACTTTGTGTGCCATCAAATATCACAACATAACTGGGTGATTATAAAGGTGCTCTACAGGTGTCTCCGAAGGTACTTGTTGGGTTGGCGTATTTCGAGATTAGAATTTGTCACTCCGATTGTCGGAGAGGTATCTCTGGGCCCTCTCGGTAATGCACATCACATAAGCCTTGCAAGCATTGCAACTAATGAGTTAGTTGCGAGATGATGTATTACAAAACGAGTAAAGAGACTTGCCGGTAACGAGATTGAACTAGGTATTGAGATACCGACGATCGAATCTCGGGCAAGTAATATACCGATGACAAAGGGAACAACGCATGTTGTTATGCGGTCTGACCGATAAAGATCTTCATAGAATATGTAGGAGCCAATATGAGCATCCAGGTTTCGCTATTGGTTATTGACTGGAGACGTGTCTCGGTCATGTCTACATTGTTCTCGAACCCGTAGGGTCCGCACACTTAACGTTACGATGACAGTTTAATTATGAGTTTATATATTTTGATGTACCGAAGATTGTTCGGAGTCTTGGATGTGATCACGGACATGACAAGGAGTCTCAAAATGGTCGAGACATAAAGATTGATATATTGGACGGCTATATTCGGACACCGGAAGTGTTCCGGAGAAGTTTCGGATAAAACCGGAGTACCGGGGGGTTACCGGAACCCCCCCTGGGGTTAATGGGCCTCATGGGCCCAAAGTGGAGAAGAGGAGGGGCGGCCAGGGCAGGCCGCGCGCCCCCTCCCCCTCTAGTCCGAATTGGACAAGGAGGGGGGGCGGCGCCCCCCCTTTCCTTCCTCTCCTCTCTCCCTTCCTTCCCCCTCTCCTAGTTGGACAAGGAAAAAGGAGGGGAGTAGGACTCCTCCCTGGCGCGCCTCCTCCTGGCCGGCCGCCCCTCCCCCTTGCTCCTCTATATACGGGGGCAGGGGGGCACCTCTAGACACACAAGTTGATCTTGGAGATCGTTCTCTTAGCCGTGTGCGGTGCCCCCCTCCACCATAATCCTCGATAATATTGTAGCGGTGCTTAGGCGAAGCCCTGCGACGGTAGAACATCAAGATCGTCACCACGCCGTCGTGCTGACGGAACTCTTCCCCGACACTTTGCTGGATCGGAGTCCGAGGATCATCATCGAGCTGAACGTGTGCTAGAACTCGGAGGTGCCGTAGTTTCGGTGCTTGATCGGTCGGGCCGTGAAGACGTACGACTACATCAACCGCGTTGTCATAACGCTTCCGCTGTCGGTCTACGAGGGTACGTAGACAACACTCTCCCCTCTCGTTGCAATGCATCACCATGATCTTGCGTGTGCGTAGGAATTTTTTTGAAATTACTACGTTCCCCAACAACTAGCCAGGGAGCCTACTTTCTCTCTCAAAGCTGCTAGAGTTTAGTTTGCTAAACTGGCCTAATGAGAAGTACTCCGCCTTCGGGATAGGAGGTTGAAGCCGTAGGCTGACCCGCTTGAAGTCTTGAGATAGGATGTGTCATGTTAAAGCATAAAGCACTCTTTTTTTTCTAAGACCAATTTTCGGATTGGCACCGAACACTTGATCTTGTTCGGACGTCAAGTTTTTACTGACGTTTTTTGGTTTTCCAAGCATTATGGCACTTTCAAACTATTTGTGTGTTTTCAACACAAGTCTCATAGTGCGCCGAACACCTTTAGAGATTCGGCAAAAACATTCTCGGATATTGCTATATATGCATCGGTTTCGAATTGTGTCTTCGGTCAATAGTTGGGTTACCCGGCTCCTGCACTTGCTTCCTACGTTCCGCTTTGTTCGGCTAGGCGTGCAAAGGGAGAACCACTGCGATTGTGCTTCCAGCTCACATGGTTAAGCACCGCAGTGAAGAAAGCCAAAAACTGACTGTCACAATGCGTAAACTAGTCAGCGATCTGATGACTGTGTTAAATGACGGGCCATTCATAACAATGGCCAAAGTGTTTACGGCTTGACCTCGACTGTTGCCGAACACTACCGGGGGCTATTAACTGGCCTCCCAAACTAAATCCTCGATATTTTCTCTTACATTAGAGCTGAGGTTTCATGATCATGCTTAGCATGACAACCCAAAGAAAGGAACCGATAGCAGGACTATTTTCTTTGGAAGACATTTCTTATGTCAAACGGTAATATAACATATCTCTCTGCGTACCTTTGTTTATAAAACCGTATGGCCAGATTGCCTTGTTTGTCGTAAATCTTTGCCCTCATAAAGGCTTTATAAAGTAGGACAAACACTCCTTGGCTACTGGCCGAGGAGGTGGAAGCCGATTGTCGGTCAACAAAGTTTTGTACAATGCGGATCCGAGCATTAATGACGTAAAGTACTTGGATACATAGAGTCATTACACATAATTTGTGATTTTACTATGGATATTGATCCTTAATTCGGCCACCCGTGCCCGCATTAAGGCCCGGGGGCTACTGGGCTTCTGGCTTATTATTTACAAATATTAAAGGGGCACATCGATCCCCTGATCTGGTGTTGCCACCCGACCAGTGTCTCGGGGGCTACTGCATTGCCTATCCAATGCAGAAAATTTTAAGTGCAATACAGTTTCCGAGGAGATTTTGATCCTCAGGTTGGTTGGCCGCACCCAACCTGAGTCTCGAGGACTGAGCACACCGCTTTTTGTGTCCCGAAGTATCCTACCGAGCTAGGACTTGATCCTCAGGCCGATGTTACAAATCAACCTGAGTCTCAGCGGCTACTGGGATCAGCGGTCTTACGTCATCCTTCAGGTGCATCTCGGGCTTTAAACCGATACACACCTTGAGGGCTACTGGCTATATATCTCGGCAGAGAATAAATTGCACCAATCAAAAATATTGACAAAAAATCGGCCCACAGTCGGGGTGGTGCACCACCTCGGAAGCAGTCCGGCATAAAGCTCGGGCCCTAGTGGCTGGCTCCATAGAGGGCATTTCCAGCATTAAGCTCGGCTAAACTCCTTCAACTTTTTTGGACCAAGATGATCTATGACATCTTGGATATAGTCCGGCGTTGGAGCTTGGACACAGTCTGGCGTTGGAGCTCGGATACATTTCGGCGTTGGAGCTCGGAAGCAGTCCGACATTAGTGCTTGGCTGCAAAAGATACCTCGAATGCTATCCGGCGTTAGAGCTCGGACGCAAGAGGACACTGCCTCCCGGGAACAACTTCAAACCCGAGGTGTGGCATAAAAATAACAAGGCATTGATAAAGGCTAGAAACTTAAACGGGCTCCTCGGATACCCGACGTATAAACTCGTTAAATGCATTTCAGCGATCCTCAAGATCGAAGATGGGAAGATTTGTTGAACAAGTTTCCAAGACCGACAACCGAAGATGAAGAATAGTTCGGAAGAATCGAGGAGCGTCCCTAACTCGAAGACCGGTTCAGGGGGCTACTGACGGTGTCATGGACTAGGGGGTACTCACCACGTCGTCTCTCGATCTGTTAGATTGGGCCGAGGACCCCCATGGCCGTATACTCATGGGCCAGTTCGGACAACTGCCGCATACATGGAAGATTCTACAAGACTTGGTGATCAAGACAAGGACTCCTCCCCACCGGCGTATTCGGCTAGGACTCTTGTTATCCTAGGCCTCTGGTGCATTATATAAACCGAGGCTAGGCTAGTCGATAGAACATATACATACAATCATACCATAGGCTAGCTTCTAGGGTTTAGCCTCTCTGATCTCGTGGTAGATATACTCTTGTACTACCCATATCATCAATATTAATCAAGTAGGACGTAGGGTTTTATCTCCATCAAGAGGGCCCGAACCTGGGTAAAACATCGTGTTCCCTGCCTCCTGTTACCATCTGCCTTAGACGCACAATTCGGGACCCCCTACCTGAGATCCGCCGGTTTTGACACCGACAACCCCCGAGACGAAGCACAAGAAGCGGTGTTGAGGGACATAATCGCAGTCAGAAGTAATGTCGTCATGTCGTTTCTCAACGAAAACGATGGTCTGGAAGGAAAGGGTGAAGAAACAATGGAGGAGGAAGGAGATGATTATGATGGCTCCGGTGACCGAATGCCGGTGGAAGAAGGACACCTTGATGATGGCTCCGGTGACCCAATGCCGGTGCAAGAAGGACACCGTGATGACGGCTCCGGAGTCCGGCCAGGTATATATATTAATTAAGCATGTGCTGACTATATATAGCTAGCTAATTGATGCATTAATTGTTTTTGGTATGTACACATATATTAATGAACTCTCGTCTTTCTTCTTTTTTCTAGCCCTCCGGATCGAGCACAACTTCGGTAAAGAGACGAGGCCCGAAGAAAAAGTTGCGCTCGGATGAAAGGTTTGAGATCGTAGAAATCGCGCGCGATGGCATGCCGATTGAACCCATCCGGACAAAGGAAGCATTTGCTTCTCAGTGCGGGGTTCTTGTTAGGGACAAGATACCGATTAGCATCCAGCAATGGTTAAAGCCGGCTAAAGAAGACCCTAAGGTGTCTTATGTCTCCGATATGTAGAAAGATGATATTTGGACCGCGCTGAAGGCAAATTTCACCCTACCGCCAGAGGAGGATCCAGAGAAGCCAGTTAAAGAGCAATTGATCAAGTCTCATGCTCTTAAGAAGATGGCAGAACTATTCATGATGTGGAAGAATGAGCTAAAAAAAATTGTTGACAAAGAAGAGACACCAGAATTCATTGGCCGGTATGAGAAGATCAGAGATCACTGGCCCGCATTTGTGGCCCACAAGACATCGGACAAGAGTAAGAAGATGTCAGTGACAAACAAGAAGAATGATGCGAAGAAGAAGCTTCACCATCGCACGGGGTCAGGTGGCTACCTCAAAGCCCGGCCGTTGTGGGACAAGGCTGAGAATTACCTGCTTGATAAAGGGGTCGAACCAGAGACATTGAGGTGTCCAGACCGTTGCCGGACTTGGTACTTCGGGGCTGGCGGAACCTTGGACCCTGTATCAGGGAAGTGTGTTTGGACGAACAAGCAAATGAGAATACCAGTCACGAGGCTTCAGGAGTATATCGATGCAGCCCAGCAAGGGACGTTCATTCCAGACAAAGAGAAGGACGAGCTCACAATGACCCTCGGGAATCCTGAGCACCCTGGACGGACACGAGGCACGCTAGGCTCCATTTCATGGAGGGCTGGATTTCTGGACGCAGGCGGTTACAAATGCCAGGAGAGGAGGAAGAAAGTGGAGCAGATCCAAATTCAGGCGCTGCACACAAGGGCACAAGCGATAGAGCAACGAGAAGCAGATCGCAACAAGCGACCCGCCGAAGCTTCCCCCGAAGCTACCCCGCCATCTCAGCGGAGAAGTAGCGTGGCTTCCACCGAGCTACAGCAGCTGGAGCCTGTCTTCACGGCTCCTACTAGCTACCCCGCGGACTTAATCACGGAGTCTCAAAATTGCCACCTCATGATGCAATGGATGAAAATGAAAGTCAAGGCGGCTGTTGGCTCTGTTGCACCTCCTGAACCTGGCGCAACTTTTCACTGTCGGCCGATTCCAGAAGGATATGCTAGGGTGATGATGGACGAAATAACTGAGGGATTTGAGGAGCTAGAGCTTGACCACCCTACCGGTGAAGGGGAGACTCGGCTGGGTTATGCTCTAAAGACTCCATGCCTATGGCGGAAGGAGCTCATCACCCTTCCAAACTGGACGCCTCCGCCTCCTCCTCCTCCTCCGGCAAGTCAGGGCACTCCGCCGCCTCCTCCTCCGGCGAGTGATCGGGGCACTCAGCCTCCTTCTCCGCCTGCGCCGGCCCGCCCGAGCAGCCAGCCTACTCCTCCGCCTCGTCAGCAAGGGCGGAAGAGACCCGCCTCCGCTCCAGCTGCTCCGGCGCGTCATAGTCCTCCTCCTCATAAGCAAGGAAAGAAGACAGCCGCAGCCGCTCCGTCTGCTCCGGCGTCTAGCAGTACATCCAGAGGCGAGAGGCAATACACATTCGGTCCTTCTCTGAAGACTCCAGAGAAGTTACCATACGAGATGACCCTAGAGGAAAATGAGAAGATCGTGCGAGACGAAGTGAGGAACTTATTTGAAGGGGTGAAAGCAAAGAAACATCCACCTCCGGAGGAGAAGGTAGATCCGGTGAAAGCGAAGCGCACTCTGGAAGCCCTGAAGAAACCACCAAAGTCTCCACCGAAAGGCAACTATGGGCACATTATTGAAAGGTCACTTATCGAAGCGGAGCGGTCGAGAAGTACTGTCAGTGATCAAAGGTTAGCGGAACGACGAGCTGGGAAAAAAATTGTCCAGCTCGGCAAACAAGCGAACCAATCGTTTCCCCCGCTCAAGGTGTCTAGCGATATCGTTGCTAACGATTCGAGGATGGTGCCCGGTTATAACAATCTTGATGATTACCTGCCCGACGATGTACATTATGAATTCTTGGAGGTGGAAGAACACAGATACGAGTACGGGAAGCCTCTCGTCAAAGATGAAAGGTCTCTAACAACGATGATGCAAAGATTCCATGATTGGTACATGAAAACCTGCAGAGAGTCTGGGGGAGGAATACTTTGATGCTGAGAGTTAAAGAGGAGCATGACCTCGTTGGAACTGATCTGTTGAATGTTCCATTTGAGGAGTTCTTCCAGTTTTTCAATCAGAGGGCCCTCGATAAATTAACGGTCACTTGCTACTGTCTGTAAGTACTACTTCTGTCATTAAGTCTCTATATATAGGTCAGCTCTTTCATTGCATGTATTTTTAATTATCCTCACTATATTATGCATATTGAAGATCGCCGAATTGAAGAAAAGACAAATCGGTGATATTGGTTTCATTAACCCAAATATCATAGATGCATATTCGGTTGAATTTAAGAAAAAATATACCAAGGCCAACTTGCTACGATCGTTGGTATTAAATCAAAACAAAGCTATAATACTCTTTCCTTACAACTTCAAGTGAGTGTTACTTTCTTGTGCATATTCGGTTTCCCTTATTAGTCGAGGTTATAGTAATGTAATTGATGAGTTATGCATGCATGTACATGTTCCTCAAAAGCTCCGGGACTGCCGAAGAAGCTGGAATTTAAACACCCGAAAGTAAGTACTACTAGCATGCTCCGCACATCTCCTAGTGATTCAAGTGCTAGTTTCATCAATACCATTTTAGCATGCTTGCTTATCAGTTTGATTAACCTCTATTTCTTGTAAACTGGTTGTGGCAGGAAGCCGGGAATAATTACTGTGGATACTACATTTGCGAGTCCATCCGCCACACGACCTGTGAGTGGGGCTACACTAAAAAACAATATGAAGTGCGTAAGCAATAATATTCAGAATTTAACTTTATTTACCATCTTTTGTGTTGAGTTTCATTCATTCATATATATGTATTGACCCCCTTCTTCAAATTAGATGTTTTGGATGCGGGATGAACTCCTAGCACCAGATCGCATGCGAGGAATTCAAGAGGAATTGGCGGCATTCTTTCTTGACCACGTGATCGATAAAGACGGAGAATACTATGTGGACCCTATGTTCCTATATAATTAGGGGATTATATTGTAAGAGAACTTATATTGTATATATGTAGCCAGTAGCGTCGTATAGATATACGATAACTTGTTGTTCGACCAATCTCTCGGAGAAGGAGAGGTCGATATCACTTCTCTCTGTATGCATATGTTCATGACGATCTTCTATTTCCTTCATTTTTGCTTACTAGCTAGCGTGTCGAGTGCTCTCTATATGTATAGTACGTAGCGTCGACCAAGCACAGAGATAAGAGAGGAGTATACTTCTCTCTATTAATTAATTAGCTACCTAACACAATATATGAAACACCTTAATTAACCATACAAAACCCCCAAATCCCCCCCTTCAGAAAAAAAACCCTAGCCCCTGAATAGCTGACGCGTGGATGCCTATTGGTCCCGGTTGGTGCCACCAACCGGGACCAAAGGGCCTCCTGCCTGGGCTCGCCGCACTGGCCACGTGGAGGCCCATCTGTCCCGGTTCGTGTAAGAACCGGTACTAAAGGCCAAGGGCATTAGTAACGACCTTTTAGTCCCGGTTCCCAAACCGGGACAAAAGGCCCTTACGAACCGGGACAAATGACCCTTTTTCTACTAGTGCATGGAGACACCGGCTAACACCCTATCCTAAATGAACGATAGATTGACTACTAAAAAATAGGATATGATAACGGATGACTCAACATGAATCGGGCACTTACTCAATAGTAGACTCGCCAAAGACTGGGAGTTGATTATTCCTAATAGCATGGTTAATAGTACAGCCAGCTGATGGCTATATGATGTTGACATGTCATCTACATCCAATGTTATAGCCGACACGTACAATAGTTAGATATTAAGATGTGCTACTTTATTAATGCATGGCCCACATCCCACCCTCACATAGTGCCTAGGAGCATGTGTTGTAGCTGGCTCTTATTCTGTAGCCGGCTACTCTTCTCTTTCCTCTTCTCTTCCCTCTTCTCCCTCCATGTCAGCAGAAATATAATATTTTAATTTTTATTGCCCGCTTACATAGGCTTATTGTACTTGCTCTAAGCACTTGTTAACTGTGGCACATTGACTAGGATAGTTTTTTTTGAAACGGATGACTAGGATAGTTTCATAACTGAAAGCATGCTTATTTGATCTCATAGGGATCCCCGAGAAAACCGAATCGGCCCTCGCGTCGCTCTGTCCCCAGGGGTGACACGGGCAGCGGCCCCAACCTTAGGTGGCGCCAGGAACCTCCACGCTCCCCCCTCGCCGGCACCAGCGCCTCCCGCGGGTGAAGCTCGCGTGGAGGATTCGGCCGGCCGAGGGGGAGGGGGCTCGCGCACCGGCAGGTGGCGGCCGGCAGCCTTGTCTCTGGTGCGAGGTGCTCGCCGGTGGCAGCGGAGCCATGGCGGCTCGATGGGGGCGGCGTGGGAGCCGCTAGCGTGGCTGCGGAAGGACGCGTGGTAGCAGCTTTGCAACTGCGGGTTTTCTGCGGGCACAGCTAGCGCTAGCTACAGCGACGCTCGGACAGTCGAGGATCTCAGATCAATGCGTGTGTGTGGTGCTCATGCGTTATGCCGGTTCAAATCTGCAATGGCCTGAAACGGTGGCGGAGACCGGGGCGGCGGCCTCGGGCGGCGCATCTGGTGGTGGCCTGCTCGTCGGTGCAACGGCGGGTCGAGCACGACTAACCATGAAGCACCGCACGAGGGGTTCGGGACCTACTGCCCGAATCTGACGGTCGCGGCGGCGGTTGCCATTGAGTGGGCGATGATAGCGGCTGGTGCGGTGGTGGGTGCTCGTTGTAGCGCCCAAAATTGGGGTGGCGGCCCCTATTTTTGACGGCGGCAGACTCCGGGGACCTGTGGGCGACCCGGAGTCTGGATCTTGAGCTGGTGACAGCCTTTGTGAGGCCGGTGGCGGTATGGGACATCCCATCCATCAACAGGACGGGTTCGACGCGGCTCGGCATGTGACACATGCAGTTCCTTCAGAGTAGTCGGGCAGTGCGTATTGCCGGCAAGTGAAGCCTTGGTGGATTGCTACCTCTTGAGCACTGTGTTGGATTTCCCCGAAGAGGAGAGGATGATGCAGCAAAGTAGCGTAAGTATTTCCCTCAGTTTTTGAGAACCAAGGTATCAATCCAGTAGGAGGCTGTGCGCGAGTCCCTTGTACCTACACAAAAACAATAGCTCAACGCAACCAACGCGCTTAGGGGTTGTCAATCCCTTCACGGTCACTTACGAAAGTGAGATCTGATAGAGATGATAAATAATATTTTTGGTATTTTTGGTATAGAGATGCAAAGTGAAAAGTAAAAGGCAAAGTAAAAGCAAAGCAATAATAAAGTGATGGAGATTGATATGATGAGAAAGAGACCCGGGGGCCATAGGTTTCACTAGTGGCTTCTCTCAAGAGCATAAGTATTCTACGGTGGGTGAACAAATTACTGTTGAGCAATTGACAGAATTGAGCATAGTTATGAGAATATCTAGGTATGATCATGTGTATAGGCATCACATCCGAGACAAGTAGACCGACTCCTGCCTGCATCTACTACTATTACTCCACTCATCGACCGCTATCCAGCATGCATCTAGAGTATTAAGTTAAAAATAGAGTAACCCTTAAGCAAGATGACATGATGTAGAGGGATAGTTTCATGCAATATGATAAAAAACCCATCTTGTTATCCTCGATGGCAACAATACAATACGTGCCTTGCTGCCCCTTCTATCACTGGGAAAGGACACCGCAAGATCGAACCCAAAGCTAAGCACTTCTCCCATGGCAAGAACAACCAATCTAGTAGGCCAAACCAAACGGATAATTCGAAGAGACTTGCAAAGATAACCAATCATACATAAAAGAATTCAGAAAAGATTCAAATATTATTCATAGATAGACTTGATCATAAACCCACAATTCATCGGTCTCAACAAACACACCGCAAAAAGAAGATTACATCGAATAGATCTCCACGAGAAAGGGGAAGAACATTGTATTGAGATCCAAAAAGAGAGAAGAAGCCATCTAGCTACTAACTATGGACCCGTAGGTCTGAAGTAAACTACTCACACTTCATCGGAGGGGCTTGGATGATGATGTAGAAGCCCTCCGTGATCGATTCCCCTTCCGGCGGAGCTCCGGAACAGGCCCCAAGATGGGATCTCGTGGATACAGAAAGTTGCAGCGGTGGAATTAGGTTTTTGGCTCCATTCCCGATCGTTTGCGGGTACGTAGGTATATATAGGAGGAAGGAGTACGTCGGTGGAGCTTCAAGGGGCCCACGAGGCAGGGGGGCACGCCCCCCTGGGGCGCGCCCTCCACCCTCGTGGCCTTCTCGTGGCTTTCTTGACGGAGGGTCCAAGTCTCCTGGGTCTTATCTGATGAGAAAATCACGTTTCCGAAGGTTTCATTCCGTTTGGACTCCGTTTGATATTCTGTTTCTCCGAAACACTGAAATAGGCAAAAACAACAATTCTAGGTTGGGCCTCCGGTTAATAGGTTAGTCCTAAAAATAATATAAAAGTGGATAATACATTATACCTCCCGGACCAGAACTTCTTGTTTCAGAGGGGGAATCCATCAAGCTTGATCAACCATTAACAAGCAATCCTAATGTGGGAGGTTTTGGTCAGGGGGACGCAGAAATCGTGCTTCAGGATCCATTACGTGTCCAAGGCCTTTTGTTCTTCTTCGCATCCGTTATTTTGGCACAAGTTTTTTTGGTTCTCAAAAAGAAACAGTTTGAAAAGGTTCAATTGTACGAAATGAATTTCTAGGTCCAGGGATTTCTTACCATCAAGTTGGTAAAAAGCCTCGATTTATTGGCAATTGCTAGAATTATCTATGATCTATTTTGGAAATCCTTTTTTGTTTAGACTGCTTTTTGTTTATGAGATGTCTGGAATTCCTTATTTATATCCCATGCAAAAGAAGAGAATCCAAGGCAAAGGCGAGAACAATAAAATTAAAATTTCTTCCTTTTCAGAATATGGTCCAAAACAGTAGATAATTTAGCATGGAGCAATTAAGCATCCCCAAGCTTAATTCCTGCTCGTCCTCGAGTAGGTAAATGATAAAAACAGAATTTTTTATGCGGAGTGCTACTTGGCATAATTTTAATGTAATTCTTCTTAATTGTGGTATGAATATTCAGATCCGAAAGATTCAAGACAAAAGTTCATATTGACATAAAAATGATAATACTTCAAGCATACTAACTAAGCAATTATGTCTTCTCAAAATAACATGGCCAAAGAAAGTTCATCCCTACAAAATCATATAGTTTAGTCATGTTTCATTTTCGTCACACAAGAATGCTCTCATCATGCACAATCCCGATGACAAGCCAAGCAATTGTTTCATACTTTAGTAATCTCAAACCTATAAACTTTCACGCAATATATGAGCGCGAGCCATGGACATAGCACTATGGGTGGAATAGAATATAATGAGGGGGGTTATGTGGAGAAGAAAAAAAGGAGAAAGTCTCACATCAATGAGGCTAATCAATGGGCTATGGAGATGCCCACCGATTGATGTTAATGCAAAGAGTAGGGATTGCCATGCAACGGATGCACTAGAGCTATAAATGTATGAAAGCTCAACAAAAGAAACTAGTGGGTGTGCATCCAACTTGCTTGCTCACGGAGACCTAGGGCACTTGAGGAGGCCCATTGTTGGAATATACAAGCCAAGTTCTATAATGAAAAATTCCCACTAGTATATGAAAGTGATAACATGAGAGACTCTCCACTATGAAGATCATGGTGCTACTTTGAAGCACAAGTGTGGTAAAAGGATAGTAACATTGTCCCTTCTCTCTTTTTCTCTCATTTTTTGGGCCTTTTCTTTTTTTATGGCCTTTCTCTTTTTTTGGGGCCTTCTCTTTTTTTATGGCCTTTCTCTTTTTTTATTCCTCACTTGGTACAATGCTCTAATAATGATGATCATCACACTTCTATTTATTTACAACTCAATGATTACAACTCGATACTAGAACAAAGATGACTCTATATGAATGCCTCCAGCGTTGTACCGGGATATGCAATGAACCAAGAGTGACATGTATGAAAGAATTATGAACGGTGGCTTTGCCACAAATACTATGTCAACTACATGATCATGCTAAGCAATATGACAATGATGAATGTGTCATGATGAACGCAATGATGGAAAGTTGCATGGCAATATATCTCGGAATGGCTATGGAAATGCCATAATAGGTAGGTATGGTGGCTATTTTGAGGAAGATATAAGGAGGTTTATGTGTGAAAGAGCGCATCATATCACAGGGTTTGGATGCACCGGCGAAGTTTGCGCCAACTCTCAATGTGAGAAAGGGCAATGCACGGTACCGAAGAGGCTAGCAAGGATGGAAGGGTGAGAGTGCGTATAATCCATGGACTCAACATTAGTCATAAAGAACTCACATACTTACTGCAAAAATCTACAAGTCATCAAAAACCTCGGCACTATGCGCATGCTCCTAGGTGGATAGATTGGTAGGAAAAGACCATCGCTCGTCCCCGACCGCCACTCATAAGGAAGACAATCAAATAACACCTCATGTTTCAAATTTGTTGCATAACGTTTACCATACGTGCATGCTACGGGACTTGCAAACTTCAACACAAGTATTTCTCAATTTCACAACTACTCAACTAGCATGACTTTGATATTATTACCTCCATATCTCAAAACAATCATCAAGCATCAAACTTTTCTTAGTTTTTAACACACTCATAAGAAAGTTTTATTATTAATCTTGCATACCAAGCATATTAGGATTTTAAGCAAATTACCGTGCTATTAAAACTCTCAAAATAATCTAAGTGAAGCATGAGAGACCAATAGTTTCTATAATACGAATCCACCATCGTGCTCTAAAAGATATAAGTGAAGCACTAGAGCAAAACTATAAAGCTCAAAAGATATAAGTGAAGCACATAGAGTATTCTAACAAATTCCAAATCATGTATGGCTCTCTCAAAAGGTGTGTACAGCAAGGATGATAGTGGTAGACTAACAAGTAAAGACTCAAATCATAAAAGACGCTCCAAGTAAAACACATATCATGTGGTGAATAAAAATATAGCTCCAAGTAAAGTTACCGATAGAAGTAGACGAAAGAGGGGATGCCTTCTGGGGCATCCCCAAGCTTTGGCTTTTAGGTGTCCTTAGATTATCTTGGGGGTGCCATGGGCATCCCCAAGCTTAGGCTCTTGCCACTCCTTGTTCCATAATCCATCAAATCTTTACACAAAGCATGAAAACTTCACAACACAAAACTTAAAGTAGAAAATCTCGTGAGCTCCGTTAGCGAAAGAAAACAAAAGACCACTTCAAGGTAATGTAATGAACTAATTATTTATTTATATTGGTGTTAAACCTACTGTATTCCAACTTCTCTATGGTTTATAAACTATTTTACTAGCCATAGATTCATCAAAATAAGCAAACAACACACGAAAAACAGAATCTATCAAAAACAGAACAGTCTGTAGTAATCTGTAGCTAGCGCAAGATCTGGAACCCCGAAAATTCTAAAATAAATTTCTGGTCGTGAGGAATTTATCTATTAATTATCTGCAAAAAGAATTAACTAAATATCACTTTCCAAATAAAAATGACAGCAGTTCTCGTGAGCGCTAAAGTTTCTGTTTTTTACAGCAAGTTCAACAAGACTTTCCCCAAGTCTTCCCAACGGTTTTACTTGGCACAAACACTAATTAAACACAAAAAACACAACCAAAACAGAGGCAAGATAAATTATTTATTACTAAACAGGAGCAAAAATCAAGGAATAAAAATAAAATTGGGTTGCCTCCCAACAAGCGCTATCGTTTAACGCCCCTAGCTAGGCATAACAAGCAAGAATAGATCTAGGTATTGTTGGAAATATGCCCTAGAGGCAATAATAAAAGTATTATTATTATATTTCTTTGTTCATGATAATTGTCTTTATTCATGCTATAACTGTATTATCCGGAAATCGTAATACACGTGTGAATACATAGACCATAATATGTCCCTAGTAAGCCTCTAGTTGACTAGCTCGTTGATCAACAGATAGTCATGATTTCCTGGCTATGGACATTGGATGTCATTGATAACGGGATCACATCATTAGGAGAATGATGTGATGGACAAGACCCAATCCTAAGCATAGCACAAAGATCGTGTAGTTCGTTTGCTAGAGCTTTTCCAATGTCAAGTATCTTTTCCTTTGACCATGAGATCGTGTAACTCCCGGATACCGTAGGAGTGCTTTGGGTGTATCAAACGTAGAACAGTTATTTGGAATAAGCTCCAAATAGAACGTGGTAGCTACATCTAGGAGATGACATAGAGATTTGTAAAGCACACACGGATCTGAAAGGTTCAGACCCGTTGACTAAAACCTCTCTCACAAGCAACATGATCAAACCTAGAACTCATTGAGTGTTAATCACATAGTGATGTGAACTAGACTACTGACTCTAGTAAACTCTTGGGTGTTAGTCACATGGCGATATCACCTGTGAGTGTTAATCACATCACGATGTGAACTAGATTATTGACTCTAGTGCAAGTGGGAGACTGTTGGAAATATGCCCTAGAGGCAATAGTAAATTGGTTATTATTATATTTCCTTGTTCATGATAATCGTTTATTATCCATGCTATAATTGTATTGATAGGAAACTCAGATACATGTGTGGATACATAGACAAACACCATGTCCCTAGTAAGCCTCTAGTTGACTAGCTCGTTGATCAATAGATGGTTACGGTTTCCTGACCATGGACATTGGATGTCGTTGATAACGGGATCACATCATTAGGAGAATGATGTGATGGACAAGACCCAATCTAAGCCTAGCAAAGATCGTATAGTTCGTATGCTAAAGCTTTTCTAATGTCAAGTATCATTTCCTTAGACCATGAGATTGTGCAACTCCCGGATACCGTAGGAGTGCTTTGGGTGTATCAAACGTCACAACGTAACTGGGTGACTATAAAGGTGCATTACAGGTATCTCCGAAAGTGTCTGTTGGTTGGCACGAATCGAGACTGGGATTTGTCACTCCGTGTAACGGAGAGGTATCTCTGGGCCCACTCGGTAGGACATCATCATTGCGCAATGTGACCAAGGAGTTGATCACGGGATGATGTGTTACGGAACGAGTAAAGAGACTTGCCGGTAACGAGATTGAACAAGGTATTGGATACCGACGATCGAATCTCGGGCAAGTAACATACCGCTATGACAAAGGGAATTGTATACGGGATTGATTAAGTCCTTGACATCGTGGTTTCATCCGATGAGATAATCGTGGAACATGTGGGAGCCATCATGGGTATCCAGATCCCGCTGTTGGTTATTGACCGGAGAACGTCTCGGTCATGTCTGCATGTCTCCCGAACCCGTAGGGTCTACACACTTAAGGTTCGGTGACGCTAGGGTTATAGATATTGTATGCGGTAACCCGAAAGTTGTTCGGAGTCCCGGATGAGATCCCGGACGTCACGAGGAGTTCCGGAATGGTGCGGAGGTAAAGAATTATATATAGGAAGTGATTTCGGCCATCGGGACAAGTTTCGGGGTTCATCGGTATTGTACCGGGACCACCGGAAGGGTCCCGGGGGTCCACCGGGTGGGGCCACCTGCCCCGGGGGGCCACATGGGCTGTAGGGGGTGTGCCTTGGCCTATATGGGCCAAGGGCACCAGCCCCAAGAGCCCATGCGCCAAAGGATAAGGAAGAGGAGAGTCTAAAGGGGGAAGGCACCTCCGAGGTGCCTTGGGGAGGATGGACTCCTCCCCTGCGCCACCTTTGGAGGAAGGGCCAAGGCTGCGCTCCCCTCTCCCTTGCCCTATATATTAGTGGGGAAAAGGAGGAGCAAACCAATCTAAGGCCTGGCGCCTCCCTCTCCCTCCCGTGACACATCTTCCTCCTCCCGCAGCGCTTAGCGAAGCCCTGTTGGAATCCCGCTACTTCCACCACGCCGTCGTGCTGCTGGATCTTCCTCAACCTCTCCCTCTCTCCTTGCTGGATCAAGGCATGGGAGACGTCACCGGGCTGTACGTGTGTTGAACGCGGAGGTGTCCGTCCGTTCGGCACTAGGATCATCCGGTGATTTGGATCACGACGAGTACGACTCCATCAACCCCGTTCACTTGAAGCTTCCGCTTAGCGATCTACAAGGGTATGTAGATGCACTCTCCTTCCCCTCGTTGCTGGTTTCTCCATAGATAGATCTTGGTGATGCGTAGGAAAATTTTTGAATTTCTGCTACGTTCCCCAACAGTGGCATCATGAGCTAGGTCTATGCGTAGATTTCTATGCACGAGTAGAACACAAAGTAGTTGTGGGCGTTGATTTTGTTCAATTATGCTTGCCGTTACTAGTCTTATCTTGATTCGGCGGCATCGTGGGATGAAGCGGCCCGGACCGACCTTACACGTACTCTTACGTGAGACTGGTTCCACCGACTGACATGCACTAGTTGCATAAGGTGGCTAGCGGGTGTCTGTCTCTCCCACTTTAGTCGGATCAGATTCGATGAAAAGGGTCCTTATGAAGGGTAAATAGAAATTGGCATATCACGTTGTGGTTTTGGCGTAGGTAAGAAACGTTCTTGCTAGAAACCTATAGCAGCCACGTAAAAACTTGCAACAACAATTAGAGGACGTCTAACTTGTTTTTGCAGATGCTCGTGTGATGTGATATGGCCAAAGGATGTGATGAATGATATATGTGATGTATGAGATTGATCATTCTTGTAATAGATGATCATGGAGCCCCAAGATGGAGATCAAAGGAGCTATATGATATTGGCCATATCATGTCACTATTATTTGATTGCATATGATGTTTATCATGTTATACATCTTATTTACTTAGTAGACGGTAGTAAATAAGATGATCCCTCATTAATTTCAAGAAGTGTTCTCCCCTAACTGTGCACCGTTGCTACAGTTCGTCGCTTCGAAGCATCACGTGTTAATCGGGTGTGATAGATCCTTTCGTTCACATACAACGGGTGTAAGCAAGATTTACACATGCAAAAACACTTAGGGTTAACTTGACGAGCCTAGCATGTGAAGACATGGCCTCGGAACACAGAGACCGAAAGGTCGAGCATGAGTCGTATAGAAGATACGATCAACATGAAGATGTTCACCGACGTTGACTAGTCCGTCTCACGTGATGATCGGACACGGCCTAGTTGACTCGGATCATGTAATACTTAGATGACTAGAGGGATGTCTATCTGAGTGGGAGTTCATAAGATGAACTTAATTATCCTGAACATAGTCAAAAGGATTTTGCAAATTATGTCGTAGCTCACGCTTTAGTTCTACTGTTTAGATATGTTCCTAGAGAAAAATTTAGTTGAAAGTTGATAGTAGCAATTATGCGGACTAGGTCCGTAAACTGAGGATTGTCCTCATTGCTTCTTAGAAGGCTTATGTCCTTAATGCACCGCTCAGTGTGCTGAACCTCGAACGTTGTCTGTGGATGTTGCGAACATCTGACATACACGTTTTGATAACTACGTGATAGTCAGTTGACGGTTCTTAGTGCAAACTAAGGAGAAAAGCTCAATTGTTGAGCTTGTGCTCAGATTGTCTGAGTACAACAATCATTTGAATCAAGTGGGAGTTGATCTTCCAGATGAGATAGTGATGTTTCTCCGAAGTCATTACCACCAAGCTGCTAGAGCTTCGTGATGAACTATAATATATCAGGGACATATATGATGATCCTTGAGATATTCGCGATGTTTGACACCACAAAAGTAGAAATCAAGAAGGAGCATCAATTGTTGATGGTTGGTGAAACCACTAGTTTCAAGAAGGGCAAGGGCAGAAGGGATACTTCATGAAACGGCAATTCAGCTGCTGCTCTAGTGAAGAAACCCAAGGTTGAACCCAAACCCGAGACTAAGTGCTTCTGTAAAAGGGAACAGCCACTGGAGCAGAATTACCCTAGATACTTGGTAGATAGAAGGCTGGCAAGGTCGATAGAAGTATATTGGATGTATTATGTTAATGTAGTACTCCTAGTAGCACCAGGGTATTTGCTAGTGGTTAGTAATGAAATAAAAGCTACGGAATAAATGGGAGACTAGCTAAAGGTGAGATGACGATATGTGTTGGAAGTATTTCCAAGGTTGGATCAAACATCGTACGCTCCCTCTACCATCCGAGATTGGTGTTGCGTTGAGCATAGACATGATTGGATTATGTTATCGCAATACGTTATTCATTTAAGGAGAATATGTTACTCTGTTTATTTGAATAATACCTTCAATGGTCTTGCACCTAAAATGAATGGTTTATTGAATCTCGATCGTAGTGATACACATGTTCATGCCAAAAGATATAAGATAGTAATGATAGTACCACCTACTTGTGGCACTGCCACGTAAGTCATATCGGTATAAAACTCATGAAGAAGCTCCATGTTGATGGATCTTTGGCACTCAGTTTTTGAAAAGTTTGAGACATGCGAACCATGTCTATTGGTGTATATGCATGAAGAAACTCCATGCAAATGGAACCGTTTGGACTCACTTGATTTTGAATCACTTGAGACATGCAAATCATACCACATGGGCAAGATGACTGAAACCTCGTTTTCAGTAAAATGGAACTAGAAAGCAACTTGTTGGAAGTAATACATTTTGATGTGTGCAGTCCAATGAGTGCTGAGGCATGTAGTGGATATCGTTATGTTCTTACTTCACAGATGATTTGAGTAGATGTTGAGTATATTTACTTGATGAATCACGAGTCTGAATTATTGAAAGGTTCAAGTAATTTCAGGGTGAAGTTGAAAGATCGTCGTGACAAGAGGATAAAATATCTATGATATGATCATAGAGATGAATATCTGAATTACGAGTTTGGCACAGAATTAAGACATTGTGGAAATTGTTTCACAACTAATACAGCCTGGAACACCATAGTGTGATGGTGTGTCCGAACATCATAACTGCACCCTATTGGATATGATGCATACCATGATGTCTCTTATCGAATTACCACGATAGTTTATGGGTTAGGCATTAGAGACAACCACATTCACTTTAAATAGGGCACCACGTAATTCCGATGAGATGACACCGTATGAACTATGGTTTAGAGAAACCTAAGCTGTCATTTCTTAAAAGTTTGGGGCTGCGACGCTTATGTGAAAAAGTTTCAGGCTGATAAGCTCGAACCCAAAGCGGATAAATGAATCTTCATAGGACACCCAAAACAGTTGGGTATACCTCCTGTCTCAGATCCGAAAGCAATAAGGGATTGTTTCTAGAATCGGGTCCTTTCTCGAGGAAAAGTTTCTCTCGAAAGAATTGAGTGGGAGGATGTGGAGACTTGATGAGGTTATTGAACCGTCTCTTCAACTAGTGTGTGGCAGGAAGTTGTTCCTGTGGCACCTACACCAATTGAAGTGGAAGCTTATGATAGTGATCATGAAACTTCAGATCAAGTCACTACCAAACCTCGTAGGATGACAAGGATGCGTACTACTTCAGAGTGGTACGTAATCCTGTCTTGGAAGTCATGTTGCTAGACAACAATGAACCTATGAGCTATGGAGAAGCGATGGTGGGCCGGATTCCGATAAATGGCTGAGGCCATATAATCCGAGAGAGGATCCATGTATGAAAACAAAGTGTAGACTTTGGAGAACTACTTGATGGTCGTAAGGCTGTTGAGTACAGATGGATTTTAAAAAGGAAGACGGACAATGATGGTAAATGTCACCATTAAGAAAGCTCGACTTGTCGTTAAGATGTTTTCCGACAAGTTCAAAGAGTTGACTACGATGAGACTTTCTCACTCGTAGCGATGCTAAGAGTCTGTTGGAATTATATTAGCGATTACTGCATTATTTATGAAATCTTGCAGATAGGATGTCAAAACATTGTTTCCTCGACGTTTCTTGAGGAAAGGTTGTATGTGATACCGGAAGGTTTTGTCAATCCTGAAAGATGCTAATAAGTATGCAAAGCTCCAGCAATCCTTCTAAGGACTGGAGTAAGCATCTCGGAGTTGGAATGTATGCTTTGATGAGATGATCAAAGATTTTGGTTATACAAAGTTTATGAGAAACTTGTATTTCCAAAGAAGTGAGTGGAGCACTATAGAATTTCTGATGAGTATATGTTGTTGACATATTGTTGATCAGAAATGACGTAGAATTTCTGGAAAGCATATAGGGTTATTTGGAAAGTGTGTTTTCAATGGAAAGCTGGATTAAGCTACTTGAACATTGAGCATCAAGATCTATAAGATAGATCAAAACGCTTAATGGTACTTTCAAATGAGCACATACCTTGACATGATCTTGAAGGTGTTCAAGATGGATCAGTCAAAGAAGGAGTTCTTGCCTGAGTTGTAAGGTATGAAGTTAAGACTTAAAGCTCGACCACGGCAGATAGAAGAAAGGACGAAGGTCGTCCCCTATGCTTAAGATAGGCTCTACAGTATGCTATGCTGTGTACCGCACCTGAAGTGTGCCTTGCCATGAGTCAGTCAAGGGGTACAAGAGTGATCCAAGAATGGATCACAGGACAGCGGTCAAAGTTATCCTTAGTAACTAGTGGACTAAGGAATTTTCTCGATTATGGAGGTGGTAAAAGAGTTCGTCGTAAAGGGTTACGTCGATGCAAGCTTAACACCTATCCGGATAGCTCTGAGTAGAGATACCGGATACGTATAATGGAGCAACAATTTAGAATAGCTCCAAGTAGAACAGTTATTTGGAATAGCTCCAAATAGAACGTGGTAGCTACATCTAGAGATGACATAGAATTTGTTAGAAGTACATACGGATCTGAAAGTTCAGACCCGTTGACTAAAACCTCTCTCACAAGCATGATCAAACCCAGAACTCATTGAGTGTTAATCACATGTGTTGTGAACTAGATTATTGACTCTAGTAAACTCTTTGGATGTTAGTCACATGGCGATGTGACCTGTGAGTGTTAATCACATGGCGATGTGAACTAGATTATTGACTCTAGTGCAAGTGGGAGACTGTTGGAAATATGCCCTAGAGGCAATAATAAATTGTTATTATTATATTTCCTTGTTCATGATAATCGTTTATTATCCATGCTATAATTGTATTGATAGGAAACTCAGATACATGTGTGGATACATAGACAACACCATGTCCCTAGTAAGCCTCTAGTTGACTAGCTCGTTGATCAATAGATGGTTACGGTTTCCTGACCATGGACATTGGATGTCGTTGATAACGGGATCACATCATTAGGAGAATGATGTGATGGACAAGACCCAATCCTAAGCCTAGCACAAAGATCGTGTAGTTCGTATGCTAAAGCTTTTCTAATGTAGTATCATTTCCTTAGACCATGAGATTGCGCAACTCCCGGATACCGTAGGAATGCTCTTGGGTGTATCAAACGTCACAACGTAACTGGGTGACTATAAAGGTGCATTACAGGTATCTCCGAAAGTGTCTGTTGGGTTGGCACGAATCGAGACTGGGATTTGTCACTCCGTGTAAGCGGAGAGGTATCTCTGGGCCCACTCGGTAGGACATCATCATATGCGCAATGTGACCAAGGAGTTGATCACGGGATGATGTGTTACGGAACGAGTAAAGAGACTTGCCGGTAACGAGATTGAACTAGGTATTGGATACCGACGATCGAATCTCGGGCAAGTAACATACCGCTAGACAAAGGGAATTGTATACGGGATTGATTAAGTCCTTGACATCGTGGTTCATCCGATGAGATCATCGTGGAACATGTGGGAGCCATCATGGGTATCCAGATCCCGCTGTTGGTTATTGACTGGAGAACGTCTCGGTCATGTCTGCATGTCTCCCGAACCCGTAGGGTCTACACACTTAAGGTTCGGTGACGCTAGGGTTATAGAGATATTAGTATGCGGTAACCCGAAAGTTGTTCGGAGTCCCGGATGAGATCCCGGACGTCACGAGGAGTTCCGAAATGGTCCGGAGGTAAAGAATTATATATAGGAAGTGCTATTTCGGCCATCGGGACAAGTTTCGGGGTCATCGGTATTGTACCGGGACCACCGGAAGGGTCCCGGGGGCCCACCGGGTGGGGCCACCTGCCCCGGGGGGCCACATGGACTGTAGGGGGTGTGCCTTGGCCTATATGGGCCAAGGGCACCAGCCCCAAGAGGCCCATGCGCCAAGAGATGGGAAAAAGAGGAGAGTCCTAAAAGGGGAAGGCACCTCCGAGGTGCCTTGGGGAGGATGGACTCCTCCCCACCCTTGGCCGCACCCTTCCTTGGAGGAAGGGGCAAGGGCTGCGCCTCCCCCTCTCCCTTGGCCCTATATATAGTGGGGAAAAGGAGGAGCAAACCAATCTAAGGCCTGGCGCCTCCCTCTCCCTCCCGTGACACATCTCCCTCCTCCCGCAGCGCTTAGCGAAGCCCTGTTGGAATCCCGCTACTTCCACCACGCCGTCGTGCTGCTGGATCTCCATCAACCTCTCCCTCTCTCCTTGCTGGATCAAGGCATGGGAGACGTCACCGGGCTGTACGTGTGTTGAACGCGGAGGTGTCGTCCGTTCGGCACTTGATCATCGGTGATTTGAATCACGACGAGTACGACTTCATCAACCCCGTTCACTTGAACGCTTCCGCTTAGCGATCTACAAGGGTATGTAGATGCACTCTCCTTCCCCTCGTTGCTGGTTTCTCCATAGATAGATCTTGGTGATACGTAGGAATTTTTTTGAATTTCTGCTACGTTCTACAACAGTGGCATCATGAGCTAGGTCTATTGCGTAGATTCTATGCACGAGTAGAACACAAAGTAGTTGTGGGCGTTGATTTTGTTCAATATGCTTGCCGTTACTAGTCTTATCTTGATTCGGCGGCATCGTGGGATGAAGCGGCCCGGACCAACCTTACACGTACTCTTACGTGAGACCGGTTCCACCGACAAACATGCACTAGTTGCATAAGGTGGCTAGCGGGTGTCTGTCTCTCCTACTTTAGTCGGATCGGATTCGATGAAAAGGGTCCTTATGAAGGGTAAATAGCAATTGGCATATCACGTTGTGGTTTTTGCGTAGGTAAGAAACGTTCTTGCTAGAAACCCATAGCAGCCACGTAAAACATGCAAACAACAATTAGAGGACGTCTAACTTGTTTTTGCAAGGGTATGCTATGTGATGTGATATGGCCAAAAGGATGTGATGAATGATATATGTGATGTATGAGATTGATCATGTTCTTGTACAAGGAATCACGACTTACATGTCGATGAGTATGACGGTGACAAGGATGATCATGGAGCCCCAAGATGGAGATCAAAGGAGCTATGTGATATTGGCCATATCATGTCACTATTATTATTTGATTACATGTGATGTTTATCATGTTTTGCATCTTGTTTACTTAAAACGACGGTAGTGAATAAGATGATCCCTCATTAAAATTTCAAGAAAGTGTTCCCCCTAACTGTGCACCGTTGCGACAGTTCGTCGCTTCGAAGCACCACGTGTTAATCGGGTGTGATAGATCCTTTCGTTCACATACAACGGGTGTAAGAAGTTTTACACATGCAAAAACACTTAGGGTTAACTTGACGAGCCTAAGCATGTGAAGACATGGCCTCGGAACACAGAGACCAAAAGGTCGAACACGAGTCGTATGGAAGATACGATCAACATGGAGATGTTCACCGACGATGACTAGTCCGTCTCACGTGTTAATCGGACACGGCTTAGTTGACTTGGATCGTGTGACACTTAGATGACTAGAGGGATGTCTAATCTGAGTGGGAGTTCATTAATAATTTGATTAGATGAACTTAATTATCATGAACTTAGTCTAAAATCTTTACAATATGTCCTGTAGATCAAATGGCCAACGTTGTATTCAATTTCAACGCGTTCCTAGAGAAAACCAAGCTGAAAGACGATGGCAGCAACTATACGGACTGGGTACGGAACCTGAGGATCATCCTCATAGCTGCCAAGAAAGATTATGTCCTACAAGCACCGCTAGGTGATCCACCCGTCCCACAGAACCAAGACGCTATGAACGCTTGGCAGACACGTACTGATGACTACTCCCTCGTTCAGTGCGGCATGCTTTACAGCTTAGAACCGGGGCTCCAAAAGCGTTTTGAGAGACATGGAGCATATGAGATGTTCGAAGAGCTAAAAATGGTTTTTCAAGCTCATGCCCGGATCGAGAGATATGAAGTCTCCGATAAGTTCTTTAGCTGTAAGATGGAGGAAAATAGTTCTGTCAGTGAGCACATACTCACTATGTCTGGGTTACATAACCGCTTGACTCAGCTGGGAGTTAATCTCCCGGATGACGCGGTCATTGACAGAATCCTCCAGTCGCTTCCACCAAGCTATAAGAGCTTTGTGATGAACTTCAATATGCAGGGGATGGTAAAGACCATTCCTGAAGTATTTGCAATGCTGAAATCAGCAGAGGTAGAAGTCAAGAAGGAACATCAAGTGTTGATGATGAATAAAACCACTAAGTTCAAAAAGGGCAAGGGTAAAAAGAACTTCAAGAAGGACGGCAAGGAAGTTGCTGCGCCCGGCAAGCAAGCTGTCGGGAAGAAGTCAAAGAATGGACCCAAGCCTGAGACAGAGTGCTTTTATTGCAAAGGGAAGGGTCACTGGAAGCGGAACTGCCCCAAATACTTAGCGGATAAGAAGGCCGGCAACACCAAAGGTATATTTGATATACATGTGATTGATGTGTACCTTACCAGTACTCGTAGTAACTCCTGGGTATTTGATACCGGTGCCGTTGCTCATATTTGTAACTCACCAAAGGAGCTGCGGAATAAACGGAAACTGGAAAGGGACGAGGTGACGATGCGCGTCGGGAATGGTTCCAAGGTCGATGTGATCGCCGTGGGCACGCTACCTCTACATTTACCTACGGGATTAGTGATAAACCTCAATAATTGTTATTTAGTGCCTATATTGAGCATGAACATTGTATCAGGATCTCGTTTAATACGAGATGGCTACTCATTTAAATCTGAGAATAATGGTTGTTCTATTTATATGAGAGATATGTTTTATGGTCATGCTCCGATAGTCAATGGTTTATTCTTAATGAATCTCGAGCGTATTGCTACACATGTTCATAGTGTGAGTACCAAAAGATGTAAGGTTGATAATGATAGTCCCACATACTTGTGGCACTGCCGCCTTGGTCACATAGGTGTCAAACGCATGAAGAAGCTCCATGCAGATGGACTTTTAGAGTCTCTTGATTATGAATCATTTGACACGTGCGAACCATGCCTCATGGGAAAAATGACCAAGACTCCGTTCTCAGGAACAATGGAGCGAGCAACCAACTTATTGGAAATCATACATACTGATGTGTGCGGTCCAATGAGTGTTGAGGCTCGCGGTGGCTATCGTTATGTTCTCACCCTCACTGATGACTTAAGTAGATATGGGTATGTCTACTTAATGAAACACAAGTCTGAAACCTTTGAAAAGTTCAAGGAATTTCAGAGTGAAGTTGAGAATCAACGTGACAGGAAAATCAAGTTTCTACGATCAGATCGTGGAGGAGAATACTTGAGTCACGAATTTGGCACACACTTAAGAAAATGTGGAATAGTTTCACAACTAACGCCGCCTGGAACACCTCAGCGTAATGGTGTGTCCGAACGTCGTAATCGCACTCTATTAGATATGGTGCGATCTATGATGTCTCTTACCGATTTACCTTTATCTTTTTGGGGCTATGCTTTAGAGACTGCCGCATTCACTTTAAATAGGGCTCCGTCGAAATCCGTTGAGACGACACCGTATGAATTATGGTTTGGGAAGAAACCTAAGCTGTCGTTTCTAAAAGTTTGGGGATGCGATGCTTATGTCAAGAAACTTCAACCTGAAAAGCTCGAACCCAAGTCGGAAAAATGCGTCTTCATAGGATACCCTAAAGAAACTTATGGGTATACCTTCTACCTCAGATCCGAAGGCAAGATCTTTGTTTCCAAGAATGGGTCCTTTCTAGAGAAAGAGTTTCTCTCGAAAGAAGTAAGTGGGAGGAAAGTAGAGCTTGATGAAGTATTACCTCTTGAACCGGTAAATGGCGCAACTCAAGAAAATGTTCCTGAGGTGCCTGCACTGACTAGAGAGGAAGTTAATGATGATGATCAAGATACTTCTGATCAAGCTCCTACTGAAATTCGAAGGTCCACAAGAACACGTTCCGCACCAGAGTGGTACGGCAACCCTGTCTTGGAAATCATGTTGTTAGACAACGGTGAACCTTCGAACTATGAAGAAGCGATGGCGGGACCGGATTCCAACAAATGGCTAGAAGCCATGAAATCCGAGATAGGATCCATGTATGAAAACGAAGTATGGACTTTGACTGACTTGCCCGTTGAACGGCGAGCCATAGAAAATAAATGGATCTTTAAGAAGAAGACAGACGCGGATGGTAATGTGACCATCTATAAAGCTTGGCTTGTCGCTAAGGGTTATCGACAAGTTCAAGGGGTTGACTACGATGAGACTTTCTCACCGGTAGCGAAGCTGAAGTCCGTCCGAATCATGTTAGCGATTGCCGCATTCTATGATTATGAAATATGGCAAATGGACGTCAAAACGGCATTCCTTAATGGTTTCCTTAAGGAAGAGTTGTATATGATGCAGCCGGAAGGTTTTGTCGATCCTAAGAATGCTGACAAGGTGTGCAAGCTCCAACGCTCGATTTATGGGCTGGTGCAAGCATCTCGGAGTTGGAACATTCGCTTTGATGAGATGATCAAAGCGTTTGGGTTTACGCAGACTTATGGAGAAGCCTGCGTTTACAAGAAAGTGAGTGGGAGCTCTGTAGCATTTCTCATACTATATGTAGATGACATACTTTTGATGGGAAATGATATAGAACTCTTGGACAGCATCAAGGCATACTTGAATAAAAGTTTTTCAATGAAGGACCTTGGAGAAGCTGCTTATATATTAGGCATCAAGATCTACAGAGATAGATCAAGACGCCTCATAGGTCTTTCACAAAGCACATACCTTGATAAGATTTTGAAGAAGTTCAAAATGGATCGGTCCAAGAAAGGGTTCTTGCCTGTTTTGCAAGGTATGAAATTGAGCTCAGCTCAATGTCCGACCACGGCAGAAGAGATAGAAGAGATGAGTATCATCCCCTATGCCTCAGCCATAGGTTCTATTATGTATGCCATGCTGTGTACCAGACCTGATGTAAACCTTGCCGTAAGTTTGGTAGGAAGGTACCAAAGTAATCCCGGCAAGGAACACTGGACAGCGGTCAAGAATATCCTGAAGTACCTGAAAAGGACAAAGGAAATGTTTCTCGTTTATGGAGGTGACGAAGAGCTCGTCGTAAAGGGTTACATCGACGCTAGCTTCGACACAGATCTGGATGACTCTAAGTCAAAAATCGGATACGTGTATATGTTGAATGGTGGAGCAGTGAGCTGGTGCAGCTGCAAACAGAGCGTCGTGGCGGGATCTACCTGTGAAGCGGAGTACATGGCAGCCTCGGAGGCAGCACATGAAGCTATATGGGTGAAGGAGTTCATCACCGACCTAGGAGTCATACCCAATGCGTCGGGGCCAATCAAACTCTTTTGTGACAACACTGGAGCTATTGCACTTGCCAAGGAGCCCAGGTTTCACAAGAAGACAAGGCACATCAAGCGTCGCTTCAACTCCATTCGTGAAAATGTTCAAAATGGAGACATAGAGATTTGTAAAGTACATACGTACCTGAATGTAGCGGATCCGTTGACTAAACCTCTCCCTAGGGCAAAACATGATCAACACCAGAATTCCATGGGTGTTCGATTCATCATAATGTAACTAGATTATTGACTCTAGTGCAAGTGGGAGACTGTTGGAAATATGCCCTAGAGGCAATAATAAAAGTATTATTATTATATTTCTTTGTTCATGATAATTGTCCTTTATTCAACGATATTGACATAATAGGCCTTTAGCATTATGTGCACACTTATGTATCTGGTATTATACAGGGATCATTCGGAGATCAACTGATCGAGCAACTAGTTGTCTATCAGTACTAAAGGACCGATACCTGTAACCTACAGTAACTATTGCCCTAGTGTAGTAATCCTCTTACTACACTACCTGTTCTGGGTTAGGATTCGTATCGTGTTTCTAGCACATCAAGCAAACGATCTCGAAAAGGTTACAGTTCATAGAAAAGGAAACTGGTACTCTAGCACATTGAGGGCCTATGGCATCCTCACGAAACCCACATAGTTTGCAGTGTTGCATTGACCCACTGATATTTCCACGTAATGTCCATAGAGGCTTTCACGTCTGTTGGGTTGACACGGATCGAGACTGGGATTTGTCACTCCGGATAACGGAGAGGTATCATTGGGCCCACTCGGTAATGCATCATCATTATGAGCTCAAGGTGACCAAGTGGTTGATCACGGGATCATGCATTACGGTACGAGTAAAGTGACTTGCCGGTAACGAGACTGAACAAGGTATTGGGATACCGACGATCGAGTCTCGGGCAAGTAACATACCGATTGACAAAGGGAATTGTATACGGGGTTGATTAATCCTCGACATCGTGGTTCATCCGATGAGATCATCGTGGAGCATGTGGGATCCATCATGGGTATCCAGATCCCGCTGTTGGTTATTGACCGGAGAGTCGTCTCGGTCATGTCTGCTTGTCTCCCGAACCCGTAGGATCTACACACTTAAGGTTCGGTGACGCTAGGGTTATGAAGATATGTATATGCAGTAATCCGAATGTTGTTCGGAGTCCCGGATGAGATCCCGGACGTCACGAGGAGTTCCGGAATGGTCCGGAGGTAAAGAATTATATATAGGAAGTGCTGTTTCGGCCATCGGGACAAGTTTTGGGGTTATCGGTATTGTACCGGGACCACCGGAGGGGGCCCGGGGGCCCACCGGGTGGGTCCACCTGTCCCGGGGGGCCACATGGGCTGTAGGGGGTGCGCCTTGGCCTATATGGGCCAAGGGCACCAGCCCTACTAGGCCCATGCGCCTAGGGTTTCCACCACGGAGGAGTCCAAGTGGTGGAAGGCACCCCGAGGTGCCTTGGGGGGGAGGGAAACCCTCCCCTGGCCGCCGCACCTAGGAGATTGGATCTCCTAGGCTGCGCACCACCCCCCCTTGGCCCTCCTATATATAGTGGGGGAGAGGAGGGATTTCATACCTCAGCCTTTGGTGCTTCCTCTCTCCCCGTTACGTCTCTCTCTCTCGCAGTATAGGCAAAGCCCTGCTACTGTGACGCCCTGCATCCACCACCACACCGTCGTGCTGCTGGATCTTCATCAACCTCTCCTCCCCCCTTGCTGGATCAAGAAAGGAGGAGACGTCATCCGTTCCGTACGTGTGTTGAACGCGGAGGCACCGTCCGTTCGGTGCTAAGATCATCGGTGATTTGAATCACGTCGTGTTCGACTACATCATCCCCGTTCTTTGAACGCTTCCGCTCGCGATCTACAAGGTACGTAGATGCATCTAATCACTTGTTGCTAGATGAACTCCTAGATGGATCTTGGTGAAACCGTAGGAAAATTTTTGTTTTCTGCAACGTTCCCCAACAGGTATTGCCATCTTTGGTCGGCAATCCATAAGTGGCTCTCATGATAGATTCATATGGCAATTTTATTTTCTTTCTAGGGAAGTGTTCCATGCCCTTTTTTAATGGAAATTGAAATCTAATATTCCCTCCTTCATATCAATAATTGCACCAACCGTTCTAAGGAAAGGTCTACCGAGAATAATAGGGCAAGAAGGATTGCAATCTATATAAAGAACGATAAAATCTACGAGCACATAATTCCTATTTGAAACAATAAGAACATCATTAATTCTTCCCATAGATTTCTTAATAGTGGAATCCGCAAGATGCAAGTCTAGAGAGCAATCATCAAAATCACGGAAATCTAGCAAATCACACAAAGTTTTGGGAATAGTAGAGACACTAGCACCCAAATCACACAAAGCATAAAACTCATAATCTTTAATTTTAATTTTAATAGTAGGTTCCCACTCATCATAAAGTTTTCTAGGGATATAAACTTTCAACTCAAGTTTTTCTTCATAAGATTGCATCAAGGCATCAACGATATGTTCGGTAAAGGCTTTATTTTGACTATAAGCATGAGGAGATTTTAGCACGGATTGCAACAAGGAAATACAATCAATTAAAGAGCAATTTTCATAATTAAATTCCTTGAAATCCAATATAGTGGGTTTAGCATCGTCTAGGATTTTATTTCTTTTAATCCCACTTTTATCAATTTCATCATCAAGATCAAAATACTCCGAATTTTTAGAACGCCTTCTAGGTAAAGGTGGATCATATTCAGTCCCATCATTATCAAGATTAATATTGCAAAACAAAGATTTAATAGGGGACACATCAATAACTTTTAGATCTTCATCTTTATTTTCATAGGAATTGGAAGAACACGCTTTAATAAAGGCATCTTTCATAGCACGCGTCCTAGCGGTTCTTTCCTTGCACTCATCAATGGAAATTCTCATGGCTTTGAGAGACTCATTGATATCATGCTTAGGAGGAATAGATCTAAGATTTAAAGAATCAACCTCAAGAGAAATTCTATCAACGTTCCTAGCCAAATCATCAACTTTAAGCAATTTCTCTTCAAGCAAAGTATTAAAATTCTTTTGTGAATTCATAAACTCTTTAACACTACTCTCAAATTCAGAGGGCATTTTATTAAAATTTCCATAAGAGTTGTAGTAGTAATTTCCATAATTATTAGAAGGATTACTAGGATAAGGCCTAGGATTAAAATTCCCTCTATACGCGTTGTTACCAAAATTATTCCTACCAACAAAATTCACATCCACAGATTC
This sequence comes from Triticum urartu, assembly GCF_003073215.2. Taxonomy (NCBI): domain Eukaryota; kingdom Viridiplantae; phylum Streptophyta; class Magnoliopsida; order Poales; family Poaceae; genus Triticum; species Triticum urartu. The sequence goes on from NC_053027.1 coordinate 548,669,068, forward strand.
ATTATTATTCTCAATCAAAGTAGACAAAAGGCATATCATTAGGATCAGATGAACCACTCTCAGTAGCAAATAATTTCATAAGTTCATCCATCTTTCCACTCAAAACATTAATTTCTTCTATCGCATGCACTTTTTTATTAGTAGATCTTTCAGTGTGCCATTGAGAATAATTAACCATAATATTATCTAGGATTTTAGTAGCATCTCCTAAAGTGATTTCCATAAAAGTGCCTCCCGCGGCCGAATCTAAAAGATTTCTAGAAGCAAAATTCAATCCGGCATAAAATTTTTGTATAATCATCCACAAATTCAAACCATGAGTAGGGCAATTACGTATCATTAATTTCATTCTCTCCCAAGCTTGTGCAACATGTTCATGATCAAGTTGCTTAAAATTCATAATATCGTTTCTAAGAGAGATGATCTTAGCGGGAGAAAAATACTTAGAGATAAAAGCATCTTTGCACTTGTTCCATGAATCAATACTATTTTTAGGCAAAGATGAAAACCAAGCTTTAGCACGATCTCTAAGCGAAAAAGGAAATAGCTTCAATTTAACAATATCATTATCGACATCTTTCTTCTTTTGCATGTCACACAAATCAACGAAGCTATTAAGATGGGTAGCGGCATCTTCACTAGGAAGGCCGGAGAACAGATCTTTCATGACAAGATTCAGCAAAGCAGCGTTAATTTCACAAGATTCAGCATCGGTAAAAGGAGCAATCAGAGTGCTAAGGAAATCATTATTGTTGGTATTGGTGAAGTCACACAATTTAGTATTATCTTGAGCCATCGCGACAAACAAGCAATCCAACACACGAGCAAACAAAAAGCAAACGGGCAAAAAGAGGCAAATAGAGAAAGAGAGGGAGGATAGAGAGAGAGGGCGAATAAAACAACAAATGTGAAGTGGGGGAGAGGAAAACGAGAGGCAAATAGCAAATAATGTAATGCGGGAGATAGGGATTGTGATGGGTACTTGGTATGTTGACTTTTGCGCAGACTCCCCGGCAACGGCGCCAGAAATTCTTCTTGCTACCTCTTGAGCACTGCGTTGGATTTCCCCGAAGAGGAGAGGATGATGCAGCAAAGTAGTATTTCCCTCAGTTTTTGAGAACCAAGGTATCAATGCAGTAGGAGGCTGCGCGCGAGTCCCTTGTACCTACACAAAAAAAATAGCTCAACGCAACCAACGCGCTTAGGGGTTGTCAATCCCTTCACGGTCACTTACGAAAGTGAGATCTGATAGAGATGATAATAATATTTTTGGTATTTTTGGTATAGAGATGCAAAGTGAAAAGTAAAAGGCAAAGTAAAAGCAAAGCAATAATAAAGTGATGGAGATTGATATGATGAGAAAGAGACCCGGGGGCCATAGGTTTCACTAGTGGCTTCTCTCAAGAGCATAAGTATTCTATGGTGGGTGAACAAATTGCTGTTGAGCAATTGACAGAATTGAGCATAGTTATGAGAATATCTAGGTATGATCATGTGTATAGGCATCACATCCGAGACAAGTAGACCGACTCCTGCCTGCATCTACTACTATTACTCCACTCATCGACCGCTATCCAGCATGCATCTAGAGTATTAAGTTAAAAATAGAGTAACGCCTTAAGCAAGATGACATGATGTAGAGGGATAGTTTCATGCAATATGATAAAAACCCCATCTTGTTATCCTCAATGGCAACAATACAATGCGTGCCTTGCTGCCCCTTCTGTCACTGGGAAAGGACACCGCAAGATCGAACCCAAAGCTAAGCACTTCTCCCATGGCAAGAACAACCAATCTAGTAGGCCAAACCAAACTGATAATTCGAAGAGACTTGCGAAGATAACCAATCATACATAAAAGAATTCGGAGAAGATTCAAATATTAGTCATAGATAGACTTGATCATAAACCCACAATTCATCAGTCTCAACAAACACATCGCAAAAAGAAGATTACATCGAATAGATCTCCATGAGAGAGAGGAAGAACATTGTATTGAGATCCAAAAAGAGAGAAGAAGCCATCTAGCTACTAACTATGGACCCGTAGGTCTGAAGTAAACTACTCACACTTCATCGGAGGGGCTTGGATGATGATGTAGAAGCCCTCCGTGATCGATTCCCCTTCCAGCGGAGCTCTGGAACAGGCTCCAAGATGGGATCTCGTGGATACAGAAAGTTGCGGCGGTGGAATTAGGTTTTTGGCTCCGTCCCCGATCGTTTGGGGGTACGTAGGTATATATAGGAGGAAGGAGTACGTCGGTGGAGCTTCGAGGGGCCCACGAGGCAGGGGGCGCGCCCTAGGGGGTGGGGCGCGCCCTCCACCCTCGTGACCGCCTCGTGGATTTCTTGACGGAGGGTCCAAGTCTCCTGGGTCTTATCTGATGAGAAAATCACGTTTCTGAAGGTTTCATTCAGTTTGGACTCCGTTTGATATTCTGTTTCTCCAAAACACTGAAATAGGCAAAAAAAAACAATTCTGGGCCTCCGGTTAATAGGTTAGTCCCAAAAATAATATAAAAGTGGATAATAAAGCCCAATATGATCCAAAACAGTAGATAATATAGCATGGAGCAATCAAAAATTATAGATACGTTGGAGACGTATCACGGATGCACCGCTGGCAGAAGCTATGCACGACGTCTCATGCGAGGACGTCAAGTCATGCCTGCTACCGGCACGTGCTACACGAGGTTCTGGTGGAGGTCTCATGTCTAACCTGTTGCTGCTGGATTGAAGGTGGTGCGACGGTGATGGGAGGCAGGCGTTATGGGACATCTGTCTTCTGGTGTCTTCTTCAGAGGTATCTGGTCATCGAGGCGTCGGTAGCCAAATAAGGGACGATGGTACATACGGTTTCAACAACGAGTTTATGCACTCCGGTAGAAACACAAGATCTCTGATCAGGCTATGTGGATGTCTTTTTGAAGGTGGTGGATTGAAACTTTTCTTTGGGGATGAGAATTCAGACTTCAAACTTATGTTAGAGTCGCCATCATCGGCACACGTGTGGCGATTCCTTCTTGGAGGTGTAGCCTAGGAGTTGTGTAATTTTCGTTTTGATGTCATCTTTTAACATAGGGTTAGTGGCTATCTGGTGGAGTTACTGTCACGAGGCATGCAGACTCGGATTTTCTTTTTGCTTTATTTCTGGGTCGATGTTGTTCGGCTACTGGATTTTGCATTCTTAATAACATATGGACCTATGCATCATACTGATGCTGAGGCCGGAGGTTATCCTCCTTTTCAAAAAAACATTGGGAACTAAGGGATATACACTGCCTCTACATCTACCTTGATACATTGTTTTTTCCTAATTACATAATAATGCAGTTGCACTATTTGGCAACATCGGGCGCACCCTGTGCGAGCCGTCTAATCTTGATGGGTGGCTCCGTGGGGAGGCAACAGGCCGCACGTTTTTCAATAAAGAGGATTTGCCATGGGTTAAATTAATCTGAGATACTTACTACAACACACAGCTTCCAGGGCTAAAGATGGAAGGTTCCAGCTGGTGGAAGAGTCATTTAAAGCTCTTTATACTGTTCAAATAGAGTTACTAATGCACAATCGGTAATGGACAAACTGTCCTTTTTTGGCATGACAAGTGGTTAGATTATTCTCTTATCAACAAATTCCCAGAGCTGCACTCCTTGGTCAAAAAGGATACACACTCAGCAGCCACATGGATATCAGAAGAAAACCCCCATTTACTGCTTCACACTCCACTTTCAGAACTAGCATACATCCAACTGAATGATCTTCAAGGTCTAGTGACTATGCATTGGAATGAGCAAAGAAGGGATAGATGGAAGGGCTCCGAGCAAGGCCAACACTATTTATCAATCAGAATGTATAAAGCTATTTAGCCGAAGACTGAAAGTAATTTGGTGTTCAAATGGATCTGGAAGACTTCTAACAGACTAGGGCAAAAAAATATTCTGGCTACTATTACATGATAGAATCAACATCATAAATTTGTTGAGGAGAAAGAATATGCATCTGGACAACTATAATTGTATTCAATGTAGATTCTACATGGAACAAACCTTGAGGCATCTTTTCTCGGATTGTACCTTTGCACAAGAATGCTGGGAATGCATTGTTCCAAACAGAAAACTAGGAATATCAAGCTTCGATGACATTATGATATTGCACTCTTCTCTCCCAAAAGAATTTTCCCTGGTCATTATTATCCAAGGATGTTGGAGAATTTGGACACTGAGAAATGGAAAGATTTTTAGACAGGAGGTGCCAAGTATTAATTGCTGGAAGTTTTGGGTCAAAGAAGATTTGGTTCTATTACAAGACAGAATCAAAGCAAAAAAATTGGACAGTTTTAAGGATGGGCTGCTACACATCTATGAGGTTTGTAGAGGATATAGTTATTGCTCCTTAATGTTATTATGTTCCCGAGACTAGGAACTGGATAAGTAGCCATTGGTGTGTTTTTCTTTTTTCTTTCTTTGTAAATATTCTTTCTTGGAATTAATTAATGAAAATTACCATAGAACAATTGTATAGTATAGACTATCGGGGACTCGGCAACCACGTTGCCAAGATCTAAATTGGATACTAGACAAAAAAAGGCACTTCACTGGCTGGACGGAGATGACAATTACGATACTTTATATCGACCCGCCTACTAGATTGCCCTGGGCCAAAGAAGGATACGGGAAACAATTATCATTGTCTGTTGTTAGTACATACACAAGGAAAATACAAACATAGAACAAACAAAATCAGTTACAGACAATTCATGGGAAACATCCTTCAAATAGTTCATCTAAATTCTCTGATGCATTATTTTTTGTCTCTTTGTGGATCATTCATAAAATATGTTGTTCGTAAGTTGCTTCGCTCCTTGGCTCCAATCGGTCTTCGATCCAAGGGCGTGATTATGAAGGTGTCTATGATGCTTATAAAAAGGGGCGTCCTTCAAATAGTTATTGATGTAGACACAATATGAACATGGTGCTTCCTTTTGCTTGTGTTTTGCTAAATGGGGTGTGTGTGTCTTGCCACGCCTACCTGGATTTTGACCGATGTGGTTGCTGGATGACGTGTTCTGCGAGCTCTCCCGGAATGGAATGCGTGTTTTGCCATCTCTAACGGCCTTTCACAGCTGCGACCTGGCTGATTGGCATGTGCACTCCACGTGCTCTCTTATTGCACTCTTCCCCGCCCCGTCGATCGTCTGGTCGGTTCGCTTGCATTCCTTTTGCTCAGGACATCCGACTGGCGTGCATGTTGCACTCTTCCCTGCCATGTCGACTATCTGGGTGGTTTGCCTGGTTTCCTTCCACTCATGTGATTCTAGGTGGGGATTTCTAATTCCAATGGTTCTGGTCATTAGCCGCGGGGGAGGGGGCACCAAAATATGATCAAAGGGCTTTGACCGGATGGCACGGCGGCGAAACGGTATTCGGGTGACCTTGGAGACAAATCTAAGGGCAAAATTGAGCAGAATCGAAAAGTAAGGGCAACCCCTGTGGGTAGGTCTCCACTAAGAGCAAAAATGCCCATTTTTGAAATTCAGTACCTTTTGAGAAATCCCATTTTTTGAATTTAGGATTTGTAAAAAATTGAAGTTAAAAAAAGAAAAAAACAAGCAAGAAAAAAAGAAAAAAAAGATAAGATAAAAAAACAGGGGCGTCGCACCCCACGCATGGACCGGCCTATAAGCGTCATAGGAGGTCTCACCAAATACCATATCACCTCATGGGCGGCTCTAAATAGGTCGGGTCCTAGCTAATCCTAATGCTACAAGGTTGGGCCGACGTGCCATGTTCCTGGCTAATCCTCCATAGAACCTACTTCCTCCGTCCCATAATCCTGTCAAAAACACTCTTATATTATGGGACGGAGGGAGTAATTAACTTATTCAGAAGAAAGGACACTAATAAACTTGACCACCAGCGTTAAGATGTCGGCGACCAGGATCCAAGGGGAATAGGCCCGGGATTCCTCTGCCGACGATAAGTTGAGCGTAGATTTAGTCCTATGGACTCTTGGAGCAAGCTGCGTCCATGGGTGGTCGTATGAGTCACTGTGGAAACAGGGCTGCCAAAGAGGTCTTGTTGCAGCGTTGGCATGGGGTACGCTAAGACGTTGTTACGACCACAAATCGATTGATATGAAGGGTTCTTCGGGTCCTAGCAGCTCTAGGGTCTTGAAACAGTGGTTGTTTGGCTCGATGGTAGACAACATCATCGGCGCGCAGCACGACGGCGACAACACCGACATGGTGTACAGTAGGGAGCGAGCTGAGGAACCAATCGGTAGGGGAGGAAGAAGGTAAATGGAGAGGGGATCACGATATCTTCGATGTGAATATTGGGAAGGCCAATTGTAGGCGGAAGGCGGCAAACTGACGAAGGCAACGGTGACTGGCGTCGGGGCATAAGAAGTGTATGGCGTCGGTTCTAGGCATTCCCCCGCCGATTCATCAGGTGGAACTATTAAAATTGGCTATTAGGATCGCGACGGCAAGACTTCTTGCCATGGGAAGGCCATTGGCCGCGGTGACGACCTACGGCCACTTTCACTGACGCTCACTCTTGGCTGGGAGAGCAAGAACGAGGGAGACGGAGGGTGTGGCGAGGGGCTAGGGTTGCGAGCGAGAGACAGTGAGAGAGGCGCTCAAGGTCCGTCTACAGCCCGAGACAGAGAGGAGGGAGGAAGAAATGGCCGCCAGTGCCACCTCATGTGGCCTCGTCTGTTGTGTCTAGAGAGAGGGGAAGACTTTTCCTATTTCATTTTTCGTGGGTCTCGCATGTAAGTGACTAGGATGAAGAGAGAGGTGATATATTTTTTTTGGTTCGCCTTGCATGTAAGTCAGTAGCCCCTCTGCCAACTACCAAGAACTGTTTGGTCCAAAATAATGGTCAATGGCCTTTGACCAGACGAAAACGTGATGGAAGGGTATTCGAGGGGCCTGTGAGATAAATTTAAAGGTAAAACGGAGGAGAGTGAAAAGGTAAGGACAAATCCCTTGGGTAGGTTCCCAATAAGGGCAAAAATGCAATGGTTCCTTCAAAATAGTGCATGAATTTGTTCAGATATTCTTGAATATCTAAATTTTTTGAATTTTTAAAAATTACTGAATTTGAAAAATGTTCCTAAATTTAAAAAAATCACGATTTTGAAAAGTGTTCCCTTATTTCAAAGAATTTTATAAATTTTTAAAATGTTCGAATTCCAAAAAATGTCCATGTATTTGAAAAAAAACTTCGATTTCAAAAAATATTCACGAATATGGAAATGTTCCGAATGTAAAAAATTATACATGAATTTAAAAATGTGCTCATGAATTTGAAAAATGTAATCCTGATTTTCAAAAAAATCGGGAATTTGAAAAGGTTGTCAGATCTTAAAAATTCTCATGAATTTGAAACAATGTTCGTGAATTGAAAACAATATATCACAAATTTAAAAATAAAAAATAAAATAAAACACAGAAGAAAATAAAAAGGAAAAACCCCCGCTTTGGGAAGACCTGGCATGGGCCAGCAAACATAGGTGTCCCTAACTCTCTCTCACAGGGGAAAACGCTTGGTCGCTATCTTTCCGCCAGAGCTATAAGTCGCCCGTAGTGATATCTGTTACGTCTCGCCTTAAGGTTGTTTGTGTAGTTGTGTTTCTGGGTCTGCCAGTTTTGTTGGACTTTTTCTCGTTCCTGGCTCACTCTTTCGCTAGTTCGCTAGAAGAAAAGAAGCTCGCTCTCTGTAGAGTTTAATTGTTTTTCTTTGTCTGTAAGTTAGAATGGCCCAGTTTTTATTCGTTTTTTTATTTTCATTTTTACTATTTTCACATGCTTTGTTTCTTCTTTTCTGTGTGTTTTATTTGGTTTCCACTCTTTGTTTCCATTTTTGTATTTTTCGTTACGGTTGCCACTGTTCTTTTTTTTTCGTGTTTCTATTTACAGTTCCATTGGTTTTATTTGGAGATTTTTCTATTATTTAATTTTCTGTATTTTTCCTTTAATGTTTTCATTGGTTTCCTTTTGATTCTCTTGTTTCTCCTTTCTTTCTATTTGTGTGTTTTCCTTTACGGTTTTCTTCAGTTTTTTCTTTTTATTTTTCTATATATGTCTACTTTTTTCATTACATTTTTTTACAATTTTTTATAGATATGAAATATATTTTTACATGTCGAAATAGTTTTGTCAAATATATTTCTTGATGTGTAATTTTTCCATATACATTGTACATTTTACATATACATCTTAAATATTTTATACATATGTGGCAGGTAATCAAAATAATTCAAAAAAGAAACTTTTTTTAAATACATGATTAACATTTTTTTCTAATATATGTTGGATGTATATTTTTCAAAATAGATTGTATAAACAAGGAATATTTCTTTACACATGTTTAGCTTTTTCTAATACGTGATTAACATTTTTAAATATATATTTTTGATGTCTATTTTTTGTAAACATCTGAAAAAAATTATATATGGTTTACCTTTTTCAAATACATGATTAAGATTTGGTTTTCATATATATGTTTTGATGTCTATTTTTTTCATACGCATTGAATATTTTTCATATACATGAGAATAATCTATTTCACATATGTTTAGCATTTTTTAAATACATGATTGACTTTTTTCAAATATATGTTTTATTATTATTTTGTATTATGTTCTGAACATGTTTTCAGTGTGTGTTAAACATTTTAAAATGTGGAACGGAGGGAGTAGCAATCAACAACAGTTTAAAAAAAGGTGAAGTGAATATACGTTATGAAATATAGGTATTTAAACTATATAAATGGACATAGAGTGAACGGATAAACGGGAAATTCAAACCCACGCTCGGTCTCATTAGTGGGCCTTCTGAGTAGTGCTTTCCTCGACACGAGGCTGCACTAGTCTCGCTTGCGTTATGCTAGACATAGTTGTACCCCTACAAAAAGATGTGCCCCTATCTAGCGACCTACTTTTGGGATAGCATCTGCAAGGCAGCGCCTGTTTTTCAATAAAGGACATTTCATTGAATTGATTTATCAAGGTGATACGACCGCATCGACACAAAGCAGTGCCTCTTGTCGCCAAATCATTCTTCCATTCACCATTCTCTGTTGGCTAGGGCCGTGTCCATATGAGTAATCTAATTCTCATCAGATGCCGAATCAACTTCCAAGCTTATGACCTTTTCAATTAGAAAATAAGGAAAGCTTAGGACCTTTTACAAAAAAAAGCACTTCTAAGCTTATGTACACAGATGTTGCATTCTTCACTTTGCAGCAAATGACAAGACTAGGGTTCTAATTGATAATGGTCGATTTTTTCAGATGCATCGTCCAGATGCAGAGGCCGGAGGTCATCCTCCTTTTCTAAAACAAAAAGGGTCGATTTTTCCGAGAATTCACTACTAACCATCGATCCTATTGGCACACGTCTCCTCCCTAACCGCTGTACATTATGCATGGGAAATCATCACTAGAGCAGGCACCCTTCTGTCTGACTTCATATTCCTCCATCGCCAGTACCGTTGCCCCTTTGAGTATAGTTGCTCGCTGCCTGTACACTTTGATTCTCCGATGAATCATTCACCTCAAGAATCCTGCGTCACCAATCAAATCAGCATGATAGTATCAGAGACGTAATTAGGCGTAAGTAGGTATGTGGCCCGCATCCGACAGAGTTGCATCGACGGATCAAACATAATTTGCATCTTACGTACACGTACGTAGGCGGCGGGGGCTGATCATGATTAGTCGCCTGTTGCAGCAGGAGATGCGCGTTGATGAAGAGCAGAAGCACGCAGTAGGAGTCGACGACGTCCCGCATGTCGCGTAGCCGGATCGCCATGCTCCTGCCGCTCCGGACGCGGCGCCAGAGCGTGCTCCGGTGGTAGGAGTCGACGAGGCCGGCCGCGTCGACGAGCGTCTGCACCACGGGGCCTCCCAGCTCCGAGCAGAGCAGCACGGCGCCGCAGCCCGTCGGCCACTTGAGCAGCGCGTGGAGCCTGCGGCTGCACCGCTCGAGCTTGGCGCACTCCCGCCTGCTCTGCGGGATGCGCATGAGGCTCGCGCCGGCGGCGACGAGCATCACGGCGTGCAGGCCGGACATCTGCGCCAGGTTGGCCGCCTTGGCCAGGACGTCCCACAGCGCCGCCACCATCCCCATCGCCCCGTCTTTCTTCACGCGTGTGTGTCCGGCCTTTGTGAGAGACTGGCGCCGATGACTTATATATGTTGCAGCTGCAGCCATCGCTGGTGAGTGGTGACCGCCCGGACGACCGGATGGGACATTCGAGAAACGCGGCTAGGGTGGTTAAATTGGGCAGGGAATATGCGAGCTTTTTGCACAGAAAGGGGACTGTGAGTGCGCGAGGGCCGAGGGCAACTGACATATATGGAGTCCCTTGGTCTTATTTTTCAATGAAATGAACGTAGCCTGAGGGCCTTTTGTTCTAAATATATACTATCGGAAGCGATTAGCAAGGCATTATTGAAGATAGTGCGGCGAGCCATCTCATCCAGGAGACGATCGAGGTCACGTGCTTGCTGCCGGATTAGTGGAGCGGCCGGAGTCGATGTTGACGAAGTAGGCTGGACACCAGAGAAAAGATCGGCCAAGGGGACGCTCCCTGTCAGCACATAAAAGGGCGGTGTCATTCCCGCGTAAAAGGATGGCTCGTGAATAGGTCGGCTCAGGTGTCCACGGCGCTTCCCTGCTCGTCAACCAGCTTTAGATTAGAAAAAAATAGCTTTGTATTTATTATTCTATGGAAGCCACGGCCTGGGTCTGGGTGGTAATCGTGATCGTATCCTGAAATTTCGAAGATTCAGTTTTATATACTGGGTGGAACTACTGGAAAGGTGTAGACTGTAGAATCGCACAAAGCCAACCGCGGCATGCTTTTTAACACTCCGCCCCACACGCAGGGGTGCACAGCCCGGCAGGCTGAACTGAGCAATGTCCACCGTAGCATGCCAAACTGAACAACCCGGGATGCATCGTAGCCATTCGGGGATGACTATACACGATAGAAACAGTGGCAACTCTCAGTTTTTTATTCAAATAAGGTTAAAATTTTGATGCGAGGCTGGGCTGCAGATAGAAACAAACTTGCTTAAAGGTGAAAGCATAGGGGAAATCGATATGACCCAATAAATTATACTCCCTTTGTCCCAAAATAAGTGACTCAATTTTGTACTAACTTTAATATAAAGTTATTGTAAAGTTAAGTCACTTATTTTGAGACGGAGGGACTATATGGATAACACAGATGTAAATTACAAAAATTGCACCAACAAACTTCGAAACTTGAGTCGGACAAATCTCGAAACTTACACCGACAAGTTCTAAAACTTGAAGACCAATTTGGGTCGGGTATCTTCGATTTGACAGACCAAGCTGCTTTTTTCTATTACTTCTCCACAATAGTTGATTCTATTAGCCGCCCCTTACCCAACTTCTCTGTCGCCATTGGTCGCCAGCGATACTCTTGCCAAGGGCCGACCGGCCATGTGATTTGATCGAACTCTTGGTTTCCAGAGCCTGCTCGGAATTTCAGTGTCGTTTCTCCGACCAATCCACACACTGGGTCGTTGTCTCCACAAGCAGCTCCATATGCACATTTCTGGGTGCTAAATATAGCTCGCCCGCAAAGACTATCTCTCCCTTAGTACGAGTTGTAACGAACTATCGCCCACATAAGCCATGCTCCTGCTCCCAAGTGAGCCGGTTTGTCTACACAACGGGAGTCTGCTCTATTGTATCACTTTGCCTAATTTTTTGTTAGTTCTAGTAGTTCTAAATTTTTTTGGTAGTGCTAGCCTGCTAGGATGTATTTGCTTACATTAAGTCACACACTTGATTTTCTTAACTTTTATTATATTTTTCATTCACTTTTTTGTTCTTCCTTTCCTTTTATTATTATTTCTTATTGCTTCATTTTTATTTTTTGCTCTTTTCACACTTTTTTCACACAATAACTTTTTTAAAATAAATTAATATTTTTCCATATTCGTGAAAGTATTTTGGTATACATGAACAATTATTTTTAACATACTGGACATTTTCTACTAATGTGTGAACACTTCAAATGTACATGAAATTTATTTAACTCGTGAACAATTCTAAAATTACGTGAACACCTATTTAATTATATATAAAGATAGTTACAAATTATGTGGACACTTTTGTATTTACAAGAACATTTTAGTATATATACATGAACATTGTTTCAGAACATGTGAAAAAAATTCTTCAAATGCGTGAACACTTTTAAAACTTATACGTTAGATTGAACACTATAAACCTACATGAACAATTTTCCAAATGGAGTAAACAATTTTAATGAATACACAAACGTTTTCAAAATAGGTTCAATACCTTTTGCAATTACGGAACAATTTTTTAAATGCATGAATAATGTTTTATTAAGGAGTTTTATCAATTTTAGAAACACACGTATATTTTTATTAAGGACTTTTATCAATTTTGCCACTAGTTGTGTCACATAACTCAACTTTGCCACTAGAAGTTTCAACTACTTAAAAATGCCATACATTCATTAAGCTTGTGTTAAGAAAATGCAACTAGACAATGTTACCATTTGGTCAAAGGCCGTTGACTAAGGTGAAGCGACAAAAATACCCTTGGACCTAACTTGCCAGCGCTCCCTTATAACACATGAGTGTTAGTTGCCGTTACACAAAGAACTAAATTAGAAGAAAGAATAATGACCCATGAGGATTTGATCACCCATGCGTCAAGCTATTTTGATTCTAATTTCATTCTAGTACTGAAAACTAGGACCCGCATGTTACAGCGAGTTGTAGAGGGGACACTAGCAAGTGGGTCCATGGGTATTTGGCCACTTCACCCGGGTCAATAGCCTTTGACTATACGACAATGGTGCCGAGTGACATTTTTTAGCATATTTTTAATGAAAGAATGACATATTTTAGTAGTTCAAACTGCTAGTAACAAAATTGAGTAGTGTGACACGAGTAATGGCAAAACTGATAAAAAAAACCTTTTATAAAATATGTGAACATTTTAAAAATATGTGTGAACATGACATTAATATTTTCAAATACATTAAATACTTTTTTAATACATGGTAAACATGTTTTCATTACGTGGTGAACATTTTTATGTGGCGACCATTTTTTAGGTACAATATTAATATATTTTTAATGGATGATAGACTTTTTTGGAATACACGATGAGCATATTTTAATACAGAACGAATGTTTTGAAAATTAATGGAAGATGAATATTGCTTTTAGATATATTATGAACAACGCTAATACACGATGAGCAAATTTCTATATGCATACGCAAACATTTATCCAAATACATATTTTATAATGTGTACATTTTTTTAATGTAAGTGGACATTTTTCTTTTAAACACACACACACACACACACAAGTTCTACCCGAAAGAGTAGATAAAGATGAATGTATTAAAAAAAGCTGGAAGAGAAAAAAAATATAATAATGAGCTGTTTGCTTCGCTCTTTCATAGTGCAGTGCATTGCTAGTTGTTCCTTTTCTTTTTTATGAAGTGGTTGCTAGTTTTTTTTAAGGAAAACTCGCAAAGCTTTCAACCAGAAAACAATGTTTACAGGAATAAATATAGGATCATATGGCTGGCTAAACCAGACATGGTGGACAAGCCCTAGAACTAGAGCATGCTTTGTAAGGTTGTGAGCTTCAAAATTAAAGTTTCGGAGCTCAACAGTGAAAAAGGCAGGGATTGTTCCTTGATTTCAAGTATCCGCGGACATGACCGTACCTTTGTTGAAGGCATCAACGTCGCAGTTCTTACATTCCTTCCCGACTTTCTCCGGAGGAAACCCTAGATCCGGTCTTTCGGATCAGACGATGGCGGGCCCGACATCTGCGGCCACAAGCTACAACCCATTTATGTATACTGGAGTTTTCAGTTGAAATACATTAAGGATGAGGGGCTGACATTAACTTGAAAACATATTTGGTGGAATGGTGAGCCCAAGTATTTCCCAAACGTCAGGTCGCAGGTTCGATGCCCGTCCATTACGTCCTTATGTTATTTTTCTTACTAATTACTTACTGACAGGCAGGCCCACTAGTCATAGGGTCATATATAGTACTCGAGTAATTCTGTTTTGTAACTACAAGTAGGCCCTACGCCATGTCAGTGCCACGTCAGCCATACACGATGCCACGTTGACGCGCTTTACGTCTATGGATAGGATTAGCACTGTATTTGCACGTTCATGTCAAGTTTTAGAACCAGTTAGACGTATTTTTCAAGTTCAAGCACTAAAGTGAACATTAATAACAAGTTCAGGCACCATTGTTGTATTTACCTCTTAATCTAATCCTCATCAGATGGCAAATCAACTACCAAGCTTATGACCTTTTTCTATTATAAAAGAAAAAAAAACTTGAGACCTTTACAAAGGGAAAACACTTCTAAACTTATGTACACAGATGTTGCGTTCTTAACTTTGCAGCAAATGAAAAGAGTAGGCTTCTAATAAGGGTCGAATTCGCTTGAGAATCCACTACTAACCATCTCCTATTGGGACCCATCTCGTCCCTAACCCCTGTACATTATGCATGGGAAATTATCACTAGAGCATGCACGCTTCTGTCTGACTATCACGAATTGCTGCGACTTTGGGGCAATTGCTCACTAGTCACTACTTGTACACTTTGACCTTGCGATGAATCATTCGCCTCATGAATCCTGCGTCACCAATCAAATCAACATGATACTATCAGAGATGTAATTAGGCGTTACATCCACGGATCAACATAATTTGCACCTCACGTTCACGTACGTAGCATCTGGCTGCGGGGTGTGATCATGATTAGTTGCCTGCTGCAGCAGGAGATGCGCGTTGATGAAGAGCAGAAGCACGCAGTAGGAGTCGACGACGTCCCGCATGTCGCGTAGCCGGATCGCCATGCTCCTGCCGCTCCGGACGCGGCGCCAGAGCGTGCTCCGGTGGTAGGAGTCGACGAGGCCGGCCGCGTCTACGAGCGCCTGCACCACGGGGCCTCCCAGCTCCGAGCAGAGCAGCGCGGCGCCGCAGCCCATCGGCCACTTGAGCAGCGCGTGGAGCCTGCGGCAGCACCGCTCGAGCTTGGCGCACTCCCGCCTGCTCTGCGGGATGCGCATGATGCTCGCGCCCGCGGCGACGAGCATCACGGCGTGCAGGCCGGACATCTGCGCCAGGTTGGCCGCCTTCGCCAGGACGTCCCACAGCGCCGCCACCGTCCCCATCGTCCGTCCTGTCGATCGATCGCCCTGCTTGCACTCACACGGCCGTATGTCGCGCGCGTCTGTCTGGCCGGTCCAGTGAAAGAGTGGTACCAATTTATACCATTCTATGTACGATTCGCATCCGACAATGTCACACCATTCCATCAACGGTGTCGTACAAATGTTGTATAGAAATTGTGACATGTACAGTGCTCCATCAGTGTGGCCGCCCAGACGACCGGTTAAGGCTGGTCGTAATGGTAGTATCATACTTAGTATTATGCATGCCAACTAAGCAATTTTGATGATGTGTCATAGCATTGAATGAAGAGAGAGATGGTGGAGTATTATATCATGATACCGTATCATAATAAATGATATGCTACTTTATGTCATGCATGGCAATAAATAGAGTTCTACATGATACTAATATATGATACTATGCATTAGGGAGGTAGTATTATACACTAGTATCATATGCATGATACTACTATATGATATTCCCCATTACAACCAGCCTAACACATGGCATGTGATGGAAAAGTCGAGAAACGCGTTTAGAAGGTTATTGATTAGGACATCACACCTTTAGAGATTAATTTAATTTAATTAATAATTAAAGAAATGTGCAAACTTTTTGTATAGAAAAGGAATTGTGAGTGCGCTAGAGCCGAAGGCAACGAAAACAGTGTCCCTCCCAGAAGCTTTGGCTCAGGGCGATGTTGGCTTCGTCTCATATGGGAATCTGTTGCCCATCTATGATACTTCCTCCGTTCGAAATTACTTGTCTTAGATATGGATGTATCTAGAATTAAAATACGTGTAGATACATCCATTTCTGTGACAAGTAATTTCGAATGAAGGGAATACATCATTAAGGAAAATTGTTACTCTTTTCGATCCATATTAATTGTCGTCGATTTAGTATAAAGTTGTTAGCCCTAGAGTATATGATCTCGAGTGCTGTCATGTGGTCTACGTGGGAACTTCGAAGTGTTTTTTTTTAAACAACTCCGAAGTGACTTGTGCTTCGATGGATGCGCATTAGGTAATTTTGGCATCAGGTGGAGAAGATAATGAAGAGATGGCGTCCACTCTGCCCAAACAGCAATCTGTCCGCGCTAGATTTGAAAGGTCACCGGCGCCAAAAAACCCACCTGAACAAATAACAGGATCAACCAACGGCAAGGCATCAAAATTTAAAAACCCAAGATTCAATGGCCATTTTGCAGATGGATTGGGAGCAACTCCACCGCCAAAGCATGACGTCTGTGGGCTGTTGCGATCGATGTTCCATGCCACAGGGGCCGGAGGGCGTGTGTTGGTCACGAAACACATTGGCGTCCCTGCTCTTCCACGCGTTCTCAAAGAACGACCACGACGACGACCGCCGTCCGCAGGCAGTGTCTTGATTGCTGATTTTTTATTTAGACAAAGGCATGGATTGCTGATGTAATTGGATCTTAATGCTTGTTGTCAATGGAACGGAGTCAGCTTAGGGGCCTTTTGATCTACAATTGTAGTAGCATTAGCGGAAGCGATTAGGCATTATTGAAGATAGTGCGGCTCACGTGCTTGCTGGCTGGGGTTAGTTGTTGAGTGGAGTCGACGTTGACAAAGTAGGCTGGACACTCGAGAAAAGATGGGCCAAGGGGGACTACTCCCAGTCAGCACATACCAAGGGTGGTGTGTCATCCCCGCGACAAAGGGTGGCTCCTGAATATTAGATCGGCTCAGGTGTTTACCTCTTTTTGATTTTGGGGCCCGTCAACCAGCTTTATTATTTATTATTCTATGGTGAGAGTAATCTTGATCGTATCCTGCAATTTCAAAGATCCAATTTTCTATACTGGCATGGTCGGAGCGAGTGCCAAAGTGCGGAGTGTCACCGGTTGTTTTGCTCAGAAATCACATAATACCTGCCGCTGCTTTTAACACTGCACCCCCAACACTCAGGGGTGCACAACGTCGTCCACCGTAGCATGGCAAACTCAACAACCCGGGAATCGTCGTCAGTCGTAACCACCTGAGGACGACTACGATAGAAGAACCTTTACGGTGGAAGAAAAGAGAAGGTTTAACATGGATTGTTAGATTAGAGATGGATCGGATATCACAAATGAAAAATTCAAAAATTGCACCAACAAGCTTTAAAACTTAAATCAACAAGCTTCAACACTTGCACCGACAAGTTATTAAACTCGAAGACCAATTTGGGCCGTGAATCTTCAATCCGACGGACCAAACTGAATTTTTTTGGATTATTTCACCATAAGAGTTGATTCTATTAGCCGCTCCCCTTAGCCATCTTCTCTCATATCATTGGCCGGCGCGATACTCTTGCCAGGAGCCGGCCGGCCATGCGATTTGATCGAACGCTTGGTTTCCAGAACCCGCTCGGAATTTCAAGGTCGTTCCTCCGACCAATACGCACACTAAGTCGTTGTCTCCACAAGCAGCTCCATATGCACATTTCCGGGTGCTAATATATCTCGCCCGCAAAGAATACCTCTCGCTTAGTACGAGTTGTAACGAACTATCGCCCACATAAGCCTAGCTCCTGCTCCCAAGTGAGTCGGTTTGCCTAGGGCTCTACGCAAAGGGAGTCGTTCTATTGTATCACTTTGCCTTTTTTTTTTGTTAGTGTGAGCAGTTTTTTTTTCTGGGTAGTGCTAGCCTGCTAGGATGTGTATTTGCTTACACTAATTTTTTATTAACTTTTTTGTTCTTCCTTTCCATTTTTATTTTATTATTTCTTCTTCCTTCGTTTTTCTATTAGCTCTTTTCACACTTTTTGACACACTAAATAATTTTTAAATAAATTAACATATTTTTTATATTCGCAAACATATTTTGGTATATGTGAACAGTTATTTTACATACTGAAAAATTTCTACTAATGTGCGAACACTTCAAATGTACATAAAATTTATTTAAATCATGAAAAAAAATAAAATTACATGAGAACCTTTTTAATTATATATAGATATAATTATGAATTATACGGACACTTTTTATTTACACGGACATTTTAGTATATATGCATGAACATCGTATTGAAACATGTGAAAATTTCTTCAAAGGTGTGAACACCTTTAAAACTTACACACACATTTTTACATTAGATTGAACACTTTATAAACCTCCATGAGAAATTTTCCAAAAGGAGTGAACAATATTAATAAATACACAACTGTTTTCCAAATAGGTTCAATACATTTTGCAATTATGAAATGATTTTTTAAAATGCATGAATAATTCTTGGATTTTTTAAATAATAATAGCATTAAAATTATTAAAACTACGTGAATTTTTTAAAATAGGGGAACACATTTTAGAAACACATGAATATTTTATAAAGGTTTATTTTATCAGTTTTGCCACTAGTTGTGTCACATGACTCAATTTTGCCACTAGAAGTTTCAGTTACCTAAAAATGCCATCCTTTCATTAAGCTTGTGCTAAAAAATGCCACTCGACATCATTACCGTTTGGTCAAAGTCCATCGACTAAGGTGAAGTGACCAAAATCCCGTGGACCCAACTTGACTCCCCAATAACATGTGTGTGCTAGTAGTTAGTACACACATAATTAAATTAGAAGAAAAAATAACGACACACGAGGATTTGACCACCCATGCGTGAAGCTATTTTGCTTCTAATTTCATCCTTCGTGTACTGAAAACTAGTCCCACATGTTACAATGAGTTGTAGAGGAGACACAGACAAAATGGGGTCCGGGTGTATTTTGGTCACTTCACCCCGGTCAATGGCCTTTCACTGAACCACAGCGGTGCCGAGTGACATTTCTTAGCATACGTTTAATGAAAGAATGATATTTTTGATTAGTTGAAACTCCCAATGACAAAATTGAGTAGTGTGACACAATTAATGAAAAAATTGATAAAAAAACCTTTTATAAAATATGTGAACAATGAAAAAAAAATGTGTGAACACCTTTTGTATGACAAGACTATTTTTCAAATGGATGATTTTTTAATACACGATAATCATTTCTTACATGGCTACCATGTTTTAAGTACAATATTAAAATATTTTAATGCATGATAGACATTTTTAGAAATACACGATGAACATATTTTAATACAGAATGAATGTTTTGGAAATACAAGATGAATATTACTTTTAAATATATGATAAACATTTTGTAATACATGATGAGAAATGTTTTATATGCATACACTAGCCAAATACACATTTTGTACATCTTTTATGTAAGTGGACATTAAAAAAAGCACGCAAGTTTTACCCGAAAGAGTAGAGAAAACCGGAGATATTTAAAAAAAATCTGGGAGAGAAAAGAAAATATAATAATTGAGCCGTTTGCTTTGCTCATGTTTAGGGAAGTGCATTGCCAAAAAAAATCCTTTTAAGGAAGTGCATTGGTAGCTTTTTAAAGGCAAACTTGGAAAACATATTCAATCAAAAATAATGTTTATAGATAAAAAAGAATAGGACCATTTGGTTGGCTAAAACCGGACATGCCGACCAATCCCTAGAATGTTGTGAGCTTCAAAATTAAAGTTTCAAAGCTCATGGATGAAGCTACAGGAATAAAAATACAGGGAATGTACCTTGATTTCATTGCATCGTAGCTAGCTGCGGATCCCTTCTCAATATCGTCGATCCTCACCTTTTTGCAGACTAATGCAACGTGTATCCGCTTGCTGCATTTCCACCCTAAATCCGCTTGCTGCATTTCCACCCTCCACCCCAATGGCGCCGTCGGGCGACATCCAAGCCACGCC
This sequence comes from Triticum urartu, assembly GCF_003073215.2. Lineage (NCBI taxonomy): Eukaryota > Viridiplantae > Streptophyta > Magnoliopsida > Poales > Poaceae > Triticum > Triticum urartu. The sequence continues at coordinate 548,689,059 of NC_053027.1, forward strand.
GTCGGAGCAGCCGGCGCTCCAGGACGAGCTTCTCGAGGAAATCCTCCTCTGCCTAACCGCGGCCGCCGACCTCGCCCGCGCCTCGACGGCCTGCCCTACCCTGCGCCGCGTCATCACCGACCACTCCTTCCTCCGCCGCTTCCGCACCCTCCGGTATCTTTCTTTTATTTGTAATAATATATTTCATATACTTAGCATAAGAATTAGTTTTGAGCATATCAGTTAGTCGCATACGCAAAAAGATAGGTCTAATCATTTCAGCAAAGCGCTCAAAATCCTCATCATCCTTTTTCTTGGATGGTTTGAGAGGAAAAGGCATGGGTTTCTGAACCCAAGGCTCTCTTTCTTTACTATGTTTCTTAGCAACAAAATCTTTCTTATCATAACATTGATTCTTTGATTGTGGGTTATCAAGATCAACAGCAGGTTCAATTTCTATATCATTATCATTACTAGGTTGAGCATCATCATGAACATTATTATTAACATTATCATTAGTTTCAGGTTCATTACCAGATTGTGTTTCAGCATCAGAAATAGAAATATCATTTGGATTCTGAGGTGTTTCAACAATAGATCACTAGAAGCATGCAAAGTCCTATCATTTTTCTTTTTCTTCTTTTTAGAAGAACTAGGTACATCTATGTTATTTCTCTGAGAATCTTGCTCAATTCTCTTAGGATGGCCTTAAGGATACAAAGGTTCCTGGGTCATTCTACCAGTTCTAGTAGCCACTCTAACAACATTATCATTATTTTTACTATTCAATTCATTGAGCAAATCATTTTGAGCTTTAAGTACTTGTTCTACTTGAGTGGTAACCATCGAAGCATGTTTACTAATAAGTTTAAGTTCACCTTTAACATTAGTCATATAATCACCCAAGTGTCCAAGCATATTTGAATTGTATTTTAATTTTCTACCAAAATAAGCATTAAAATCTTCTTGCTTAGCCATAAATTTATCAAACTCATCTAAGTATGGGCTAGCAAACTTAACAAATGGAATTATAGCTTTATCATATCTATAGAGAGAATTTACCTTTACTACCTGTGTCGGGTTATCAAGACCATGAGTTTCTTCAATAGGTAAAGGATTTGGATTATATGTTTCTTCAACAGGCGGTAAATTAAGACCATGTATTTCTTCAATAGGAGGTAAATTCTTAACATCGTCAGCTTTAATACCTTTTTCTTTCATAAATTTCTTTGCCTCTTGCATATCTTCAGGACTGAGAAATAGAATACCCCTATTCTTCAGAGTTGGTTTAGGAATAGGCTCAGGAATTGGCTCCGGAGGTGTCCAATTGTTTTCATTTGTCAACATATTATTCAATAGAATTTCAGCTTCATCCGGTGTTCTTTCCCTGAAAACAGAACCAGCACAACTATCCAGGTAATCTCTGGAGGCATCAGTTAGTCCATTATAAAAGATATCAAGTATTTCATTTTTCTTAAGAGGATGATCAGGCCAAGCATTAAGTAATTGGAGAAGCCTCCCCCAAGCTTGTGGGAGACTCTCTTCTTCAATTTGCACAAAATTATATATATCCCTTAAAGCAGCTTGTTTCTTATGAGCAGGGAAATATTTCGCAAAGAAGTAATAAATCATATCTTGGGGACTACGCACACAACCAGGATCAAGAGAATTAAACCATATCTTAGCGTTACCCTTTAATGAGAACGGAAATATTTTAAGGATATAAAAGTAACGAGTTCTCTCATCTTTAGTAAACACGGTAGCTATATCATTCAATTTAGTAAGATGTGCCACAACAGTTTCAGATTCATAACCATGAAAAGGATCAGATTCAACCAAAGTAATTATATCAGGATCAACAGAGAATTCATAATCCTTATCAGTAACAAAGATAGGTGAAGTAGCAAAAGCAGGGTCGGGTTTCATTCTAGCATTTAGAGATTGCTTACTCCATTTAGCTAATAAATTTTTAAGTTCAATTCTATTTCTGCAAGCTAAAATAGCTAAAGAAGCATCTTGATCAAAAACATAACCCTTAGGAATAGCAAGTGGTTCTTCATCATCACTTTCATCAGTATCATCAGATTCAATATTTTCAATTTCTCTATCCCTAGCAGGTTGTTCATCAAGAAAAGCACTAAGTGGCATAGTAGTATCAGGCATAGAGGTAGTTTCATCATAAGTATCATGCATAGCAGAAGTGGCATCATCAATAACATGCGACATATCAGAACAAATAGCAGAAGCAGGTGTAGGTGTCGCAAACTTACTCAAAACAGAAGGTGAATCAAGTGCAGAGCTAGATGGCAGTTCCTTACCTCCCCTCGTAGTTGAGGGATAGATCTTGGTTTTTGGATCTCTCAAGTTCTTCATAATGATAAGCAGATATATATCCCAAGTGACTCAAAGAATAGAGCTATGCTCCCCGGCAACGGCGCCAGAAAATAGTCTTGATAACCCACAAGTATAGGGGATCGCAACAGTTTTCGAGGGTAGAGTATTCAACCCAAATTTATTGATTCGACACAAGGGGAGTCAAAGAATATTCTCAAGTATTAGCAGCTGAGTTGTCAATTCAACCACACCTAGAAACTTAATATCTGCAACAAAGTGTTTAGTAGCAAAGTAATATGATAGTGGTGATAACGGTAACAAAAGGTAATAGTAGTGAAAGCAATGTTTTTGGTATTTTGTAGTGATGATAGCAATAGCAACAGAAAAGTAAATAAGCGAAGAACAATATATGGAAAGCTCGTAGGCAATGGATCGGTGATGGAGAATTATGCCGGATGCGGTTCATCATGTAATAGTCATAACCTAGGGTCACACAGAACTAGCTCCAGTTCATTGATATAATGTAGGCATGTATTCCGAATATAGTCATACGTGCTTATGGAAAAGAACTTGCATGACATATTTTGTCCTACCCTCCCGTGGCAGCGGGGTCCTTACGGAAACTAAGGGATATTAAGGCCTCCTTTTATTAGAGAACCGGAACAAAGCATTAACATATAATGAATCCATGAACTCCTTAAACTACGTTCATCACCTGTAAGTATCCCGATTATTGTCACTTCGGGGTTAACGGATCATAACACATAATAGGTGACTATAGACTTGCAAGATAGGATCAAGAACACTCATATATTGATGAAAACATAATAGGTTCAGATCTGAAATCATGGCACTCGGGCCCTAGTGACAAGCATTAAGCATAACAAAGTCATAGCAACATCAATCTCAGAACATAGTGGACACCAGGGATCAAACCCTAACAAAACTAACTCGATTACATGATAGATCCCATCCAACCCATCACCGTCCAGCAAGCCTATGATGGAATTACTCACGCACGGCGGTGAGCATCATGAAATTGGTGATGGAGGATGGTTGGTGATGACGATGGCGACGGATTCCCCTCTTCGGAGCCCCGAACGGACTCCAGATCAGCCCTCCCGAGAGGTTTTAGGGCTTGGCGGCAGCTCCGTATCGTAAAACGCGATGATTTCTTCTCTTTGTTTTTTTCTCATCGAAACTCAATATATGGAGGTGGAGTTGGAGTCGGAGACGCAACAGGGGGCCCACGAGGTAGGGGGCGCGCCCCCCACCCTCGTGCCAAGACGGTGGGCCCCTTGGCCTTCATCTTTGGCAGGTATTTTTCTTATTTTCTGAAAAGTGTCTCCGTGAAGTTTCAGGTCATTCTGAGAACATTTGCTCCTGCACATAAATAACACCATGGTAGTTCTGCTGAAAACAGCGTCAGTCTAGGTTAGTTCCATTCAAATCATGCAAGTTAAAGTCTAAAACAAGGGCAAAAGTGTTTGGAAAAGTAGATACGTTGGAGACGTATCAATGAGCAGGAGGCACACGATATGGATCAAGGAAATGCAGGAGATGTTGATTTGGAGCAAGAGGAGTTGGAAAGAACTATGGAGCTTAAGAGGAGGAATAAAATACAGAGGTATAAGAAGCATAAGAAGAGTGTTGAGAGGGTGGAGGCAGTTAAAAGAAAACTTCCCGTTTTACTAACTGAAGATGACTCTGACTTGGAGCAAGATGACGATTTCATGGCTAGGATGGCTGAGATGAGGAGGCAGAGACAGGACCCATTTTTACACTTTGAAGGTGACACTGATGTTGAAGAACCTTATGAGCTAGAAGAAGAGGTAGTGCATGGGGAACATGGAGAGGATGAGGAGCATGGAGAGGATGAGGAAATTGAAGAGGAGGTGGTACCACAAGGGGAAAAGAGGAAGAAGTTGAAAGTAAGAAAGGGGCCAACTAGTAGATCACATGCAAGTTTGGAGCAAATATTTGAGGATATTTGGGTGCCATCATCTGATGAGGATCCAAATCCTGGTGATTTGAACAAGGAGGAGGATGATGGGGCAGTACCCCAAGCTTTTGTGCTTGGCAATAAGAGTAGGGCCAAAAAACCCAAACCAAGAATCTGGTATGCTGAGGATAGAGAGAGCCCAGAGATGCAGTTTGTAAAGAAGCTTTGTTTTGAAAGTGTTTACCAATTTAGAAGGGCACTTCTCACATTCCACATAGCTCAAAACAGAAACTATCAGTTTCATAGGAACTGCAATGACAGAATCATAGCTATTTGCATACATGAAGATTGCCCTTTTTTCATTTGCAGCTTCTGTGTTGGCAAATGAGAGAACATTTTGCATTAGAAAGGCACATTTTTTGCACACATGTCCAGCTGTAGCAGAGAACACCAAGGTGACTACCAAGTGGGTCACACATCAGGTGTTAGAAGCAATAAGAACAGACTTGAACACATCAATAACTACAATAATGCAAAATCTGAAGAGCAAGTATGGAGTTGAGATCAGCACTCATATGGCCTACAGTGCTAAGAACAAAGCAGTTGAGATGGTGCAAGGAGATCAGAGGGGTCAGTATACCAGGATCAGGGATTATTTGCAGGCTGTCTTGGACACAAATCCAGGTAGTAGGTGCATTGTCACTACTAAGTTCTTGAAGGAGCATCCAAGCAAAAATCCAAGGTTCCATGGCCTGTTCATCTGTTTGAATGCTTGCAAGGAATGATTTCTGAATGGATGTAGACCATTCATAGGTGATTAATTTACTCTGTTTAGTTTGCCTTGTTTGAATGCCTTGTTTCTGACTTGTGTTTGCAAGTGTGGATGGATGCTTCATCAAGCTGTCTACTGGCCAACAAATCCTGGCTGCCACATGAAGGGATGGGAATAATAACATATATCCCATTGCTTTTGCAGTTGTGGACAAAGAAGATACAAAAAGTTGGACTTGGTTTCTATCTGAACTAAAGATAGCAATTGGTGAGAATCAGGGAGATTTGGTTATTACACCATAATCTCTGATAGACAGAAGGTAATTCCCATGTTTAGTAGTATTTTATAATATACATTGCTTAGTTCATAATTTCATAGTTCACAATTGCATAGTACATAATTGCTTAATTAGTTGTTGGTCATATACATTGCTTAGTTGTGATTATGGTGATTTCTCCAAACAGGGCCTTCTTAAAGCTGCAAACAATGTATACCCCAACTGCCCACATAGATTCTGCCTTAGACACATCTATCAAAAATTTCAGACTGCTAGTTTTAGGGGGTCAGAATTAAAGAAGTACATGGATAAAGCTAGTTACTCTTATACTGAACATGATCATCTTGCTGCAATGGATGCTCTTAAAAATGAGTGCAAGGCTGCTTGGGCTTGGCTTAACAAAGTTCCTAGAGCTGCTTGGGCTAGATTTGCAATGGACTTCAATTGCAAAACTGACCTAGTTGTCAAAAATATTAGTGAGGTCTTTAACAAGATGATATTAGATGTGAGGGGCAAACCAATAAAGAGCATGATAGATGGAATCAGGACAAAGTTGATGGTTAGGTTCAATGGCAATAGGACTAAGCAATGAGAAAGAACAAGCATCAGGTTTGTACAAGCATCACAGATACACAACATTTTGTTTTCTAACACTTGAATGTATTAACTTGCTACAATTCTAACACTTGAATGTATTAACTTGGTAAAATTCTTATATGTAGTCTAGCAACACAGAGGAGGGTAGCACACAAGGAAGCAGGGCAGCTTCTTCAACAACTCCAGCACCAAGGGGATCAACAAGTGGAGCACCAAGGGCATCTTCTTCAACAACTCCAGCACCAAGGGCAGCTTCTTCAACAGCTCCAGCACCAAGGGCAGCTTCTTCAACTGCTCCAGCACCAAGGGCAGCTTCTTCAACTGTAGGTGCAGCAACAAGGGCAGCCAGCTCAACTGCTGCCAGGAGAGCTTCTTGGAACCCACCAAGACAGAGAAAGCAACCCAGCAGGCTGAAAGACTATTTCTATGCTTCTGGGAACTGATGTTGAACCTTCATGATGATGTGATCTAGCTAAACTAGTAATTGCTAAGATCTATTTTGGCAACAACTTATGGTACTGTAATCTGGCTGAACTTGTAATTGCTATGTTGTTGGATCTAGTTTCATGATGATGTGATATGGTACTGTAATCTATGAATCTATATGATGCACTATACTTAAGCCTCTCTATTTGTGTCAAGTTGGCTTGTTATTATGGCCATTACAATGTTCACTAGTTTAGGATAAACTAGTAATTGTTATATGATGCACTATTGTTGGATTGTTAATATGGCCCTAGGGTCAAGTCATCGATATGTCGACAAGATGAGGCTCAAGGTAAACCCTAGGGGCAAATCATCGATATATCGACAAGATGAGGCTCAGGTAAACCCTAGGGTCAAATCATCGATATGTCGACAAGACGAGGCTCAAGGTAAACCCTAGGGTCAAATCATAGATATATCGACAGGATGAGGCTCAGGTAAACCCTAGGGTCAAATCATCGATATGTCAACACGATGAGGCTCAAGGTAAACCCTAGGGTCAAATCATCGATATGTCGACAAGATGAGGCTCAAGGTAAACCCTAGGGTCAAATCATCGATATGTCAACAAGATGAGGCTCAAGGTAAACCCTAGGGTCAAATCATCGATATGTCGACGAGATGAGGCTCACGTAAACCCTAGGGTCAAATCATCGATATATCGACAAGATGAGGCTCAGGTAAACCCTAGGGTCAAATCATCGATATGTCGACAAGATGTGGCTCAAGGTAAACCCTAGGGTCAAATCATCGATATATCGACAAGATGAGGCTCAAGGTAAACCCTAGGCTCAAATCATCTATATGTCGACAAGATGAGGCTCAAGTAAACCCTAGGGTCAAATCATCGATATGTCCACAAGATGAGGCTCAAGGTACCCTAGGGTCAAATCATCGATATATTGACAAGATGAGGCTCAAGGTAAACCCTAGGGTCATTTCATCGATATGTCGACAAGATGAGGCTCAAGGTGTCACTATGGTTACCTTGTCCATATATCGATGAAATGACCCTCAAGGTTAATCCATGAATCTAGATGACAGAATTTACTAACTTAGCACATGCACCACCTTGGCTTGAGCACATATGATTCTACTAAGCACAAACACCACATAACAATCAAAGTGCACTCACATTCATAAAGGTTCATCAAGGTTGGATCCAACACCTGATCTCACAAAATACATACATAAAGGTTCAGAAATAGATACTAAAGTACTTAATAGATGATTATCATCTAGATTACAACACTGCTGGATCCAACACCATAGATCACAAATTCATCACTGAAGTACTTGGGTCACAAATTCATACTAAAGTACTGGATACAAGATTATCATCTACAAACGGATAGGCGATTATCATACTAGAAGGAACCCTACTCATCTAAGATGGCCTTCACACCCTGAAGCTTCAACTTTATCTTTTCCTCAGACTTTTGAAGCTCGGAAATTTGACACTTCAGCTTAAGACTCTCTTCTGTCAACCTCTCCTTCTCCTTCAAATGATTGAACTTCAAGTTCCTAATCACATTGGCTTGAGCACATGTCAGGTTCTTCAAAGTTTCATAGTTTTGCAGCATCTTCTTCTTCTCCTCCTCTGTCTTTGACAGCTCTGCCTTCAAGTTCCCCACTACAGTCTCAAGCTCAACAATCTTCACATCAACATATTCCTTCTGCTCCTTCTAATTGTTTAACTCCAGACCCCTCTGCTGCTAGGCATCCAAGAGAGAATTCACATCAGCATACAAACTTTCATAGTTCTCCTGTAGTTTCTTCTTCTCCTCCTCTTTCTTTCAAAGCTCTGCCTTCAAGTTGCAAACTACAGTTTCTAGCTCAGAAATCTTCACTTCAAGATATTGTTTCTGCTCCTTTTGATTGGTTAACTCCACACCCCTCTGCTGCTGGGCATCCAAAAGAGCATTCACATTAGCATACAAACTGTCATAGTTCTCCTGTAGTTTATTATTCTCTTCTGTCAGGTTGTGAATTGCAAAGGAACTCTCTAGATTGTCATTGGTCCTAGCTGACTTAATATCCTCATACATATCCCATAGCTTGGCCAATGCCTTATCCATTGAGTCTAGCCTTTCAAAATCAATCCATTGAACTACTCCACAGTTTATGCCTTCCTGTATTATAAACAATAAAAGAATAAATAATTGTCTAAGACCATCAAATCAACAGGTTCAGGTATCTAATATGTGCACTGTTAAAAAGACAAATAAACTAGTCACTAAGCACTGACAGGTTCCTTACCATACAACAGACAAATTAACAATGCCCACTAGTAAACAAGTCATTAAGCACCGACCATAATAAACAATGACTACCATCCACTAATGAGAACACATTCCAACACAGTGGCTAAAGCAAATTAAACAAAGACAAAGCACTTAACCAAGCTTAACAACTTGAAGGCAAAGCACTGACCACAATAAACAACTTGAAGGCAAATTAACAACTTGATAAACAAAGGAGTAAGCACTGACCACAATAAACAATGTGTACAATCCACTAATGACAAGGCATGTCAGAACAAGCTAAACAAAGACCAAGCTAAAAAAAATCTTAACAGCTTGATAAACAAAGCATTAAGCAAACAACTTCCTTTACACAGGATGTGAATCATACCTTCTTAGCACATCCAAGAAACCTCCTGCCTGTGTGCATCCCTTCAAATGCTACAAAATGCTCGGCCAGCTCACCGTGTTCACACAAGACATTCACATCTACGTTAGTGCCATTGAAATTCGGATCGTGCATCGTAGCTAGAAGCTGCGGGAGCAAGCAAAGAGAAGGCTATGTTCAGATCGAGCTCAGTGAAAAAATCCCCAATTCACTCACCCTAACCCTAGCTCTAGCTATCTAACCAACTGACCTTGATGATGCCATCACAGGAGGAGGAGATGTTCAAGACAGAATCCTCACTGGTCTCGTCGCTCCACGACACCATGGCATCAGGGAGCAGCAGAACGGCGATCGGTGGTGTGGCGGCGCCGGGGAGGAAGAACAGAGTGAGGAGAGGGCGAGGCAGAGGCGAGAGTGTGAGCAGAGAGCTGGATCGATCCAGTTTTTACCCACACGGCGGAGCAGTAGCGGCCGCCACGCCGTTGCCACTATAGCACTGTTAGACGGCGTGAGCTCGCGGCTGTGATGCCATGTAGACGAAACAGGGCCCCACCTGTCATAATAGAGGTTAAACTGCCCGAACAGACGGTTAGGTGTTTTCAGCAAATGATTAGGCGCGAAATCAGTGTTTTCTGGCACAAAAACGTAGAAGAGTCTTTTCTGCAACCCTAGGCTTCAATGTGGTGGTTTTCTGCAATTCAATCCCAGCAGCCTCTCACTTCACATGGGTGCGCTATTACGCGCACAAATGCTTCTGTTGGCATGTTTATCCATCCAACCGGCTGCTCATGCTCGACATGCGCACCATGGAGTTCTCTGCTGTCGACCTCCCAGCACATGTCCCTGGCCAAATGAACCCAATGATGGCCTTTGTAGAGGCAGAGGAAGGAAGGCTTGGGATGTTTGCTCTCGTGAGTTGAATTCATAATCACAGGTATTTCCTTCGCTATTCCAAGTTGCAAAAAGATGGAGATGGTGCAAACAAATGGCATCCGGTGGCGATAATCAACTTGCCCTTGGGTTACCGATATACGATCATGGATGTAGCTAGGGGATACTTACTCCTGCAAGGGATTCCAGAAAACCTGCATTCGGCCCCTTTGCCGGAAAGGCCAGATTTCGACTGTTTTTCACTGAATCTCCAGACATTCCAGCTTGAGTGGTTCTGTGCAAATAAGTACATGATTGGGGGTGCCCCTGTGTATGCTGGTTTCCCGCCATCCTTGACGCCACCAACTGTTTGAAGTGGTGAGTAAGCTTGTTCCCAGTCTTTGCTTGTATTTTGCATATGCCATATGGTAGGCCTTTGTGATATGATGAAGGTATTGGTTTCATGGTAGCATCCCTTGTCATGCTACTTATTTTAGCAAAGGGTCATTAGTGCAGATGTAGCCAAGTTATGTTCTGTCCATTATAATCCTCGTAGCGCCTGTTGGTGTTTAGGTTATCTTCTGATGGTCATATTATCTATACAATTAGATAGCTGTAAAACTCATGAAAGCAAGAGCCATTTGTTTCTCATGTGTGAACATGCGTGCATTCCATCATTTTGAGTGGGGAAAGCCAGCAAGTTATGGGCCTTATGGTAGGAGAAATGATTATTATCTTTGCAGCAAATTGATCATAGGGCTATGTTTAAATATATGTGTGAGCTTTTGTCGCACGAGGCATTTGTAGATAAAAAAATGATACCAACCAGGACTAGCCCTCGGTGGCATTATTTTATATAGAAGGAACAACCTGAGTACCAGGGGTTGAGTTGAGACTCGAACCTTGGTGGGCTAGCTGCGCATTCGCAGCCGTAGCCAACGGAGTGGCGCCCTGTTCTCATTTGTAGTTAGATTTCCTGATCATATGAGTGATGCGGCATGTTGTACAGTTAGGGACAAAAAAATACTTATTTCCATCAGTATATTCACTACCGAAATCGCGCCCTAGTTAGATTTCTTGATCATATGAGTGATGTGGCATGTTGTACAGTTAGGGCCGTCGGCATAGTCCTGATTGGCCGTCGGGATAGGCCTATGCCGACGACCCCCGACGGCATAGGGCCGTCGGCGTAGCCAGGAAGGCCGTCGGCATAGGTCCTATCCCGACGATGTCCGTACAACTATGCCGACGGCCCTGGCCGTCAGCAACGTTATCGCCTAACGGCGGTCGCCGTCAAGTGCTGACCAACGCCTGCTCGCCACGTGGCACGTCTATGCCGACGGCTAGCCGTCGGCATAGACGTGCCACGTGGCGAACAAGCGTCACCCCTGGGGCAGGCCTATGCCGACGGCATAGATTCAAACTAAGCCGATGGCTAGGCCGTCGGCATAGGCCTGCCACATGTCAGCCACTGGGAGCTTACGCCAACTCTATGCCGACGGCCTAGCCGTCGGCATAGTTTCTGTCTGTTTTTTTTTCTTTTTTCTGTTTTGTTTTAGCTCAATTCATTTGAATATATACAGCATCACACAAGAAATATATGCATCACATAACAGCTGGCCCAACATCATCACACAACAAATTCATCATCACACATCATAAGAAGCATCACAAAGCATAAACATATAAGTATCATCACCACCAAGCATATAAGAATCTCACAAACAACAATAAGAAACATCACATGCATATAAGTATCATCACCAAGGTTTTAGATCCCAAGTGCACATTTTTTCTTGAGGGGCACCGGAATTCGCGATTACCATGGTAACCGCGAAATACCGGAAAAAATTTGGACGGGATTTGAAATTAAATTTTGAATTCAAATTTTTTGAAGTCAATATAGATAGGGGATTAACTTCACAATTATCATGTACCTGGTCCTGGCGTAGTGGGTGTTCAAGCCGAACTGCCACCTTGCTGAAAGGTCGCGAGTTCGACCCCTTGCCACTGCAACAAATTTCTAGCTTTTTTAACTTTTGCATATCAAAAACAAATTAAAAAGCGTGGGTCAAGATTCGAACCCATGACACGCTGTTGAGGAAAGGCAGGCGTTGCCACTAGGCCGCGACCACTTATGTTAATATAGAAGAGATGGCGTATATTTAACTACACTCTGAGCGTTTGAATTCAAAATATTCAAAAATTTCGAGATTTTTTGCCCGGTATGAGTGTTTCTCGAGGGGGGCTATAAACGCGGTAACCGGGCGACATCGTGAAATTTCGTTCGGTTACCAAAACAGTGATCATCACCACCAAGACCGCCACAATGTGACCCAAAGGCTTAAGCGCCAGGATGTCGAGCACCGCGGAGGTCGTCCCCGCCAAGACCGCCGAAGCCCAGGTCGTCACTGCTAGTGGTAGCGCTACCGCCAAGACCGCCTCCACCTCCGCCTCCGCCTCCGTGGATCGGAGTGGTCGGGGTCCGTGACTCGGGAGTGCTGCGAAGACCACCGCCAACGCTTGATCCACCGGTTCCCTGGATGTTGAAAAGACATATTAACGGGATATATGACTGTGTTGAAAGGCATGATATGCTTTGAGTGAATAGATTGGGGATGAACTAACTGTTGGGGAACGTAGCAGAATTTTAAAATTTTCTACGCATCACCAAGATCAATCTATGGAGTCATCTAGCAACGAGGGAGAGAGGAGTGCATCTACATACCCTTATAGATCGCGCGCGAAAGCGTTCAAGAGAACGGGGTTGATGGAGTCGTACTCGTCGTGATCCAAATCACCGATGACCAAGTGCCGAACGGACAGCACCTCCGCGTTCAACACACGTACGGTTAGGAAGACGTCTCCTCCTTCTTGATCCAGCAAGGGGGAAGGAGAGGTTGATGAAGATCCAGCAGCACGACGGCGTGGTGGTGGATGCAGCAGGATCCCGGCAGGGCTTCACCAAGCGCAAGCAGGGAGGAGAGGTGTTACGGAGGGAGAGGGAGGCGCCAATAGCAAGGGTGCGGCTGCCCTCCCTCCCCCCTCTTTATATAGGGGCCTTGGGGGCGCCGGACCTAGGAGATGGATCTCCAAGGGGGGGGGGGCGGCCAAGGGGTGGCTTCCCCCCCAAGCCAAGTGGGGGGCGCCCCCACCCCTAGGGTTTCCCAACCCTAGGCGCAGGGGAGGCCCAAGAGGGGGCGCACCAGCCCACTAGGGGCTGGTTCCCCTCCCAATTCAGCCCATGGGGCCCTCCGGGATAGGTGGCCCCACCCGGTGGACCCCCGGGACCCTTCCGGTGGTCCCGGTACAATACCGGCGACCCTCGAAACTTTCCCGATGGCCGAAACTGGACTTCCTATATATAAATCTTTACCTCTGGACCATTCCGGAACTCCTCATGACGTCCGGGATCTCATCCGGGACTCCGAACAACTTTCGGGTTACTGCATACTAATATCTCTACAACCCTAGCGTCACCGAACCTTAAGTGTGTAGACCCTACGGGTTCGGGAGACATGCAGACATGACCGAGACGCCTCTCTGGTCAATAACCAACAGCGGGATCTGGATACCCATGTTGGCTCCCACATGCTCCACGATGATCTCATCGGGTGAACCACGATATCGAGGATTCAATCAATCCATATACAATTCCCTTTGTCAATCGGTACGTTACTTGCCCGAGACTCGATCGTCGGTATCCCAATACCTCATTCAATCTCGTTACCGGCAAGTCACTTTACTCGTGCCGTAATGCATGATCCCGTGATCAACCACTTGGTCACATTGAGCTCATTATGATGATGTATTACCGAGTGGGCCCAGATACCTCTCCGCTTACACGGAGTGACAAATCCCAGTCTCGATTCGTGCCAACCCAACAGACACTTTCGGAGATACCTGTAATGCACCTTTATAGTCACCCAGTTACGTTGTGACGTTTGATACACCCAAAGCATTCCTACGGTATCCGGGAGTTGCACAATCTCATGGTCTAAGGAAATGATACTTGACATTAGAAAAGCTTTAGCATACGAACTATACGATCTTTGTGCTAGGCTTAGGATTAGGTCTTGTCCATCACATCATTCTCCTAATGATGTGATCCCGTTATCAACGACATCCAATGTCCATGGTCAGGAAACCGTAACCATCTATTGATCAACGAGCTAGTCAACTAGAGGCTTTCACTAGGGACATGGTGTTGTCTATGTATCCACACATGTATCTGAGTTTCCTATCAATACAATTATAGCATGGATAATAAATGATTATCATGAACAAGGAAATATAATAATAACCAATTTATTATTGCCTCTAGGGCATATTTCCAACAGTCTCCCACTTGCACTAGAGTCAATATAGTTCACATCGCCATGTGATTAACACTCACAGGTCACATCGCCATGTGACTAACACCCAAGAGTTTACTAGAGTCAGTAGTCTAGTTCACATCACTATGTGATTAACACTCAATGAGTTCTAGGTTTGATCATGTTGCTTGTGAGAGAGGTTTTAGTCAACGGGTCTGAACCTTTCAGATCCGTGTGTGCTTTACAAATCTCTATGTCATCTCCTAGATGTAGCTACCACGTTCTATTTGGAGCTTATTCCAAATAACTGTTCTACTTGGAGCTATTCTAAATTGTTGCTCTATTATATGCATCCGGTATCTCTACTCAGAGCTATCCGGATAGGTGTTAAGCTTGCATCGACGTAACCCTTTACGACGAACTCTTTTACCACCTCCATAATCGAGAAAAATTCCTTAGTCCACTAGTTACTAAGGATAACTTTGACCGCTGTACTGTGATCCATTCTTGGATCACTCTTGTACCCCTTGACTGACTCATGGCAAGGCACACTTCAGGTGCGGTACACATCATAGCATACTGTAGAGCCTATGTCTTAAGCATAGGGGACGACCTTCGTCCTTTCTCTCTATTCTGCCGTGGTCGAGCTTTAAGTCTTAACTTCATACCTTACAACTCAGGCAAGAACTCCTTCTTTGACTGATCCATCTTGAACACCTTCAAGATCATGTCAAGGTATGTGCTCATTTGAAAGTACCATTAAGCGTTTTGATCTATCCTTATAGATCTTGATGCTCAATGCTCAAGTAGCTTAATCCAGGTTTTCCATTGAAAACACCTTCCAAATAACCCTATATGCTTTCCAGAAATTCTACATCATTTCTGATCAACAATATGTCAACAACATATACTCATCAGAAATTCTATAGTGCTCCCACTCACTTCTTTGGAAATACAAGTTTCTCATAAACTTTGTATACACCCAAAATCTTTGATCATCATCAAAGCATACATTCCAACTCCGAGATGCTTACTCCAGTCCTTAGAAGGATTGCTAGAGCTTTGCATACCTATCAGCATCTTTTAGGATTGACAAAACCTTTCGGTTTGTATCACATACAACCTTTCCTCAAAAACCGTCGAGGAAACAATGTTTTGACATCCTATCTGCAAGATTTCATAAATAATGCAGTAATCGCTAATATAATTCCAACAGACTCTTAGCATCGCTACGAGTGAGAAAGTCTCATCGTAGTCAACTCTTTGAACTTGTCGGAAAACATCTTAACGACAAGTCGAGCTTTCTTAATGGTGACATTTACCATCATTGTCCGTCTTCCTTTTAAAATCCATCTGTACTCAACAGCCTTATAACCATCAAGTAGTTCTTCCAAAGTCTACACTTTGTTTTCATGTATGGATCCTCTCTCGAATTATATGGCCTCGAGCCATTTATCGGAATCCGGGCCCACCATCGCTTCTCCATAGCTTGTAGGCTCATTGTTGTCTAGCAACATGACTTTCAAGACAGGATTACGTACCACTCTGAAGTAGTACGCATCCTTGTCATCCTACGAGGTTTGGGAGTGACTTGATCCGAAGTTTCATGATCACCATCATAAGCTTCCACTTCAATTGGTGTAGGTGCCACAGGAACAACTTCCTGTGCCCTGCCACACACTAGTTGAAGAGACGGTTCAATAACCTCATCAAGTCTCCACCATCCTCCCACTCCATTCTTTTGAGAGAAACTTTTCCTCGAGAAAGGACCCGATTCTAGAAACAATCCCTTATTGCTTTCGGATCTGAGACAGGAGGTATGCCCAACTGTTTTGGGTGTCCTATGAAGATGCATTTATCCGCTTTGGGTTCGAGCTTATCAGCCTGAAACTTTTTCACATAAGCGTCGCAGCCCCAAACTTTTAAGAAATGACAGCTTAGGTTTCTCTAAACCATAGTTCATACGGTGTCATCTCATCGGAATTACGTGGTGCCCCTTTTAAAGTGAATGTGGTTGTCTCTAATGCCTAACCCATAAACTATCGTGGTAATTTGATAAGAGACATCATGGTATGCATCATATCCAATAGGGTGCAGTTATGATGTTCGGACACACCATCACACTATGGTGTTCCAGCCTGTATTAGTTGTGAAACGATTTCCACAATGTCTTAATTCTGTGCCAAACTCGTAATTCAGATATTCATCTCTATGATCATATCATAGATATTTTTATCCTCTTATCACGACGATCTTCCAACTTCACACTGAAATTACTTGAACCTTTCAATAATTCAGGCTCGTGATTCATCAAGTAAATATACTCAACATCTACTCAAATCATCTGTGAAGTAAGAACATAACGATATCCACTACATGCCTCAGCACTCATTGGATTGCACACATCAAAATGTATTACTTCCAACAAGTTGCTTTCTAGTTCCATTTTACTGAAAACGAGGCTTTCAGTCATCTTGCCCATGTGGTATGATTTGCATGTCTCAAGTGATTCAAAATCAAGCGAGTACAAAACGGTCCATTTGCATGGAGTTTCTTCATGCATATACACCAATAGACATGGTTCGCATGTCTCAAACTTTTCAAAAATGAGTGAGTCCAAAGGTCCATCAACATGGAGCTTCTTCATGCGTTTTATACCGATATGACTTACGTGGCTGTGCCACAAGTAGGTGGTACTATCATTACTATCTTTTGGCATGAACATGTGTATCACTACGATCGAGATTCAGTAAACCATTCATTTTAGGCGTAAGACCATTGAGGGTATTATTCAAATAAACAGAGTAACCATTATTCTCCTTAAATGAATAACCGTATTGCGATAGACATAATCCAATCATGTCTATGCTCAACGCAAACACCAATCTCGATGGTAGAGGGAGCGTGCGATGCTTGATCATATCAACATTGGAAATACTTCCAACACATATCGTCAGCTCACCTTTAGCTAGTCTCCATTTATTCCGTAGCTTTTATTTCGAGTTACTAACACTTAGCAACCGAACCGGTATCTAATACCCTGGTGCTACTAGGAGTACTAGTAAAGTACACATTAACATAATACATCCAATATACTTCTATTGACCTTGCCAGCCTTCTTATCTACCAAGTATCTAGGGTAATTCTGCTCCAGTGGCTGTTCCCCTTATTACAGAAGCACTCAGTCTCGGGTTTGGGTTCAACCTTGGGTTTCTTCACTAGAGCAGCAGCTGATTTGCCGTTTCATGAAGTATCCCTTCTTGCCCTTGCCCTTCTTGAAACTAGTGGTTTCACCAACCATCAACAATTGATGCTCCTTCTTGATTTCTACTTTTGCGGTGTCAAACATCGCGAATATCTCAAGGATCATCATATATGTCCTCGATATATTATAGTTCATCACGAAGCTCTAGCAGCTTGGTGGTAATGACTTCGGAGAACCATCACTATCTCATCTGGAAGATCAACTCCCACTTGATTCAAATGATTGTTGTACTCAGACAATCTGAGCACAAGCTCAACAATTGAGCTTTTCTCCTTAGTATGTAGGCTAGAAGAACCGTCTAACTGAACTATCATGTAGTTATCAAAACGTGTATGTCAGATGTTCGCAACATCCACAGACAACGTTCGAGGTTCAGCACACTGAGCGGTGCATTAAGGACATCAGCCTTCTATGAAGCAATGAGGACAATCCTCAGTTTACGGACCTAGTCCGCATAATTGCTACTATCAACTTTCAACTAATTTTTCTCTAGGAACATATCTAAACAGTAGAACTGAAACGTGAGCTACGACATAATTTGCAAAATCCTTTTTGACTATGTTCAGGATAATTAAGTTCATCTTATGAACTCCCACTTAGATTGACATCCCTCTAGTCATCTAAGTGATTACATGATCCGAGTGAGCTAGGCCGTGTCCGATCAACACGTGAGACGGACTAGTCAACGTCGGTGAACATCATCATGTTGATCGTATCTTCTATACGACTCATGCTCGACCTTTCGGTCTCTGTGTTCCGAGGCCATGTCTTCACATGCTAGGCTCGTCAAGTTAACCCTAAGTGTTTTTGCATGTGTAAAACTTCTTACACCCGTTGTATGTGAACGAAAGGATCTATCACACCCGATTAACACGTGATGCTTCGAAGCGACGAACTGTAGCAACGGTGCACAGTTAGGGGAGAACACTTCTTGAAATTTTAATGAGGGATCATCTTATTTACTACCGTCATACTAAGTAAACAAGATGCATAACATGATAAACATCATATGCAATCAATTAGTGACATGATATGGCCAATATCATGTAGCTCCTTTGATCTCCATCTTGGGGCTCCATGATCATCTATTACAAGAACATGATCAATCTCATACATCACATATATCATTCATCACATCCTTTTGGCCATATCACATCACATAGCATACCCTTGCAAAAACAAGTTAGACGTCCTCTAATTGTTGTTTGCATGTTTTACGTGGCTGCTATGGGTTTCTAGCAAGAACGTTTCTTACCTACGCAAAAACCACAACGTGATATGCCAATTGCTATTTACCCTTCATAAGGACCCTTTTCATCGAATCCGATCCGACTAAAGTAGGAGAGACAGACACCCGCTAGCCACCTTATGCAACTAGTGCATGTTTGTCGGTGGAACCGGTCTCACGTAAGAGTACGTGTAAGGTTGGTCCGGGCCGCTTCATCCCACGATGCCGCCGAATCAAGATAAGACTAGTAACGGCAAGCATATTGAACAAAATCAACGCCCACAACTACTTTGTGTTCTACTCGTGCATAGAATCTACGCAATAGACCTAGCTCATGATGCCACTGTTGTAGAACGTAGCAGAAATTCAAAATTTTCCTACGTATCACCAAGATCTATCTATGGAGAAACCAGCAACGAGGGGAAGGAGAGTGCATCTACATACCCTTGTAGATCGCTAAGCGGAAGCGTTCAAGTGAACGGGGTTGATGGAGTCGTACTCGTCGTGATTCAAATCACCGATGATCCTAGCGCCGAACGGACGGCACCTCCGCGTTCAACACACGTACAGCCCGGTGACGTCTCCCATGCCTTGATCCAGCAAGGAGAGAGGGAGAGGTTGATGGAGATCCAGCAGCACGACGGCGTGGTGGAAGTAGCGGGATTCCAACAGGGCTTCGCTAAGCGCTGCGGGAGGAGGGAGATGTGTCACGGGAGGGAGAGGGAGGCGCCAAGGCTTAGATTGGTTTGCTCCTCCTTTTCCCCACTATATATAGGGCCAAGGGAGAGGGGGAGGCGCAGCCCTTGCCCCTTCCTCCAAGGAAGGGTGCGGCCAAGGGTGGGGAGGAGTCCATCCTCCCCAAGGCACCTCGGAGGTGCCTTCCCCCTTTTAGGACTCTCCCCTTTTTCCCATCTCTTGGCGCATGGGCCTCTTGGGGCTGGTGCCCTTGGCCCATATAGGCCAAGGCACACCCCTACAGCCCATGCCCCGGGGCAGGTGGCCCCACCCGGTGGGCCCCCGGGACCCTTCCGGTCGGTGACAATACCGATGACCCCGAAACTTGTCCCGATGGCCGAAATAGCACTTCCTATATATAATTCTTTACCTCCGGACCATTCCGGAACTCCTCGTGACGTCCGGGATCTCATCGGGACTCCGAACCAACTTTCGGGTTACCGCATACTAATATCTCTATAACCCTAGTGTCACCGAACCTTTAGTGTGTAGACCCTACGGGTTCGGGAGACATGCAGACATGACCGAGACGTTCTCCAGTCAATAACCAACAGCGGGATCTGGATACCCATGATGGCTCCCACATGTTCCACGATGATCTCATCGGATGAACCACGATGTCAAGGACTTAATCAATCCCGTATACAATTCCCTTTGTCTAGCGGTATGTTACTTGCCCGAGATTCGATCGTCGGAATCCAATACCTAGTTCAATCTCGTTACCGGCAAGTCTCTTTACTCGTTCCGTAACACATCATCCCGTGATCAACTCCTTGGTCACATTGCGCATATGATGATGTCCTACCGAGTGGGCCCAGAGATACCTCTCCTTACACGGAGTGACAAATCCCAGTCTCGATTCGTGCCAACCCAACAGACACTTTCGGAGATACCTGTAATGCACCTTTATAGTCACCCAGTTACGTTGTGACGTTTGATACACCCAAAGCATTCCTACGGTATCCGGGAGTTGCACAATCTCATGGTCTAAGGAAATGATACTTGACATTAGAAAAGCTTTAGCATACGAACTACACGATCTTTGTGCTAGGCTTAGGATTGGGTCTTGTCCATCACATCATTCTCCTAATGATGTGATCCCGTTATCAACGACATTCAATGTCCATGGTCTGGAAACCGAATCATCTATTGATCAACGAGCTAGTCAACTAGAGGCTTACGAGGGACATGGTGTTGTCTATGTATCCACACATGTTATCTAGTTTCCTATCAATACAATTATAGCATGGATAATAAACGATTATCATGAACAAGGAAATATAATAATAACTAATTTATTATTGCCTCTAGGGCATATTTCCAACAGTCTCCCACTTGCACTAGAGTCAATAATCCAGTTCACATCGCCATGTGATTAACACTCACAGGTCACATCGCCATGTGACTAACACCCAAGAGTTTACTAGAGTCAGTAGTCTAGTTCACATCACTATGTGATTAACACTCAATGAGTTCTAGGTTTGATCATGTTGCTTGTGAGAGAGGTTTTAGTCAACGGGTCTGAACCTTTCAGATCCGTGTGTGCTTTACAAATCTCTATGTCATCTCCTAGATGTAGCTACCACGTTCTATTTGGAGCTTATTCCAAATAACTGTTCTACGTTTGATACACCCAAAGCACTCCTACGGTATCCGGGAGTTACACGATCTCATGGTCAAAGGAAAAGATACTTGACATTGGAAAAGCTCTAGCAAACGAACTACACGATCTTTGTGCTATGCTTAGGATTGGGTCTTGTCCATCACATCATTCTCCTAATGATGTGATCCCGTTATCAATGACATCCAATGTCCATAGCCAGGAAATCATGACTATCTGTTGATCAACGAGCTAGTCAACTAGAGGCTTACTAGGGACATATTATGGTCTATGTATTCACACGTGTATTACGATTTCCGGATAATACAGTTATAGCATGAATAAAGACAATTATCATGAACAAAGAAATATAATAATAATACTTTTATTATTGCCTCTAGGGCATATTTCCAACAATACCTAGATCTATTCTTGCTTGTTATGCCTAGCTAGGGGCGTTAAACGATAGCGCTTGTTGGGAGGCAACCCAATTTTATTTTTATTCCTTGATTTTTGCTCCTGTTTAGTAATAAATAATTTATCTTGCCTCTGTTTTGGTTGTGTTTTTTGTGTTTAATTAGTGTTTGTGCCAAGTAAAACCGTTGGGAAGACTTGGGGAAAGTCTTGTTGAACTTGCTGTAAAAAACAGAAACTTTAGCGCTCACGAGAACTGCTGTCATTTTTATTTGGAAAGTGATATTTAGTTAATTCTTTTTGCAGATAATTAATAGATAAATTCCTCACGACCAGAAATTTATTTTAGAATTTTCGGGGTTCCAGATCTTGCGCTAGCTACAGATTACTACAGACTGTTCTGTTTTTGATAGATTCTGTTTTTCGTGTGTTGTTTGCTTATTTTGATGAATCTATGGCTAGTAAAATAGTTTATAAACCATAGAGAAGTTGGAATACAGTAGGTTTAACACCAATATAAATAAATAATTAGTTCATTACATTACCTTGAAGTGGTCTTTTGTTTTCTTTCGCTAACGGAGCTCACGAGATTTTCTACTTTAAGTTTTGTGTTGTGAAGTTTTCATGCTTTGTGTAAAGATTTGATGGATTATGGAACAAGGAGTGGCAAGAGCCTAAGCTTGGGGATGCCCATGGCACCCCCAAGATAATCTAAGGACACCTAAAAGCCAAAGCTTGGGGATGCCCCAGAAGGCATCCCCTCTTTCGTCTACTTCTATCGGTAACTTTACTTGGAGCTATATTTTTATTCACCACATGATATGTGTTTTACTTGGAGCGTCTTTTATGATTTGAGTCTTTACTTGTTAGTCTACCACTATCATCCTTGCTGTACACACCTTTTGAGAGAGCCATACATGATTTGGAATTTGTTAGAATACTCTATGTGCTTCACTTATATCTTTTGAGCTTTATAGTTTTGCTCTAGTGCTTCACTTATATCTTTTAGAGCACGATGGTGGATTCGTATTATAGAAACTATTGGTCTCTCATGCTTCACTTAGATTATTTTGAGAGTTTTAATAGCACGGTAATTTGCTTAAAATCCTAATATGCTTGGTATGCAAGATTAATAATAAAACTTTCTTATGAGTGTGTTAAAAACTAAGAAAAGTTTGATGCTTGATGATTGTTTTGAGATATGGAGGTAATAATATCAAAGTCATGCTAGTTGAGTAGTTGTGAAATTGAGAAATACTTGTGTTGAAGTTTGCAAGTCCCGTAGCATGCACGTATGGTAAACGTTATGCAACAAATTTGAAACATGAGGTGTTATTTGATTGTCTTCCTTATGAGTGGCGGTCGGGGACGAGCGATGGTCTTTTCCTACCAATCTATCCACCTAGGAGCATGCGCATAGTGCCGAGGTTTTTGATGACTTGTAGATTTTTGCAGTAAGTATGTGAGTTCTTTATGACTAATGTTGAGTCCATGGATTATACGCACTCTCACCCTTCCATCCTTGCTAGCCTCTTCGGTACCGTGCATTGCCCTTTCTCACATTGAGAGTTGGCGCAAACTTCGCCGGTGCATCCAAACCCTGTGATATGATGCGCTCTTTCACACATAAACCTCCTTATATCTTCCTCAAAATAGCCACCATACCTACCTATTATGGCATTTCCATAGCCATTCCGAGATATATTGCCATGCAACTTTCCATCATTGCGTTCATCATGACACATTCATCATTGTCATATTGCTTAGCATGATCATGTAGTTGACATAGTATTTGTGGCAAAGCCACCGTTCATAATTCTTTCATACATGTCACTCTTGGTTCATTGCATATCCCGGTACAACGCTGGAGGCATTCATATAGAGTCATCTTTGTTCTAGTATCGAGTTGTAATCATTGAGTTGTAAATAAATAGAAGTGTGATGATCATCATTATTAGAGCATTGTACCAAGTGAGGAATAAAAAAAGAGAAAGGCCATAAAAAAAGAGAAGGCCCCAAAAAAAGAGAAAGGCCATAAAAAAAGAAAAGGCCCAAAAAATGAGAGAAAAAGAGAGAAGGGACAATGTTACTATCCTTTTACCACACTTGTGCTTCAAAGTAGCACCATGATCTTCATAGTGGAGAGTCTCTCATGTTATCACTTTCACATACTACTGGGAATTTTTCATTATAGAACTTGGCTTGTATATTCCAACAATGGGCCTCCTCAAGTGCCCTAGGTCTCCGTGAGCAAGCAAGTTGGATGCACACCCACTAGTTTCTTTTGTTGAGCTTTCATACATTTATAGCTCTAGTGCATCCGTTGCATGGCAATCCCTACTCTTTGCATTAACATCAATCGGTGGGCATCTCCATAGCCCATTGATTAGCCTCATTGATGTGAGACTTTCTCCTTTTTTTCTTCTCCACATAACCCCCCTCATTATATTCTATTCCACCCATAGTGCTATGTCCATGGCTCGCGCTCATATATTGCGTGAAAGTTTATAGGTTTGAGATTACTAAAGTATGAAACAATTGCTTGGCTTGTCATCGGGATTGTGCATGATGAGAGCATTCTTGTGTGACGAAAATGAAACATGACTAAACTATATGATTTTGTAGGGATGAACTTTCTTTGGCCATGTTATTTTGAGAAGACATAATTGCTTAGTTAGTATGCTTGAAGTATTATCATTTTTATGTCAATATGAACTTTTGTCTTGAATCTTTCGGATCTGAATATTCATACCACAATTAAGAAGAATTACATTAAAATTATGCCAAGTAGCACTCCGCATAAAAAATTCTGTTTTTATCATTTACCTACTCGAGGACGAGCAGGAATTAAGCTTGGGGATGCTTAATTGCTCCATGCTAAATTATCTACTGTTTTGGACCATATTCTGAAAAGGAAGAAATTTTAATTTTATTGTTCTCGCCTTTGCCTTGGATTCTCTTCTTTTGCATGGGATATAAATAAGGAATTCCAGACATCTCATAAACAAAAAGCAGTCTAAACAAAAAAGGATTTCCAAAATAGATCATAGATAATTCTAGCAATTGCCAATAAATCGAGGCTTTTTACCAACTTGATGGTAAGAAATCCCTGGACCTAGAAATTCATTTCGTACAATTGAACCTTTTCAAACTGTTTCTTTTTGAGAACCAAAAAAACTTGTGCCAAAATAACGGATGCGAAGAAGAACAAAAGGCCTTGGACACGTAATGGATCCTGAAGCACGATTTCTGCGTCCCCCTGACCAAAACCTCCCACATTAGGATTGCTTGTTAATGGTTGATCAAGCTTGATGGATTCCCCCTCTGAAACAAGAAGTTCTGGTCCGGGAGGTATAATGTATTATCCACTTTTATATTATTTTTAGGACTAACCTATTAACCGGAGGCCCAACCTAGAATTGTTGTTTTTGCCTATTTCAGTGTTTCGGAGAAACAGAATATCAAACGGAGTCCAAACGGAATGAAACCTTCGGAAACGTGATTTTCTCATCAGATAAGACCCAGGAGACTTGGACCCTCCGTCAAGAAAGCCACGAGAAGGCCACGAGGGTGGAGGGCGCGCCCCAGGGGGGCGTGCCCCCCTGCCTCGTGGGCCCCTTGAAGCTCCACCGACGTACTCCTTCCTCCTATATATACCTACGTACCCGCAAACGATCGGGAATGGAGCCAAAAACCTAATTCCACCGCTGCAACTTTCTGTATCCACGAGATCCCATCTTGGGGCCTGTTCCGGAGCTCCGCCGGAAGGGGAATCGATCACGGAGGGCTTCTACATCATCATCCAAGCCCCTCCGATGAAGTGTGAGTAGTTTACTTCAGACCTACGGGTCCATAGTTAGTAGCTAGATGGCTTCTTCTCTCTTTTTGGATCTCAATACAATGTTCTCCCCCTCTCTCGTGGATATCTATTCGATGTAATCTTCTTTTTGCGGTGTGTTTGTTGAGACCGATGAATTGTGGGTTTATGATCAAGTCTATCTATGAATAATATTTGAATCTTTTCTGAATTCTTTTATGTATGATTGGTTATCTTTGCAAGTCTCTTCGAATTATCCGTTTGGTTTGGCCTACTAGATTGGTTGTTCTTGCCATGGGAGAAGTGCTTAGCTTTGGGTTCGATCTTGCGGTGTCCTTTCCCAGTGATAGAAGGGGCAGCAAGGCACGTATTGTATTGTTGCCATCGAGGATAACAAGATGGGTTTTTTATCATATTGCATGAAACTATCCCTCTACATCATGTCATCTTGCTTAAGGCGTTACTCTGTTTTTAACTTAATACTCTAGATGCATGCTGGATAGTGGTCGACGAGTGGAGTAATAGTAGTAGATGCAGGCAGGAGTCGGTCTACTTGTCACGGACGTGATGCCTATATACATGATCATACCTAGATAACCTCATAACTATGCTCAATTCTATCAATTGCTCAACAGTAATTTGTTCACCCACCGTAGAATATCTATGCTCTTGAGAGAAGACACTAGTGAAACCTATGGCCCCCGGGTCTATTCTCATCATATCAATCTCCATTACTTTATTTTACTTGTTTTGCTTTTACTTTTCACTTTGCATCTTTATACCAAAAATACCAAAAATATTATCTCTATCAGATCTCACTCTCGTAAGTGACCATGAAGGGATTGACAACCCCTAAGCGTTGGTTGCGAGTTGCTACCGTTTTGTGCAGGTACGAGGGACTTGTGCGTGACCTCCTACTGGATTGATACCTTGGTTCTCAAAAACTGAGGGAAATACTTATGCTACTGTGCTGCATCACCCCCTCCTCTTCGGGGAAAACCAACGCTAGCTCGAGACGTAGCAATGGCGCCAAGTCATCACAACTCACCACAATCTACAAGGTTATGACCATCCATATTGGTCGTTAACAACTAGAAATAAGGCAGTGGGCCAGCACTGTTTGCTTTATGATCATTTCGTGTAAGGAAATTACGACCTTTCTGACCAAAATGATCGCAATGGTTTAGAGTTTGGAACCCCCCGAACAGCTTTTGACCAATTGGTCTGAAATGGTCATAGATCTATGACCAATTCTTTCAGGGTCACTGACAGAAGGTCACTAGTTAACATATTTCTTGTAGTGGGAGAAGGACCCCAAGGCCACGAGGGAGAAGGAGAAGCACAACCGTAACTGGACAGGAGGTCCCAGGCGACCCCGTGCGCACGGGCCCCCGAGACCCCGTGCCCACGGGCTACACAGGGCGCTACGGATGTAGCACCCCGTGCGCACGGGCCCGACCTACCCCATGCACACGGGCTCTACAGGATGGGCGGCCGAGATTGCATCTTCAACTCCCCCTCCGCCTCCACTTCGTCCCTCACCTCCAGCCACCTATATATTTCGTACCTAGACCATTTGTTAGGGGAAGCTAAGAATAGGTCTAGATATTGGAGCTTAGCTCATGTACCTCCCCTTGTGGGATTCCTCTTGAGAGAGAGAAGACTCCATTGGAGTACAAGACCTCCACTGGAGAAGATCCCTAGTGGATAAAGCCCCCATCTAGGGAAGGATCTATCTAGATCATCAAGCCCTCATCTCCTTCATAGGATTTGGGATGAACTCTACCATGTATCTTGTTTCCCTTTGATTGTTCATGTACCTTGTGGATCTTGTGTGTTTGTTGGTCTAGTGGATGTGTGATTGGACTTGTTCTTGAATGTTCCTCCTGTTTTCCCTCTTTGTGTTCATCTCGTTCTTGGGGATTCCCCCCTACAATTCGTGAAAGATCTCCACTTAGCGTTCCACCCTACAACAGCCTTTACGACAGAGTCTCCCATCTCCGACCGCAGCAGCGCGGCCCCGCAGCCCGTCGGCCACTGCAGCATCGCGCGGAGCCTGCGACTGCACCGCTCGAGCTTAGCGCACTTCCGCCTGCTGTGCGGGATGCGCACGAGGCTCATGCCCGCGGCGACCAGCATGACGGCGTGCAGCCCCGACATCTGCGCTAGGTTGGCCGCCTTCGCCAGCACGTCCCACAACACCGGCGCTGACCCCATCGCCCTTCCTGTCGACTGATTGATCACCCAGTAGCTACCTTAGCTTAGCTTCTTTTGCTCCGTCGAATGGCGTGCCCCTGCACAGGATTTATATAGATGTTGCACCCGCACCCGCACCGACGACCGGTTGGCGCCCAGGAGACTTGATAAAAGCATTTGCTATAGTAACCCCGCAACACACTTTGCCGTCGTGGCAGCCGGGGTAGCAATTCTATTCTACTACTTTCTTCACACCGATCATCATACAACCGTAGTGGGCAGACCCCGTCTCCATTATGGAATCCTCTTTTGTGCACAGTGATCGGCAGCAATGGTGTGATATGACCGCAGCAATCGTGGCCGTAAAGGTAAACATTCCCTCTCAGCACATGAGAATGGTGTCTTTCATTGTGCTGTGAACAGTAGCACCCTGCCGTGCTGTGCTGTGAACAGTAGCACCCTGACGTGCCTTTTGCATGGTAGAAAGGGACCAGGGTGGAGGGTGGTGTCATCTTCCTGGGGCGCTATTTCCTGCTCGATTGTGGACATGAATAGGTCGGCTCGAGTGAGGCGTTATCTTGCTCATCAAGAGTGGGGCGCTATTCCTTCCTCGTAAGAGTGACCCGAAAAAGGAGTGTTGCGGATACAAAGAGGTCATGATAGTCGCCGCCGCTCTTTGACTCGCATACAAAATATTCAGAGACATACTAGGATCGTCGACAATTCTACTGTGTAATCGCATAAGCCAACCGTTGCCATCACGTCTTTATCCTCCCTTTTAACACTCCCTGCCTTGCTCCTTCTCTGCTAATTCTCTTGTGGGTCCATATAGTGAATATACCCTTCCCCCTATTCTCGGCCAGTAGCCGTCGCACGACCGATTAAAACATCCGACATCATCTTAATCTAGAGAACGCCGCTAAGAGCATCTACAGCCAGCAGCGAAGCCAGCCTCAGGGATCTGTGGGGCCAGTGGTATTTTTGTTGATTATTTTCTTCACAATGAACAGTAATGATACAGTGTTTTGTAGCTGTCCCCACAGCTTACACCTAGCTTCGGCACTGTCTACAGCCAGGTGCCTCAAACTTCCCTCAAACGCTTAGACGGACGGTCCAGTCACTGACCGGTCAAAAAAATGCAACCCCGACGGATGCCTCAAACGGGCCTCAAACGTTCGGATTGATCGGTACCTTTTATATCCAGCCCAAATGTAGGGCGGATATGAAGGCCCGAGCGTGACCAGGCGCGTCGTAAGACCCAACAGCCCTACCCCACCATAAATTACACCAAATCCATCCCCAAGCTACCGATTTCATTCGCTCTTTCCTCTCTTCTTCCTCCTCTACGTCGGACGTCTCGTAACTCCGCCGCCACCCTTGCTCCTCCGCTATTCCGAGCCTCAGCGTCGCCAACATAGGCACAGCGCGGTACGCCCGACAACTTTCGGGTTGCACCTTGCCCTTGATGTGTTCGACACATGTCCAACTAGGGTTTTTGTGATTTATTTGTAGGAAAAACGGTGGATTCGGATGCTTTGTCCTCCTCCTTGACAGCTGAGGGAATGGTGAAGGAGGGACCCATTGACGGGCCAAGGACACATGGAAATCCGGCTCCCGTGCGACCCACGCCCAGTTGATTTCTATATCATCGTCCTCCTCCTCCTTGACAATGGAGGGAACGATGGATGAGGAGGGACTTGTTGACACGCGACGAGGATTTGTGGCTCCTAAGCGAGCACGCAGTGATGACATATCTCCACACTGCTACAGATCAGAGTTGTGTCACAGCGGAGCGGCGACACCTCACAGTGATACCAACCGAGGTACCACATCATGCGCCTACGACCGAGCTCCTCCTACATCATCTTTCCTTTTTGTCATGGTGGTCCGGTGGCTAGCGTGTTGGGAGGGGAGAGTGAAGGGGGATGCGGTTAAAAACCCGTGGAGTAGGGGTGGAGCCAACGAATTGCCAAAGCCTGGGCATGCAGTAAGCTAAAATTAAGCCTAGTCTATCAAACACCAAAAGTATCATATAATTGGATAAATGTCATGTGCATTATATACACTAATGTTTCATAGATCATAGAAGTAAATAAAAACATGAGATAAAATACCAATTAACTTGCTCAAAACTAACCACACAACCAAATCTTTTGACGTCTCCATGACAAAAACCCAATCTCTCATGCTCATCTTTGTGCACACATGAGAATCTACAAGAAACAACACATGAACAAATTATATAATTTCCATTGAAATTACACACATTAGTGGGAATAAATCATATCAATAATGTGCTAACTGAACCTAGATGAAAGAACATGCGGTGCCCTCATGTTTGGTTTTGGTAATTGATGACAATCTCTATGGACTAATGTTTGCATTGAGTTATATTTGAAGGATTTGCCCATAGGTTTTTCTTGAAGTCCATTTATTGGTTTCAAGGAGTTTATGAGTCGACCAAGGTGCCATTCAAGGAATTACCTAAAGATTGGTCTTGTGAGAGGTTGATCAAGACTAAGTCAAAGAGTGAATCAAGTTGATCAACCCACAAAGCGTAAAAGATGTACCGAGAGGGATCAAGTGATCCCATGGTATGGTAAGCATTGTCAATTATGCTTTGTATACTAACCCATGGTCTTCGTGAGAGTTCTTTGTGGGGTTAGTGTTGGGGAACGTAGCATAAATTCAAAATTTTCCTATGTGTCACCAAGATCAATCTATGGAGTCATCTAGCAACGAGGGAGGAGTGGATCTACATACCCTTGTAGATCGCGCGCGGAAGCATTCAAGAGAACGGGGTTGATGGAGTCGTACTCGTCGTTATCCAAATCACCGATGATCCTAGCGCCGAACGGACGGCACCTCCGCGTTCAACACACGTACGGAGCAGCGACGTCTCCTCCTTCTTGATCCAGCAAGGGGGAGGAGAGGTTGATGGAGATCCAGCAGCACGACGGCGTGGTGGTGGAAGTAGCGGGATTCCAACAGGGCTTCGCCAAGCGCTGCGGGAGGAGGGAGATGTGTCATGGGAGGGAGAGGGAGGCGCCAGGGCTTAGGTTGGGCTACCCTCCCTTCCCCCCACTATATATAGGGCCAAGGGAGAGGGGGAGGCGCAGCCTTGGCCCTTCCTCCAAGGAAGGGTGCGGCCAGGGAGGAGTCCCTCCTCCCCAAGGCACCTCGGAGGTGCCTTCCCCCTTTAGGACTCTTCCTTTTCCTCTTCTCTTGGCGCATGGGCCTCTTGGGGCTGGTGCCCTTGGCCCATATAGGCCAAGGCGCACCCCCTACAGCCCATGTGGCCCCCCGGGGCAGGTGGCCCCACCCGGTGGACCCCCGGGACCCTTCCGGTGGTCCCGGTACAATGCCGGTGACCCCGAAACTTGTCCCGATGGCCGAAATAGCACTTCCTATATATAATTCTTTACCTCCGGACCATTCCGGAACTCCTCGTGACGTCCGGGATCTCATCCGGGACTCCGAACAACTTTCGGGTTACCGCATACTAATATCTCTATAACCCTAGCGTCACCGAACCTTAAGTGTGTAGACCCTACGGGTTCGGGAGACATGCAGACATGACCGAGATGACTCTCCGATCAATAACCAACAGCGGGATCTGGATACCCATGTTGGCTCCCACATGTTCCACAATGATCTCATCGGATGAACCACGATGTCAAGGACTTAATCAATCCCGTATACAATTCCCTTTGTCTATTGGTACGATACTTGCCCGAGATTCGATCGTCGGTATCCCGATACCTTGTTCAATCTCGTTACCGGCAAGTCTCTTTACTCGTTTCGTAACACATCATCCCGTGATCAACTCCTTGACGTCTCCATGACAAAAACCCAATCTCTCATGCTCATCTTTGTGCACACATGAGAATCTACAAGAAACAACACATTAACAAATTATATAATTTCCATTGAAATTACACACATTAGTGGGAATAAATCATATCAATAATGTGCTAACTGAACCTAGATGAAAGAACATGCGGTGCCCTCATGTTTGGTTTTGGTAATTGATGACAATCTCTATGGACTAATGTTTGCATTGAGTTATATTTGAAGGATTTGCCCATAGGTTTTTCTTGAAGTCCATTTATTGGTTTCAAGGAGTTTATGAGTCGACCAAGGTGCCATTCAAGGAATTACCTAAAGATTGGTCTTGTGAGAGGTTGATCAAGACTAAGTCAAAGAGTGAATCAAGTTGATCAACCCACAAAGCGTAAAAGATGTACCGAGAGGGATCAAGTGATCCCATGGTATGGTAAGCATTGTCAATTATGCTTTGTATACTAACCCATGGTCTTCGTGAGAGTTCTTTGTGGGTTTAGTGTTGGGGAACGTAGCATAAATTCAAAATTTTCCTACGTGTCACCAAGATCAATCTATGGAGTCATCTAGCAACGAGGGAGGAGTGGATCTACATACCCTTGTAGATCGCGCGCGGAAGCATTCAAGAGAACGGGGTTGATGGAGTCGTACTCGTCGTTATCCAAATCACCGATGATCCTAGCGCCGAACGGACGGCACCTCCGCGTTCAACACACGTACGGAGCAGCGACGTCTCCTCCTTCTTGATCCAGCAAGGGGGAGGGAGAGGTTGATGGAGATCCAGCAGCACGACGGCGTGGTGGTGGAAGTAGCGGGATTCCAACAGGGCTTCGCCAAGCGCTGCGGGAGGAGGGAGATGTGTCATGGGAGGGAGAGGGAGGCGCCAGGGCTTAGGTGGTTGCCCTCCCTTCCCCCCACTATATATAGGTCCAAGGAGAGGGGGGGCGCAGCCTTGGCCCTGTCTTGTCCATCACATCATTCTCCTAATGATGTGATCCCGTTATCAATGACATCCAATGTCCATGGTCAGGAAACCGTAACCATCTATTGATCAACGAGCTAGTCAACTAGAGGCTTACTAGGGACATGGTGTTGTCTATGTATCCACACATGTATCTGAGTTTCCTATCAATACAATTCTAGCATGGATAATAAAAGATTATCATGAACAAGGAAATATAACAATAACCAATTTATTATTGCCTCTAGGGCATATTTCCAACAGTCTCCCACTTGCACTAGAGTCAATAATCTAGTTCACATCGTCATGTGATTAACACTCACAGGTCACATCGCCATGTGACCAACATCCAAAGAGTTTACTAGTGTCACTAAACTAGTTCCCATCATCATGTGATTAAGACTCAATGATTTCTGGGTTTGATCATGTTTTGCTTGTGAGAGAGGTTTTAGTCAACGGGTCTGCAACATTCAGATCCGTATGTACTTCGCAAATTTCTTATGTCATCTTGTAGATGCAACTACTATGCTACATTTGGAGCTATTCCAAATAACTGTTCTACTATACGAATCCAGTTTACTACTCAGAATAATCTGGATTAGTGTCAAAGTTTGCATCGGCGTAACCCTTTACGACGAACTCTTTTACCACCTCCATAATCGAGAAAATTCCTTATTCCTCTAAGGATAATTTAGACCGCTATCTGGTGATCTACTCCTAGATTACCTTTGTACCCTCTTGTCAGATATGTGGCAAGGCACACATCAGGTACGGTACACAGCATAGCATACTGTAGGGCCTATGTCTTAAGCATAGGGGACGACCTTCGTCCTTTCTCTCTATTCTGCCGTGGTCGAGCGTTAAGTCTTAACTTCATACCTTACAACTCAGGCAAGAACTCCTTCTTTGAATGATCCATCTTGAACACCTTCAAGATCATGTCAAGGTATGTGCTCATTTGAAAGTACCATTAAGCGTTTTGATCTATCCTTATAGATCTTGATGCTCAATGCTCAAGTAGCTTAATCCAGGCTTTCCATTGAAAAACACTTTCCAAATAACCCTATATGCTTTCCAGAAATTCTACATCATTTCCGATCCTTAATATGTCAACAACATATACTCATCAGAAATTCTATAGTGCTCCCACTCACTTCTTTGGAAATACAAGTTTCTCATAAACTTTGTGTACACCCAAAATCTTTGATCATCATCAAAGCATACATTCCAACTCCGAGATGCTTACTCCAGTCCTTAGAAGGATTGCTGGAGCTTTGCATACTTATTAGCATCTTTCACGATTGACAAAACCTTCCGGGTGTATCACATACAACCTTTCCTCAAGAAAATCGTCGAGGAAACAATGTTTTGACATCCTATCTGCAAGATTTCATAAATAATGCAGTAATCACTAATATAATTCCAACAGACTCTTAGCATCGCTACGAGTGAGAAAGTCTCACCGTAGTCAACTCCTTGAACTTGTCGGAAACTTCTTAACGACAAGTCGAGCTTTCTTAATGGTGACATTTACCATCATTGTCCGTCTTCCTTTTAAAATCCATCTGCACTCAACAGCCTTACGACCATCGAGTTGTTCTGCCAAAGTCTATACTTTGTTTTCATATATGGATCCTCTCTCGGATTTTATGGCCTCGAGCCATTTATCGGAATCCGGGCCCACCATTGCTTCTCCATAGCTCGTAGGTTCATTGTCGTCTAGCAACATGACTTCCAAGACAGGATTACGTACCACTCTGAAGTAGTACGCATCCTTGTCATCCCACGAGGCTTGTTAGTGACTTGATCTGAAGTTTCATGATCACTATCATAAGCTTCCACTT
The DNA here is from genome assembly GCF_003073215.2 of Triticum urartu. Taxonomy (NCBI): domain Eukaryota; kingdom Viridiplantae; phylum Streptophyta; class Magnoliopsida; order Poales; family Poaceae; genus Triticum; species Triticum urartu. The sequence goes on from NC_053027.1 coordinate 548,723,166, forward strand.
CAATTGGTGTAGACGCCACAGGAACAACTCCCTGTGCCCTGCCACACACTAGTTGAAGAGACGGTTCAATAACCTCATCAAGTCTCCACCATCCTCCCACTCAATTCTTTCGAGAGAAACTTTTCCTCGAGAAAGGACCCGATTCTAGAAACAATCCTTTATTGCTTTCGGATCTGAGACAGGAGGTATACCCAACTGTTTTGGGTGTCCTATGAAGATGTATTTATCCGCTTTGGGTTCGAGCTTATCAGCCTGAAACTTTTTCACATAAGCGTCACAGCCCCAAACTTTTAAGAAATGACAGCTTAGGTTTCTCTAAACCATAGTTCATACGGTGTCATATCATCAGAATTACGTGGTGCCCTATTTAAAGTGAATGTGGTTGTCTCTAATGCCTAACCCATAAACTATCGTGGTAATTCGATAAGAAACATCATGGTATGCATCATATCCAATAGGGTGCAGTTATGATGTTCGGACACACCATCACACTATGGTGTTCCAGGCTGTATTAGTTGTGAAACAATTTCCACAATGTCTTAATTCTGTGCCAAACTCGTAATTCAGATATTCATCTCTATGATCATATCATAGATCTTTTATCCTCTTGTCACGACGATCTTTCAACTTCACACTGAAATTACTTGAACCATTCAATAATTCAGACTCGTGATTCATCAAGTAAATATACTCAACATCTACTCAAATCATCTGTGAAGAACATAATGATATCCACTACATGCCTCAGCACTCATTGGACTGCACACATCAAAATGTATTACTTCCAGCAAGTTGCTTTCTAGTTCCATTTAACTAAAAACGAGGCTTTCAGTCATCTTGCCCATGTGGTATGATTTGCATGTCTCAAGTGATTCAAAATCAAGTGAGTCCAAACGGTCCATTTGCATGGAGTTTCTTCATGCATATACACCAATAGACATGGTTCGCATGTCTAAAACTTTTCAAAAATGAGCGAGTCCAAAGATCCATCAACATGGAGCCTCTTCATGCGTTTTATACCGATATGACTTAAGTGGCAGTGCCACAAGTAGGTCGTACTATCATTACTATCTTATATCTTTTGGCATGAACATGTGTATCACTATGATCAAGATTCAATGAACCATTCATTTTAGGTGCAAGACCATTGAAGATGTTATTCAAATAAACAGAGTAACCATTATTCTCCTTAAATGAATAACCGTATTGCGATAGACATAATCCAATCATGTCTATGCTCAACGCAAACACCAATCCCGATGGTAGAGGGAGCGTACGATATTTGATCAACCTTGGAAATACTTCCAACACATATCGTCATCTCACCTTTAGCCAGTCTCCGTTTTATTCCGTAGCCTTTTGTTTCGAGTTACTAACACTTAGCAACCGAACCGGTATCTAATACCCTGGTGCTACTAGGAGTACTAGTAAAGTACACATCAACACAATGTATATCCAATATACTTCTATCGACCGTGCCAGCCTTCTCATCTACCAAGTATCTAGGGTAATTCTGCTTCAGTGGCTGTTCCCCTTATTACAGAAGCACTCAGTCTCGGGTTTGGGTTCAACCTTGGGTTTCTTCACTAGAGCAGCAGCTGATTTGCCGTTTCATGAAGCATCCCTTTTGCCCTTGCCCTTCTTGAAACTAGTGGTTTCACCAACCATCAACAATTGATGCTCCTTCTTGATCTCTACTTTTGTGGTGTCAAACATCGCGAATATCTCAAGGATCATCATATATGTCCCTGATATATTATAGTTCATCACGAAGCTCAAGCAGCTTGGTGGTAATGACTTCATAGAACCATCACTGTCTCATCTGGAAGATTAACTCCCACTCGATTCAAGCGATTGTAGTACTCAGACAATCTGAGCACATGCTCAACGATTGAGCTTTTCTCCCTTAGTTTGCAGGCTTAAGAAACTTGTCAGAGGTCTCATACCTCTTGACGTGGGCATTAGTCTGAAATCCCAATTTCAGTCTTTGGAACATCTCATATGTTCTGTGACGTTTCAAAACTGTCTTTGGTGCCACAATTTTAAACCGTTAGCATCACACACTGAACTATCACGTAGTTATCAAAACGTGTATGTTAGATGTTCGCAACATCCACAGACAACGTTCGAGGTTCAGCACACTGAGCGGTGCATTAAGGACATAAGCCTTCTATGAAGCAATGAGGACAATCCTCAGTTTACGGACCTAGTCCGCATAATTGCTACTATCAACTTTCAACTAAATTTTCTCTAGGAACATAACTAAACAGTAGAACTAAAGCGCGAGCTACGACATAATTTGCAAAATCCTTTTGACTATGTTCAGGCTAAACAAGTTCATCTTATGAACTCCCACTCAGATAGACATCCCTCTAGTCATCTAAGTGATTACATGATCCGAGTCAACTAGGCCGTGTCCGATCATCACGTGAGACGGACTAGTCAACATCGGTGAACATCTTCATGTTGATCGTATCTTCTATACGACTCATGCTCGACCTTTCGGTCTTCTGTGTTCCGAGGCCATGTCTGTACATGCTAGGCTCGTCAAGTCAACCTAAGTGTTTGCATGTGTAAATCTGTCTTACACCCGTTGTATGTGAACGTTGGAATCTATCACACCCGATCATCACGTGGTGCTTAGAAACGAACGAACTGTCGCAATGGTGCACAGTTAGGGGGGACACTTTCTTGAAATTTTAGTGAGGGATCATCTTATTTACTACCGTAGTTCTAAGTAAACAAGATGTATAAACATGATAAACATCACATGCAATCAAATAATAGTGGCATGATATGGCCAATATCATATAGCTCCTTTGATCTCCATCTTGGGGCTCCATGATCATCTTGTCACCGGCATGACACCATGATCTCCATCATCATGATCTCTATCATCGTGTCTTCATGAAGTTGTCTCGTCAACTATTACTTCTACTACTATAGCTAACGGTTAGCAATAAAGTAAAGTAATTACATGACGTTTATGTTGACACGCAGGTCATAAATAAATTAAGACAACTCCTATGGCTCCTGCCGGTTGTCATACTCATCGACATGCAAGTCGTGATTCCTATTACAAGAACATGATCAATCTCATACATCACATATATCATTCATCACATCCTTTGGCCATATCACATCACATAGCATACCCTGCAAAAACAAGTTAGACGTCCTCTAATTGTTGTTTGCATGTTTTACGTGGCTGCTATGGGTTTCTAGCAAGAACGTTTCTTACCTACGCAAAACCACAACGTGATATGTCAATTGCTATTTACCCTTCATAAGGACCCTTTTCATCGAATCCGATCCGACTAAAGTGGGAGAGACAGACACCCCAGCCACCTTATGCAACTAGTGCATGTCAGTCGGTGGAACCGTCTCACGTAAGCGTACGTGTAAGGTCGGTCCGGGCCGCTTCATCCCACGATGCCGCCGAATCAAGATAAGACTAGTAACGGCAAGCATATTGAACAAAATCAACGCCCACAACTACTTTGTGTTCTACTCGTGCATAGAAACTACGCATAGACCTAGCTCATGATGCCACTGTTGGGGAACGTAGCATAAATTCAAAATTTTCCTACGTGTCACCAAGATCTATCTATGGAGTCATCTAGCAACGAGGGAGGAGTGGATCTACATACCCTTGTAGATCGCGCGCGGAAGCGTTCAAGAGAACGGGGTTGATGGAGTCGTACTCGTCGTGATCCAAATCACCGATGATCCTAGCGCCGAACGGACGGCACCTCCGCGTTCAACACACGTACGCGAGCAGCGACGTCTCCTCCTTCTTGATCCAGCAAGGGGGGAGGAGAGGTTGATGGAGATCCAGCAGCACGACGGCGTGGTGGTGGAAGTAGCGGGATTCCAACAGGGCTTCGCCAAGCGCTGCGAGAGGAGGGAGATGTGATGGGAGAGAGGGAGGCGCAGGGCTTAGGTGTTGCTGCCCTCCCTTCCCCCACTATATATAGGGCCAAGGGAGAGGGGGGCGCAGCCTTGGCCCTTCCTCCAAGGAAGGGTGCGGCCAGGGAGGAGTCCCTCCTCCCCAAGGCACCTCGGAGGTGCCTTCCCCCTTTAGGACTCTTCCTTTCCCTCTTCTCTTGGCGCATGGGCCTCTTGGGGCTGGTGCCCTTGGCCCATATAGGCCAAGGCGCACCCCCTACATCCCATGTGGCCCCCGGGCAGGTGGCCCCACCCGGTGGACCCCCGGGACCCTTCCGGTGGTCCCGGTACAATACCGGTGACCCCGAAACTTGTCCCGATGGCCGAAATAGCACTTCCTATATATAATTCTTTACCCCGACCATTCCGGAACTCCTCGTGACGTCCGGGATCTCATCCGGGACTCCGAACAACTTTCGGGTTACCGCATACTAATATCTCTATAACCCTAGCGTCACCGAACCTTAAGTGTGTAGACCCTACGGGTTCGGGAGACATGCAGACATGACCGAGACTGACTCTCCGGTCAATAACCAACAGCGGGATCTGGATACCCATGTTGGCTCCCACATGTTCCACGATGATCTCATCGGATGAACCACGATGTCAAGGACTTAATCAATCCCGTATACAATTCCCTTTGTCTATCGGTACGATACTTGCCCGAGATTCGATCGTCGGTATCCCGATACCTTGTTCAATCTCGTTACCGGCAAGTCTCTTTACTCGTTCCGTAACACATCATCCCGTGATCAACTCCTTGGTCACATTGTGCACATTATGATGATGTCCTACCGAGTGGGCCCAGAGATACCTCTCCATTTACACGGAGTGACAAATCCCAGTCTCGATTCGTGCCAACCCAACAGACACTTTCGGAGATACCTGTAGTGTATCCTTTATAATCACCCAGTTACGTTGTGACGTTTGATACACCCAAAGCATTCCTACGGTATCCGGGAGTTGCACAATCTCATGGTCTAAGGAAATGATACTTGACATTAGAAAAGCTTTAGCATACGAACTACACGATCTTGTGCTATGCTTAGGATTGGGTCTTGTCCATCACATCATTCTCCTAATGATGTGATCCCGTTATCAATGACATCCAATGTCCATGGTAAGGAAACCGTAACCATCTATTGATCAACGAGCTAGTCAACTAGAGGCTTACTAGGGACATGGTGTTGTCTATGTATCCACACATGTATCTGAGTTTCCTATCAATACAATTCTAGCATGGATAATAAACGATTATCATGAACAAGGAAATATAATAATAACCAATTTATTATTGCCTTTAGGGCATATTTCCAACAGTTAGGTTGCGATGTGCAAGTTCAAGTGGAGCATCATGAAGAGATCAAATGCTTGAAGCTTGCTGTCCATTGTGGTAACAATGGATTCATGAAGATGTGCGGAAGAGTGGCTCACCCATAATGGAGTATGGGGAGCAATCAACTAGTCTTCATCGAGCCAACGCAATCAAGAAAGGTGGTCCAACTTGAGGGAGTCAAGATCGTCATCATCTAGCTCAAGTGGACCATGTGCAAGCCAAAGGTTTGCCCTTGATAGGTTTTATATTTTTCCGGTCTCATGGTGGTAGTTGGGAGACCAGGTTATAGGATCGATTGCCATACTATCAAGGGGGGCTCTCGATGAGTAGCTTGATCGTATCGTTCGTAGAGATCTCAAACCTTTGCATCCTTGCATCTTCTTTATTGGTTCTTGTTTGGTTCGCTTTGTGAGTCTTAGAGCTTATGGTCATCTTGATGACAAGCTCGAGTTCATCGAAAACGGAGTTCACATGCATCTTCTATGATGTTTTCGATGTTGTAGGTTTTGTCGGTTCTTCTCGGTTGGAGGTTTCACTCCTCTATTTGTTAGGCATACCTCCCCTGCCTCTGGCTGTTTTGATGCTACTCGTCATCTTGTTTTGAACAAGCTTGAGTTTGCTCAATTCGGAGCTCATATGCAGAAGTTATGGCAGTTCTGGTTTTCCATGGAGTATACTTGTTTTCGTGGAAGTGGCTTTAGGATGGCGCCAGCGGTAGTACCGCTGGGTCGGAGCGGTAGTACCGCGTATCGCCACAAGCGGTAGTACCGATGTCCCACAGCGATAGTACCGCCCACGGCCATAAGCGGTAGTACGTCTCTGGTTCCGCGCTAGTACCGCCTCGACTCAAGACGTGATTTTCTCGTGTCGGGTTCAGCGGCAGTACCGCTCATGTGCGGTAGTACCGCGGCTACCACCGCCCCTAGTGCCGCTCAATGGCCCTCCTCTCTGTTCCTTCTCCCTGTGCTCATGATAGGCGTTGTGCACGGTCCCAGCGGTAGTACCACTGGGCCAAGCGGCAGTACCGCTGGCTCCAGTGGTAGTGCCACTCATACGGCTCTACCTCGCACTCTGTTTCGCTCCGCTCTTCGTGTTCTACCGCCCGGGCGGTAGTACCGCTCCCCTGAGCGGTAGTACCGCTCGTGCGCGGACTGAGGACATAACGGTTGGATTCGGGAGCTCCTATAAAAGGGGGTCTTCTTCCCCATTCAACCCTATCCTTTGAGCTCGTGTTCTTTCCCCATTATTGACCTTCTTCGAGCTTGCTAACTCTCAATCCCTCCATGGATTCTTACTAGTTTTTGAGGGAAAAGAGAGAGAAGATCTAGATCCACATTTCCACCAATCACTTTCTCCTCTATGTGAGGGGAACCCCTTGGATCTTGATCTTGGAGTTCTTGGTGTTCTCCTTCTTGTTCTTCCTCTCATTTTCCTTCCTAACATTAGTTGCTTCGGTGGGATTTGAGAGAGAAGGACTTCGGCACTCCGTGTGCCCTTGCCATTGCATTTGGTGCATCGGTTTGAGTTCTTCATGGTGATACGTGGAAGTTACAAGTTGAGAAGCTTATTACTCTTGGGTGCTTGGTACCCTTGAGCTTATTCCTCTTGGGTGCTTGGGCGCCCTAGACGGTTGGTGGTGTTCGGAGCTCAATCATTGTGGTGCAAAACTCCGGGCAAGCATCGGGCTCTCCAATTAGGTTGTGGAGATCGCCCCGAGAAATTTGACGGGTACCAGTGACCGCCCCCAAGGGTTGCCAAATTGTACGGGTTCGGTGACCGCCCCCAAGAGTTGCCATTTGTACGGGTTCGGTGACCGCCCTCAAGGGTCCCTTAGTGGAATCACGGCATCTTGCATTGTGCGAGGGCGTGAGGAGATTACGTTGACCCTAGTGGCTTCTTGGGGAGCATTGTGCCTCCACACCGCTTCAAACGGAGATTAGCATCCGCAAGGGTGTGAACTTCGGGATACATCGTCGTCTCCGCATACCTCGGTTATCTCTTACCCGAGCCCTTTACTTATGCACTTTACTTTGTGATAGCCATATTGTTCTTTGTCATATATCTTGTTATCACTAGTTGTTTATCTTGCTTAGCATAAGTTGTTGGTGCACATAGGTGAGCCTAGTTGTTGTAGGTTTTGTGCTTGTCAAATTAACCGCTAGGTTTATTCCGCATTTGTTCAAGCCTAAACCGTAATTATTTTCAAACGCCTTTTCACCCCCCTCTAGGCGACATCCACGATCTTTCACTAGACAAATGCCCTTTCCGAAACTTTGGATTGTGACTATATTTTCCATATATTGCCACATGATTTTTGCCACACTTGCCGCACTTGCCATACTTGTCTTACTCGAGTTGCTCAAATTGTTAGCCACACTTTGGCTCGTCTAAAAGAATCTTGCCACGCTTTTTATGCTTATGACATGTGGGGTTCACTGCTCATAAAAATATTTTTGCCTTAGGTTTGGCTAGAACCAAACACCTACTTAATTTGATCAAACGCCTAAAATGAGGTGTGGCAAAGTATGGCAAGGTGGGGCTGGAAACCAAACAACCCCTTCATAGCTTGCCGCCGGTAGCCCTAGTTGTTGGCAGTTTGCTGCCACTTGCTGCCTCCTGACTGTGGCCTTGCACAGATTGGGCACTCGCCGATGATGCATGGGTGGCTACCATCCGACGGAGACGGAGTGAAATCCCACCATAGGAGTTGCCGCTTTGACTCCCGTGGTTCTGCTTCCGATCTCGATCACCGCTAGCGGGAGTAGTAGCCGAAATAATTGGAGACCAGGTCGTGCACCATCTCCTGCGGTCTTGCCTTCTGTCGATGTTGCGCGCCTCCACCAGTCCACCTCGCTTGCCGCCGCCGCCGATGTTGAAGTAGCTAGGGTTGCACGTCCCGCGGCACGGCGCACAGCTAGGCGAGCGATGCGCTGGATGTAGCCTCATGGTCGATCGATGGATTCACATTCTTTTCAGACTAACCACAATGCGAGTAACTTCAGTAGTAACATCGAGTCCAACTCAACAAATTTGCTTATGTGGCAATGAGTTAATGAGAAAAGAGGTAGTTTGAGTAACTTAGCTAGTTACTATAACATCACATGTCCCAATGCAATATGAGTCTATAACCTAATAAATAAAGCTTTACATCACTTATGTTACTATCCACTATGAAGGTAGTAATATAGTCTAGGGATATATGTTGTTACCGGTGTATGTTACTCTTCATTGTGGCTAGTCTTAGAGGCCACGGGATGACTACCCTAGTTTGGTGTCACTAAGCCCAAAACTAGCCAGTTCATCATGAGGCTGCTGTATTTTTTATCGTCCACAATACGTTATACGGGGTTGTGACCCCGGCTTCTCGTTAATTTAGCAGCGATCGAGCCCGGTCACGTGCCCAGTGTCCAGGGTGCCCGGACGGTAGAATCGCCACTGCCGTGGGGGGTGAATTGTCAGGCGGCACATCCCTACTCATCCCCTCGATTTGGGGCCAGGTTAAAGGATTTTGAATTTGTATCCGTTCTCTTCGGGTTTCCTTATTTTTTACCTTTTGTCTTTTTTTCCTTTTTGTTTGCCCCCAACAAATGTCTTATGCATAAATATTATACAGTTTTGGTGTACATCAGAAATATTTTTTATATACGTTTAACTTTTTTAAATACATGATTACCATTTCTAAAACATATATGTTTTGATGTCTACTTTTTTTCGTACACATTATGCATTTTTCGTATACATCTAACACACACACACACACAATATTACTATATATGTGTTTAATATTTTTTAAATATGCAATATTTTTTTCAAATAAGTGTTTTGAGCATTTTCTTGATTACATGTTAAACATTCTTAAAATACACACTGAAACATTTTTTGAAGGATACAAGAGATTTTAAAAACTATGCAAACTTTTTTTATCTTGTATAAACAATGTTTAAGTAATGTGAAAAAGTTATATTTGAAACGTGTGAACTATTTTTAAAATGTAACGTATATCGTTTGAATGGTATGAAACGCTTTTTTAAATTACATGATTTTTTTTACATTGTATAACATTTTTCAAAAATTTCAAGTACATTTGTTTTGTGAGTGAACATTTTAAAAATGCCACATACATTTTTTTGAATGGTACCAACATTTCCTTAAAGTTGTGCGAACAATTTTTTTTACACTGCATGAACATTTTTATGTGTGGTGAACACTTTTATTTTTTAACTCAACTAGTTTTTCATAACATATGTATTTTGTATTTTTCATAGTATAAACAAAAGTTAAAAAACATGTGTGACATCAGCGTTATGAAACCACGTGGCTACTGGGCTGGCCCACTACTGGATCCCTATATAAGAGCTGGACTTCAGTCTGACTAAAGGCGAGACATAGACTAAACCATACATCAGACCAGTAGCGCTACCACCCATACCATAACTCACCGTCGATCCACACAACGAGGGGGCAGAGGTTGATTTTAGAGAAGGTAGCATATGCCCCCAGCGATTTTTCCACAATAATTGATAAATATGTTATTGACTTTACCTAGTTCTGGTGTTTATATTTTGCGCTAGTTTTCAATTATTAATTATTCTTTTAATAGGACCGGAATGTCATTGAAATCAAATTATTTGATGACATTCATAGTAATATTATAATTGGTGACCATGCATCTAGGGATAGAAGATTTTTTATGACAATAAATAAATAAATTTGTATGAGTATTGCTTTTGGATGCGCTTTGAGTGTTTTGTTAGAGATCTTTTCATAGACTTGTATAATGACTATTATTTGGATGCTCATATTAAGAGGACCTGTATTATTGTTTGGCTCCCGGCCTCCGACACGTCAGAACCAGCCCAATAAAGAGTCATCAGTCTTTTTGCTGTATTTCTTATCATATGGAGAATCAACTTCCAAGCTTATGTATACATATCCCGCTTGCAGCAAGCGGGATCAGCAATCTATAGGTCTACAGATCTTTTTCTCAAAGAACAAAAAACAATCTACAAATCTTGCTATATACTCCCTCCGTTCTCATAATTTACGAGCGTTTTAACGCTCTTATGTTATATGGGGCGGAGGGAGATATGATTTCAAAAGCTAACATATGCAGATGCTGCATTCTTCACTTTTGCGCAAACGAACAGACGAGGGTTTGTGGTTTAAGGCCGGACATCTGCCCCAGGTTGGCGGCCTTCGCCAGGACGTCCCATATTGCCGCCACCATCCCCGTCGTCCGTCCACTTCTTGTCGGGAGATTTATATGCGTTTCAGAAGCCAATTTTCGCGCCCTTACTCCGTGAAAAGCTGTCTTGTGACGGGAAATCGCCGGAAAAGCAGAGATTGTGATGGCTGGTGGTAGAGATAATAATGATAATTGGAGCAACCGGCAAAGGGAACACTCTTCATCAGCACATAAAAAGGCTCAGGGTGCATGATGTACTACAACTTGCATGAGAATTGGCACAATTGGCAAAAAGGGGACATGTCACCTCTCAGCACCTAAAAAGGCTCAGGGTGCATGGTGTACAGCTGCCATAAAGCCAACCTCTTCTTTTAAAACTCCACGCACGCAGGGTTACGACCGGGCACTGAGCAAAGTCCACCGCAACTACGGGAAGTTTTAACGGAAAGTTGTTACGGAGATGAGGTGGAGACTTAGCATCCATCACGATTTTGGGCTCGCTGCTAAAATTTGCTCTTTGACAGGGGCCATATCGGAATTTCTGGGTCGTTTCTCCAGCCAATCCACACGCTGGGTAATGGTCTCCACTCTCCACGAGCAGCCGCTAGCCGGCACCTTATCCTACCGAGAAAACGCCGGTGGGCTTGTAATCCCAAGCCACCAGTCATGTTCAACCTGCTCATAGTCATAGAAATCTTCAGCCATGCACCCCCTCGCAGAGTTTACGATTTACGAGGCAAATCAAGGGTGAGGATTAAAACCTACGCCTTTCATCGTAAAGGGTAGAATAGTCTAACATAAATCGTTGGCATGCTGGGCTGTTTTACAAGAAAAAGGGTAATTAGCATGATCTTTGGCTGGAACAGTTCAACCTTCGTCCACATCTCCGGCTCAGAGCCTCCCAGAGCACGGCCACTGCAGCAGAGCGCGGAGCCCTACGGCTGCACCACTCGAACTTGGCGCACTCCCGCTTGCTCCGCGGGATGCCAACCTCGCACTCATGGCGTGCAGCCCCAAGACTGGCATCACAGGAACCTCATGGCGCACAAATCAGACCTTGTGTAAAAGCGTCACCACAGGATTTATATATGCCCAGGAATCCATTGTGGCCAGCCGGGGACCGGTTGACACTTGAGGAAGGTAGGTCAGCATGCAGATGGAAAAGCGGCGACGATGATTGTGGAGATGGTTAGGACACAGATCATCTCTAATCTAAGATAAAAATCCAGCACGAGGCTGAGGGTGGTGTCAGCTTCCTCTTGTGTTGGATTGCTCCTGAAGTTTAACTGGGGAATCATATATGAAAAACACGAGGAGAGAGAGAGGCGGGGGGGTTCCGGCCCTGTGAGACCAACTCAGAGGTCATCGCATGGGCATTCCAACAGCAGCAACGCCAAAAACCAAGGACACATGATAATGTAGGGTGCCATCATCAAGGAGAATCAACTTCCAAGTTCCAAGCTTATATACACAGATGTTGCATTCTACATTTTTGCAGCGAACTAAAAGATAAGGGATTGTGGTTTAAGGTTCGATGTCACACTGAGGATCTCCTACGTATCTACTGGGACCAGTCTCCTCCCTGCACAGTTATGCATGCGAAATCACTACCACCAGCAGGCACGTTTCTTTGGGATCCAACCAGCAGGTCGGTGGCGTTGCATGTCTGACTGCCTATGTCGTTGGTCCTTCGAGCGTCACTAGTTCCTGTGGGGCAATTGGTCACTGCTGTTGGGCTATCGGTAGACCGGGGAGGAGGTGTTGGGTCCTGCAAGAGGTGGAGATGTGCGGCGTTGATGAAGAGCAGAAGCACGCAGTACGAGTCCACGACGTCCCGCATGTCGCGGAGCTTGATCGCCATGCTCCTGCCGCTCCGGACGCGGCACCAGAGCGTGCTCCGGTTGTAGGAGTCGACGAGGCCGGCCGCGTCGGCGAGCGCCTGCTCCACGGGGCCTCCCAGCTCCGAGCAGAGCAGCGCGGCGGCGCAACCCGTCGGCCACTTGAGCAGCGCGTGGAGCCTGCGGCTGCAGCGCTCGAGCTTGGCGCACTCCCGCCGGCTATGCGGGATGCGCATGATGCTCACGCCGGCGGCGACGAGCATCACGGCGTGCAGGCCGGACATCTGCGCCAGGTTGGCCGCCTTCGCCAGCACGTCCCACAGCGCCGCCACCGTCCCCATCGTCCTTTCTTCTACTTGTTGGCGGATTAGCCTGCTTCCGCTTTCACAATCCGTACGTACTGAGCACGTCGCAAGTGTCCGGATTGTCAAAGAATGGCGCCCTCGCATAGGGCTTATATACGCTGCAGAAACCGATGATGCTGTCCTGACGCGGCGTCGCGAAAAGCCGTCTGATGGCAGAAAAGCGGTGCAGATAGTGGTGCAATCGGCAAAGGGGCGCTCAGGTCTCAGCACATAAACGGGTCAGAAAGGGTTGAAAGCTAGCTCGTGGATAGATCTCGGCTGAGGTTTTTTGAGGCGCTTTCCTGCTCGTCAACTAACTTCCTATATTTGTTTTATTATATGGAAGCCGCCTCGGCCTGGGTGCTACCCCCGGTGATCAATCCTTAATTTCGAAGTTCTAACTTTCTACCCTAGACTAGATGGGTGGAGCTAGTCGAAAGCAGAGAATGTGAGTGTGTTTACCGATAGTTTTAGTTGGCAATCGCATAAAGCCAACCTCTGCTAGCCTCTGCTTTTACCACTCCACACACGCACGGGTGCACAAGCACAACTGGGCTGAACGGAGTCTGCTTGCCAGGTGTCCGTGTCATGCCGTTCCGATAATTGTTGGGACTTCTAGGTCGTTTCTCCGGCCAATCTGTATGCGGTCCGGTCTTGTCTCCACGAGAGAAAAAGTCCAAAATAAACCTTCAACTTGTAGACGAAAGCTAAATCGAGCTCTAAACTTCTAATCCTTGAAATCAACACATCAAACTCTATGATCCCGGTCTATTTTAAACCTTGGGGTGGGTTTTCGAAGGTCACAGGGAATTGAACATGTGATCTAGCGCTACCGAACTATTCTGGCTAACCACTCAAACTGATGGTTGTTGATGATAAAAGTTGAAGCGCGAAAATATTTTAAGCAGCAGCGTAGAGATTCGAAAACATTTTCTTCAAAATTGTGAACTATTTTGAAATTCAAATATCATTAAAACATAAAAATAATTTTTCAATTTACAAACATTTTTGCAAAGATGTGAACAAATTTTGGAATTACGAACATTAAAAAAACACAAACAGATTTGGGAAACGTTAACTATTTTTAAAACCCTTGTACATTTCTCAAACATGAACCTTTTTTAAAATGTGATTTTTTTAAACATGAACACATATTTTAAACCTTATCAAAAATTGAAGTGAGAACAATTTTTCAAAACAAGAACATTTTTCGAACATAACCATTGTATGAAAATTGGGAACACATTTTGACACCTGAGCAAAATTTCAAAATGCGAACACTTTCTATTTTTGTAAACGCAAATAAATTTTGAAAGTTTTTTCGGACTTTAAATTTGTGTTCAGGTTTCAAAAAAATAGTTTCTTTAAAATTCATTCCTTTTTTCCAAAAAGTGTCCGCACTTCAATTTTTTGGGGGCATTTCATAAATGATTCATGTTTACGAAATTTTTTTGTGTTTTTAAAAAAACTGTTCATAATTCTAAAAAATTCTTTACATTTTTGCAAAATAGTTTGGAGATTTAAAAATTACCCCCTCTGACCCATAATATAAGAGCAGGTTTGACACTAGGAGCATTTTTGCCGCTACACTAGTGTAAAAAACGCTTTTATATTACGGGATGGAGGGTGTGTTATTTGCTTTTAGGAATATTTGATTTCAAAATTATAAAAAATTTCAAGAAAATGTTTTAAAAAATGCAAGAAAAATATTCAAATCTCGGCTCTGCCATGTGTTTAAATACTTCAGGCTTCTTTTTTGGCAGCAGCTATTAGTTAGAGCGTCTGTTTGGCCGCAGCCCGCACGAGCCCACCAAAACGTGTGGTTTGTTTTCTTCTGAATTTGACACATTAATATGAATTCAAATAACATAAAATGTACAGTAATATGAATTCAAATAACATAAAATGTAAATATTATGAATTCAAATTACTATATTATTCAACTCACCGAATAAAACTAATAATTAAATGAGTAAAATTGGCCGGTGCTTTTGCCAATGGTGCTCAATGCCTTTGGCCATGCCTCTGCCAATGGTGTTCAATGAGATCCTTCTGAAGCTGATGGTGGGTGTTTGCATCTTCGATCTGCCGGTATGTCTGAAGAAATGCTTGTATACGGTTAGGGTCTCTAGCTGGCTTTACACGGCCACCGACATTGTCGTAGAAGAACTCCAAGTTCATGTCCCTCTCATCTTCGATGATCATATTGTGAAGAATCACACAACATGT